>NC_084530.1:20920684-21231684 GCF_024500275.1 Phycodurus eques
ACTACAGTCAAGTGCCAGCGAATGAAAAAATTCTCGGAATTCGAGAACAATGACGAGTGGCGGCGGTGATAGTTTTTTAGGTATTAGAATGATATTGTGTGTTTAACTGGCGCACAGTTGAATACACGTATACAGTGATTAGTGTCGTCGCAGTTAGGGCTGGGGGGCGGGGGGAAATTGAATGACTCAGCTAAGAACTCGACTTCAAAAATAGGTCAACGCAAAATTTCTGCCTCGAAGCTTTGCCGGGACCAAAAATAAATAAATAAATAAAAATAAAAAATGAACAAATTTCCACCCGGAAGCATGTTTGCGCCACCGGAACCCGTGTTTCACACGGATATTTATTGCAGACGGAGGCAGTGTTGGCCCACTGCTAAACAAAAATCACAGAGGAGCGTCTGTCAGTGATTTTGAAGACACTGTTAGATGTACATATAACATGATTTATGAGTGAGCTAACAGGAACCGTCCTGAACTTAAATGCGATTGCTAACCGTTAGCATTTAGCCTTTTGCTGTCTCAAATTCTGTGCACCAATTTATACCATACACTCAGTGCCAACAAATACAGTTTACGGATTGAAGTCCATCCCTTATAAATGAGAATAAAATGCATGTTAGTAGTAAAAAAAAACATATATATATATATATTTTTAAAAACAACAACAATGGGGACCGGGCAATTATTATTAATTTATTTGACCAATAATCAATCAAAGAATCGATTCTAAAAAGATTCGATAGTGACAGCCCTAATAGCGGTTTGGCATTCGTAAATATGCCTATTCACACACACACACACATATATATATATATATATATATATATATACACAGTATATTTTGGGGGAGGAACCCATCGTTTGCTGTAATTCTTGATCCTTGGGGTATTTTGATGAAAGCTATGTCATAGCCAGAACTGCTTTAAATTTTGGAAAAATAAAAATAAAAAATGTAATACGTACACGTATACGTGCACAGTCCGCTGGTGGCTAGCACAGCTGCTTCACAGCTCTGAGGGTTGAATCTCGGCTCCCGCCTTCCCGTCGGGAGCATGATAGTTTCATCGAAGACTAAATTGTCCATAGGTTCGTGAACGTATTGTGAGTGTGAACGATGAATGCAGCTCGTCCAAATGTGAGTTGGGATAGGCTCCAGCTTTCCTGTTACCTCAGTGGGGATAAACACTACAGAAAATGGATGGATGTAAAAAAAATGCATACAGTAATATACTGTATCTCCTTCAAAGAGTCACATCTGCCCGTAAACGCATCGTCAAAGCGGCCCACTTGACGGGCTGTTTACGCTCGAAAGCGGCCCTGATTGTTATTTAAACACAGTAAAAAAAGAACTCAATGGCTTCAAATGACATCCGGATGAATAAGAGCGGGTGAGGGGTGTCAACTTTGACTGGAGAAAATGATCTGCTGTGGAAGAGGGCGGGAAAAAAAAAGAGAATGACAATTACGGCGAATGACAGCCACAGGGCCCGGGATGATTAATGGCACGTTTATGCACAGCGCGTGAAACTGATGGGGCCCCGGTGAGTGACAGATAAGCCAATTGGTGGCAGGGGAGACGGGAAAGGCAGGGATACCAGTCAGAGTTCATCACGGCCACTCGCCATTCACTTGATGATTAATGTGAGGGTGTACAGGTGGGAGCATTGAAACATTTAGTTTGAGATCACTCATGTCCACACATTTGAACTCAGTTGCTAACCAAAACAGCACCACCTACTGAGGTATATTCTACTCTCCAGACACTAGTTACGAAAAGTTAGGAATATTGGGCTTTTGGATGAAATTTTAGGATGAACCTAAAATATACTTCAACCATTACAACTTAATACAGGTCCAACTGTTCAATGCTTCCATCCAACTTGCTGTTGTTTATCAAGGAGCTCATTTACAAATTGCTATCCACATTTGAAAAAAAGGCTCAGATGCAAGGGTATCTGACTCGGTACATTGTTTGAGTTGGACGTTCGATGTGGTCAAATTGGCATTGACAAAGTAAAGTGATGCCTCCAGAGAAAATATGCTCGTACCTCAAAACACTCGAATCTGAAATCATCTTTCCACATGAAATGAAGGGAAATGCCATAATTGCTTCCCGCCTATTCCCCCCAAAAACTTATTCTTTTTTTTTAATAACGAACATAGCACTCTATATTTTACTTTTTAAAAACATGCAGTAAAAACAGTTGTGTGCGTGATGATTAATTCATTACGGCTCTTTCTGGTGTGCACAACTTGGCCTCCGGAGGTAAGTCTGATACAGTCATGCAGACACAAATGAAGAAGAGTTTCACAACTACTTAAGGGACTCAGTAAACTGCTATTATATTACTTGTTGTTTTTTCTTGCACAGGATATAGCATAAATGCCCATAAGTATTATATTTTCTGTTTACGTCTTTATACATCGTTTGTGTTCAAATATCAGTTGCTTTAAGGGTTATAACACAGTGATTGTCAATGCTATTTGTTAGCCGGTCTATGGCGTTGTACATTGTGTGTTAGCATTAAGATAGCAAAAGACAAAGTTGTGCGCTTGGTCTAAATACTTGTGTAATTCTTAGTTTTATGTTTAGTTGGGCGGAATGGTGTACAACTGGTTAGCACATCCACCTCACAGATCTGAGGACCCTGGTTCAAATCTGGCCTCGGCTGTGTGGAGTTTGCATATTCTCCCCGTGCGTGCGTGGGTTTTCTCCGGGCACTCTGGCTTCCTCTCACATGGTAAGTGATAAATGGACTGCACTTATATAGCGCTTTAGCTACACCATCACAGTGCCCTAAGCGCTTTACAATGCCTCACATTCACCCACTCACACACACATTCATACACTAATGGGAGACTGCTGCCATGCAAGGCGCTGCCAGGCCCACTGGGAGCAAATTAGGGTTCAGTGTCTTGCCCAAGGACACTTTGACATGCGGACAGTCGTAGCCAGGATTTGAACCAGTGAGCCTCCGACAACTGGACAACCTCTACCAACTGAGCCACAGCCGATCTCAAAAACATGCACAGTAGGTTAATTGAAGACTCTAAATTGCCCATAGGTATGAATCCTAGTGCGAATGGTTGTTTCTTTATATGTGCCCTGCGATTGGCTGGCGACCAGTACAGGGTGTACACCGCCTCTCACCCAAAGATAGCTGGGATAGGCTCCAGCACGCCCGCGACCCGAGTGAGGATACGTGGTACAGAAGATGGATGGATGGATGTTTGTTTGACAGTGAATGTCAACTTGGAGTGGCATTAAACAGTTTGAAGTCTCTTTTTTTGAATAATTGTCTGCCAAACTTCTGCTTATTGTGAAGTGAGTTGAGTTAACTGCCACCATACAGTGCTCATATCTCAAATTTGCAAATCAAGGCAAAAAAAATCATCTGAATGACAGGTCGTGTCTCAAAAAAAAACCTAGTAGGTCAGGTCACAGCACCATTGTATTTTTCATTCATCGGGGGATAAAAGCGCTTTTGTCTTGGCCGACTTTCGTTGTTATTCGATTGTCGGGGAAGCCTCAAATGAGCTGTGAAGGTGAGGCGAGAAAAGACATGGATTGACACTCTTCTGACCGCTGAAATGTGTTTACACAAAACGACTGCCTTACATAACCATGCCAGCAGATGGGCAGCACACACACACACACACACACACACACACACACACACGCACGCACACACACACACACGCACACGCACACGCGCGCATGCACACACACACACACACACACACACCTTTGCAGCAGATGGAGACTTCATTATTCCAAAGAAGAAGCCAGCCTTTGTTTTGAGCTTAGAGGTGGACCGGCAGTCAATTTCTAACAATAAATGAACTCAGTGTGCACCTGCTGGACTCACTAGTGACTATGTGGATGCTTGAGACACACGAGCACGCACACACACACGCAACCACGCACACACATACACACACTCTTCTAAAGTGGAGACACGTATCCGACAAGTGTATTTTCCTGCCCAGGTGTGTGCGAGTACAACAAATGAATAGTGCTGAATCTCTACACTCGGCTGCAGATTTGGCTTTTGCATAGACAAAATTAATACGAGTCAGAGGTGTAACCAAAATGAAAACCAGAACAATCCATGAAAAACAAACAATTGAATTGTCACTCCCGCTAGCAGCATTTGCAAATCTAAAATAGATGGTGCTGGTGCGTGGCTTACAAAGTTAGGAAAAATGCTTTATTTGGCTGAGTTGTGGGAGGCTGTGTGATGTGCAAATAAGATGTAAAGAAAATTTGGCATATTCACAGTGATGTCAGACTACTTCTGTTCTCTCTTCCCGGAATTATCGTCACTTCTGCAAGCAGTATCCGAAAACGTAATAGGACGTAAATAAACAAAAGTTTGCATATACAAAGTAATGTCAGGTGTATATATATATATATATATATATATATATATATATATGTATGCCATATATATGTATATATGTATATATATATATATATATATATATATATATATATATGGCATATATATTTTACGACGGCAGCATCAACAAATGTAAGCAATTGTACGACTTCAGGGCCGTTGGACTTTCGCAATTCCACTGTACAGGACAATGTGCGAGGCTTGTATTCCCGTGGCAGGAAGTTAAAGTGCAAATTTGTCTATGCGAGCAGGAAATAGATTCAGCGCATGAGGCGAGATCCCCCCGCGGCTTCGAGCCCGGAGACCGTATTTTATTGCAATCACACAGATTCTATTACGGTGCCTGCTGTGTCGCTAGGCATAAATACAAATATATAGACACGACACAGGGAGGACTTACGCAGACGACCGAATGAAGTATGCGATAAGAATATAAAGAATGTCAAAAATGGGCAAAGCTAAAGCAGAAACTTTAGTTGAATAATAAATGACGGAACCAACACGGTGCAGCCTTGCTTGTATCGATCAGCTCCTTTACACACATTTGACATTGTGAAGAAATCAGACATTGTGTTTTTTGCACCAAGTGGAGAACAAACTAGCAATGGTGGTTTAATTCTACTGGATTTAAAAGACTTGGAGAACTCATCTTTGTTATTTCACAAAACGATATGGTCGTAACACCCCGTTACTCATTTCCAACCCTTTTTTAAGACTCCTTTTGAAATCCTCGTCG
This sequence comes from Phycodurus eques, assembly GCF_024500275.1. NCBI lineage: Eukaryota > Metazoa > Chordata > Actinopteri > Syngnathiformes > Syngnathidae > Phycodurus > Phycodurus eques. The sequence continues at coordinate 20,925,827 of NC_084530.1, forward strand.
CACAAGTTTTCCAATGATTGAAACCCTCTTTGTCCCAATACTATTTTCTGTATTGGCTTCAGTGTTGTACCTGAACGAGTTCAATGAACAAAAGTTCATTTCTGCCTGATGAACATAACTGAGAACGTTCTGGCGTCAAAGAACGGTTTTTGAATGAAAGTTCATTTTCATTCAAGAGTGCCAGGTTTTGTTTGGGATTTTCCAGGACAAACCCGTCTGAACACTCTACGGTATATTAGCCTTCATATGTCGGGGGATAAAGGCTGTATTTTGCGACCGATTCAGTGCGGCCACGGCCGCCATTCATGGGAGGCACGTCGCAGCTGCATTCAGGGACACTGTCTAAATGGGAGAGAATGTTTTATTCTGTGGTTCTTTTGTAATACAGTACATAATTGTAAAAATTGATAACTAGGAAAATTATTATTTGTATCAGAATGCTTGAATTAAAACTCTGTACAATCACACTTTCCTGATATGGAATTTATTTTGTTTTGTAGCATAAGAATGGATAAAAGAAAATATTTGGTTAATATAGTCAGCCAGACCTTCCAGGAATACAACGTTATCAATGTCCTTTCACCATCGTTCCTGTCATACTGTTGTGTGTTTTTGCACATTCGGGACAAAAGTCCAGTTTTTCTTCGTATTTCTCATTTTAAAAAAGACCATTCAAGCAACAAGTTTTTCCTCATGTTTTTGAGATTGTAGGGTGAAACCTCGAGCTGGCTACTAGTGTGGACTGAATGGATGGCAACAATGGGAAAATAAAATTTAAATTAAAAAATACAATTTAAAATAAAATACATTTGTCTCTAGCAATGAGGTGCTTGTAAGTGCATTGGCATCTGCATTTTAATTATATTTAGGATTTTGAGAAACAGCTCGAAAAATACAAGAAAATATGTTATTGTGAGTTACGAGAGAGAGATATTACACAAATTTGTAATTTTTATAACTTCACGTTCTAGCCTTAAGATTTACTCTTTTTTTTCAATTTTCTCCCCAGCAAATTAGGTCACTGTTGTTTTAACTTTTTAGTTTAACATTAAATAATTCCGTTTTTGCTTCCTTCTAACCCTAAATTATTGTACATAAGATTGTTATTGTCTCGCTGTGATTATGCATTACTAATAAAAAAGAGAGTAATCGTTACGCATGCCCTCGTATTTATAGGTTCAAATTGGTCACTTAATTACAGCATAAGCATCGATAACAACCGCGATGGGGGGTGGGGAGGGAGGGGGTGTAGTACTTCGAGAAACCCTGACTAGTTTGAAATTCCGGCCGGACACATTTTTTAGGTCTCAAAAAACAAGTACATGTCCGGATAAAAGAGGACATCTGGTCACCCGACATCAGCGTGTTAAGCTAATGCTTACTTTATTTCAAGCTAGCTAGCTAAAACATGTTCTTTACACAAAACAATATTTTAAACATGTTGACATAACGTTACCTTTATATTTTGACTTATTTTCTTCCTACCCTTTTCTTCTTTTTCAGAACTGTGCGCCTGAGGGCTTAGCTGTCTTTTTCATGATGGAAAAAAAATTGTAAATAAAATCACTTGTCCTGTTCTGACTGATCGCTCGTTTGCTGACTTGAGACACGCCTCCACGTCACGTGACGTGATTTGCCAACGGACAAATATAGTTACTTTAGTTGGTTTTGGGCGGCACGGTGGACGACTGGTTAGAGCGTCAGTCTCACAGTTCTGAGGACCCGGGTTCAATCCCCGGCCCCGCCTGTGTGGAGTTTGCATGTTCTCCCCGTGCCTGCGTGGGTTTTCTCCGGGCACTCCGGTTTCCTCCCGCATCCCAAAAACATGCATTCATTGGAGACTCTAAATTGCCCGTAGGCGTGACTGTGAGTGCGAATGGTTGTTTGTTTGTATGTGCCCTGCGATTGGCTGGCAACCAGTTCAGGGTGTACCCCGCCTCCTGCCTGATGACAGCTGGGATAGGCTCCAGCACGCCCGCGACCCTAGTGAGGAAAAAGTGTCTCAGAAAATGGATGGATGGATAGTTGGTTTTGTAATTTTATTTGTTATTTTCAAGACAGAAATGTAAAGGGGGCGCCAGTGCGCGTCACAAATTATTTTATGATTTTATTGAAATATTTTTCCAGGGGAGGAGGGCGCTGACAGTATGCCCATCCAGCAGATGGCGCCCTAGGCGAAAATTCTGGGACGGATGGATGAATTGGTGATTTTTTTAATGGATGATTGATGGTTGGATGAATAATTGCTAGTTGGAATCGTGGCTCTGTGGATGTATGAAGAAATGGATGGATGATTGTTGGTTGGATGGATGGATTACTGGATTCATGATAGAAGGACAAATGGATGGATGGATGAAAGTACGGACTGAATGACTGCATGGATGAGTGACTTGGATTAATGAATGGTTTATGAAAATGAATGGGGTGCCAAATGATAAAATTGAGTCTTCAGAAGTGACTTAAAAGAGGATATTGAGTTTGCTTGCCTGAGCTCTCCAGGCAGGAAGTACCACAGTTGAAAGGCTTGAGCTGAAAAGGCCTGATTATGGATGGATGTAGAAAAGAAAAGGGTGGATGGATGCTTGTTGGATTAATGGATGGATGCTTCATAGAAAGATAGAAAGACGGCCTGGTGGAAATAAGGACGAGATGGATGGATTGATGTGGGAAAGAAAGGGATGGATAATTGCTGGATTAATGCAAATGTTGTTTACAGAAGGATGGATGCAGGAAAGGAGGGAGGGAAAGCAGGACAATGGCAAGATGGTGGAAATAAAAGTCGAGATGAATTTAATTATTCTTAGATAGATAGATGGAAATACTTGACATACAGTACAGATGGATTATGAATAATGGAGGGCTGATGATGGCGCAATGGACGGACGACATGATGAAAAGAGAAGTGGGCAGACCAAAAGATGAGTGGAGGGCGAAAAAAGAGGATAAGGAAAAGTGAGGTTTGTGTGTGCGCAAGCGTACATACCTCCATGGGTCATCCAATGACGACCATTGTCTATGTCGGAAAAGTACAAAACCTGGCAGGCTCAATGTAAACCTTCCAGAATTCCATATACGGTGGCACCTTACAAATGCCTCAACCTTTTTTGGAGTCACGAGCCGTCCCTTGGTGGATTTTGTTGCTTTGTGCTGTGAGCCAAAATTTTACTTACAAGCGAGTGGGACAAAAAGTCACAAATACAAAATGAAAACACTTGCAAGGAGCATGGAACACTAAACGCAACTCCCCCTAAAAGGCACATAAAGAGTGTGTGCGTGCGTGCGTGTGTGTGTGTGCGGGTATGTGTGTGGTTGCTGTCACTACCAGCGCAGTGCAGCTGTGCTGTGTTTAATGGTCCAAAAGGAGTGCAGACGCCAGTAATGACCTCCCATTGTTTTGCAGCACGCACGCACGCAAACACACACACACACACACACACACACAAACAGACTACAGTATAAGTGTATCTCTTGATGACTAGTGCAAGTGCACATTTTATTCCAATGTCAACCTATACAGTGTTCATCTTCACCCTCACATACCCAAGTTATTATGTGGCCAAGTGGGCTCTTTCAGGCGAGGTTTACACTGAAGGTCTAAGAGCACCATTCCTATTTGGTCTCTGTTCATGTTGTTTCAAGTGACTCACATCACTGTGTTGGATTCACTGAACACATGAAACAGCCCGCAACGACACAAGTGCCAACATCGGGCAGCGACAGCACGTAAATATGCAGCTTGAGATCGCGTCGTGCTAGGTTGCGGTACTAGTGCATTAAAATGGTATCATGGATCTTATTTGTACAAGTCTTTTTAAGTTGTGGTGCAGTGTTGAAATGTGCAGGTTGAAGTAAGGACGTAGTATTGATTTTTGTCGGGTTACGGTACTAGTGTGTTAAAATAGCAAAGTGACAATGAGAGGTTTTCCCAAAAATGACAGTCTATCAAAATGCTCAGTCTGGTTGGAACAGCCACTTCAACCGAAGCACCAGTTTTGGAATAAAATTGCCTTTTTTGAGGAACGTTTTTGTGTGATATTGCCTATAAAAAATATCGTCACAAAACGCCTTCAAATTAGTGAACAAAACCAAATACCTTCATTATTTCCCAACATACTGTATCTCCTCAATCCTTTCGCTTCATCTGCAAAAATCCCGAGCCACTTAAATGGCGCAAATGAAACATTCGTGAGAAGAGCAGTGTGGGTCATGTATTAAAGTAATCAATTGTGTTTTTGCGTGAATTTATTTGTCATGTAGGATTTTAGACGTGTTTGAAGTGCTCTTTGCATTTTTTATTTTAATTTGTTTTTTTACTTCGAGAAATTCCACAATTCCAGATGGTGGCCACTTGTCACGTTGCGAGTTAAAACATGCGGGTTGGGATCGCAGATCGTATTTGTGCGAGTCACGTTGCGTTACAGTACTAATGTACAGGCACGTGCACACTTAAACCCCAAATGGTGCGGAAGCACCTGTCCTTTTGCCCTGGATGAAAAAAGTGCCCTTTTTTTCCTGCAGGTATTTTTCAGAGCCACTTTAAATGGTGGCAGGTGTGTGCTGATGCCCATTTCAAATTTGTTTAAATGTGATTGCTTCTGAACACAGCCACATACCCATTTACAGTATAAGAGGCTGTGTGCACTTGTGCAACCACGTTAGCTCAGTTTTTTAACTTTTGGTTCCCCTCTCCCCCCTGTTTTCAATTGAGTTGTACAGGTTACCGGTTATCTAATAGTGGACATTTTTTTTTAAAATGATTTAGCTTAGTCTCATTTTTGTACATCACAAAAACCTGACGTTTGTTAATAGGCCCCTGCTTTGTTCATAGTTGTATTGATGACTTTGTTGATTGTGTTAAATATCGTTAAATATATACTACTGCTTTTTCTTGATTGCATGAATAATTTTGGCGATGGGTGCCCTTTTAAAGAGGTTTAAGCGCATGCCCCTAAAATGTCTGTTCAAGTGTCTGCTAATATGTTTAAATGTGTGGGATCACAGATCTTATTTGTACGGGCTGGGTCGGGTTGTGGTACAAATGCATGAAAATGTGTGGGTTGCAGTCTGCAGGCGGTATAGATTCCCATCGGTTCCTATCGGGGTTTGGTATTAGGATGTTAAAATGTGCGGGTTGCAGTGAGGTTGCTATATTGATTTTTACAGAGTCAGGTAAGGGACATTCATTCATTCATCTTCCGTTCCGCTTATCCTCACTCGGGTCGCGGGCCCGAGTGAGGAGCCTATCATAGCTATCTTCGGGCGAGAGGAGGGGTACACCCTGAACTGGTCGCCCGCCAATCGCAAGGCACATACAAACAAACAACCATTTGCACTCACATTCACACCTACGGGCCATTTAGAGTCTTCAATTAACCTACCCTGCATGTTTTTGGGATGTGGGTGGAAACCGGAGTGCCCGGAGAAAACCCACGCATGCACGGGGAGAACATGCAAACTCCACACAGGCGGGGCCGGGATTTGAACCCCAGTCCTCAGAACTGTGAGGCAGACGTGCTAACCAGTCGGTCACCGGGCTGCCTTCGGGTAGGGGACAGATCGTATAAAATAGTTATGTATGGTTATGAGGTTTAGGTTTTTTGTCACTAACCAATGTTGCTGTGTTGGGTTGCAGTACTCGTGTGTTATAATGCGCGGTTTTGGTTTGGATACAGAATTGGTTTTCGTTGGGTCTGGTTAGATATAATTCTCAGAAACTACAAATGTATGGTTGCAATGTTTACATCTGTCATCACTAACTGATGTCGTAGTGTCGGGTTGCGGTATATGTGCGTTAAAATCGCGGGTTACAATACAGATATCATAAAATAGTAATGTATGGTTATGATGTTTATGTCTTTGATGTTGCCAACCAATTAGTGATTCTGTAACAGCATGTAGTTGTTTACATGCGTTATTTGAGAGTTGTTTCTGGTTCTTCAGTGATAGGCGGTATGGGTCACTTGAAAACCAGGCAATAAATCAGACATATTTCCTTATTTCATTATTTTTGATGGAATAATTTAGCTTACGGTGTTCTTGGCTGCAACGATGTCATATGTTGTATAAATAATGCTAATCAGTTTGCGTTTCCCGGAGGCAAAGATGCAGGTTGTGCGGTTATTTAAACATGAAAATGATGCAGGTACATCTCCAGTGTCCAAACACGCTTCCATGTCCTTTGATGTTGTGCCTTAAGGCAATCCAAAAAAGATTTTTATCTCCACTTTTTTCATACCGTCGTACAGTACTTCTATTGAACTTTGTGATTTGCAAGTGTGAGTGGGGATGTTTCAGTTTCCCCCCCCGTTCTTTAAATAGCAATGCCAAAATACCATAAATGCATCTCAAGAGTAGTCCGTCCCAAAATCACAACCCCCGCCCACGCAACTCCAGGCCTGTCCAAGAAAAAAGGCCAAAATGCTGGCCTTGCTTGACTCTGTTTGACTTACATCCATCCATTTTCTGAGCCGCTTCTCCTCACTAGGGTCGCGGGCGTGCTGGAGCCTATCCCAGCTGTCATCGGGCAGGAGGCGGGGTACGCCCTGAACTGGTTGCCAGCCAATCGCAGGGCACATACAAACGAACAACCATTCGCACTCACATTCACACCTACGGGAAATTTAGAGTCTCCAATTCATGCATATTTTTGGGATGTGGGAGGAAACCGGAGTGCCCGGAGAAAACCCACACAGGCACGGGGAGAACATGCAAACTCGGAATTGAAACCAGATTTCCCATAACAAGATGCATTCTTATCAATTTTCAAAGGATTTATTTTAAAATAGACAATTGAGAATTCAGGAAAGAAGAAACATTATGATCAATTTATCACCTGTCTACAGTATTATTGGGAGTCATTTAATTAGCCCTGCCTGCCACACAGTTTTACTATGCAGTGCAAGAAAGGAGGAGAATTTAAGTTGAGTAGCAGATGGATACACATGGGGAGGATTTAAACAAGACATTTTCTGAATGAGAGTGAAACATACAGCACTAAAATGAAACCCTAAAAGACTTTGTTGTAATATCACAGACGTAATCAACCCAGTTCACTAAGCCCCACATGCCCTCCTAGTGTGCACCAACCTCGCCATGTAAGCGCATCACATCTGCCGCGAAACAATGGCCAGGCCCTCGTCCAAATGGAGTGGAAAGTTTCAACAAATGTTACAAAAATCAACCAGCGTAAAATAATGGCGTCTCCAATACTGCTCTTACACATTCGGACATACGCAATAGGTGGTTTCTGCACCACGTGGCCAAATGTAACATGCTAATAGTTACCATAAATAACAAATTAAGATAATAGTGGGCCTTCGCAGTCGGACCTTGAGTTTGCAGTTTTATGGCGAGTCGCCAAACTTCATTGCCATGCGCTACCCACACATAATGAAAAAAAATAAAATCCCTCACAATTTAGCGCTGTCTAGTATACCAGGCTCAAATTTGGTAGCAATCAGAAAAACATTTCTAGGATGAGTCGGTCATTGAAGCACCCCTGGACATGGCCAAATTAGTGATGGCTTCTTGAGACTTTTTTTGTGAATCTCCTTGTGATAGACATGTCAACCAAATTTCATGTTGTTACGTGGAATTGAATTTTCAAAGAATTACAGGGGCGCTACGAACCCATTTTATTTATTTTTTTCATGTTCGCAAATATGAATTGCTGCTTGGAAGTGGGCGACTATGAGTCTCTTCAGGGCAGGACCTTAATCACACTCAAGACGTTTAGTCAAGGCCGACCTTGTAGAACAGAGTTTTGAGAGTGTCCTGTGCGCAATCTGTCTAGTATATGTGGTTAAAATTTAGGAACAAGTGGGCGCAATCTCAAGGAGTACAGGAGTTACTATCGGAAGGACCCCAGAATGTCTAAAATGAACCGATGGCAGCTTCAAAACAAAAAAGCAGACTTACTGTCTTTTCGGGCATAGGGTCTTGAGATCACTGATGGTGAAGTGGTACACTTGCCTGACTTTGGTGAGGGCAGTGTGGGTTCAGTTCCCACTCAATGATGGTGTGAATGTTGAGTGCGAATGGTTGTCAATGTCTATATGTGCCCTGCGACTGACTGGTGACCAGTTCGGGTTGTAGTCCGTCTTTTGCCTGAAGTCAGCTGGGATAGGCTGCAGTGCCCCACGACCCTAACCGGGATAAGCAGTGTTGATAATGGATGGATGGGTTCTAGAGACTTATGTGGATGTGGATGTACTCATGATAAACAAATTTCATATTGCCAAGTGAAACTGGCTTTAGTTGAGTGAGTTTCCAGTTTTAGGCGAGTCATAAAAAACTTTATCGCCATGCTGCGCCCACACATGAAAATTAAAGGTCGCCTATCTATCTTGTAAACGGGTTTCAACTTTGGTAGCAGTCAGACAAACTTTGCAATTGAAAAATGCCTGGAAAGTACCGAATTGAGCATAAAATAACAGTTTCTTCCCAGAATGGATGACTTTGTCTTTTCAGACATGTTTTTTTGAGACTTTTTTTCCTGGTTTTACTTGTGATGTACAGGTATATGCCTACCCAGTTTCATGTTATGATTCATGGATCATGTCAGTCAGACACACTGGTGTGAGCTCTCATTGATTTGTCATTTCTAGCATAATAGATTGCCCTCCTTACCTTGTGTCACGTACGTGGTTAGGGCGAGTAACACAAGGTAAGAACATGGTGGACCCAATTGCAGGGAAGCAGGGAGGCAAGGCAGGAGTGCGGGAGTCCCAAAATAATATTTAATCTTAGAAAAGGGAAAACTGAACAAAGTCCCACAACAGATACCAATCAAATCAAAGTAACAAAGAAACACTCGACTATCTAAAACTGGAAACAAACTATGACCTGTGAGTAAGACGTGGAATAGAAAGGGAAAATGACACCTGACAATGACATACCACAATGATAAAGACAACTGACGACTATGACATGGCAAAGACATGTGACAACGACAATGAACCGACAAGAACTGAAAGAAACCAGGGAACTAAATACAAACAGATAGACGAGACAACGAGGAACACCTGGACAAGACATGAGTGGCTGGAGAGAGCTGATTGGTCGACACAAAGCAGACGAGAACAGGTGGACACAACAACTTAATGAGCACACGACAAACATGGAACACAGGAAAACATGGAACAAAACTAAACACAACCCAAACCAAAACACAGACCATGACGCCTTGACTAAATTAAACCTACTTCTACGTCAATTATGGATTCATGTAAGGCCTATATATATATTTTTTTTTTTTTATATTGATCTCTTAAAGTGGACAGGAACAAATTAAATCCATTGATTTTTCTTATTTTTTAAATTTATTTTAAAAATTACAATCTAGAATTGATCATGGGAAGCAATCTCTGGGATAGGCGCCATTTGTCTTTGTCAGGCAAATGCCCCACATTGACTAATTTGTGCATTTTTTTTGTTGAATATATCTATGTAGCAGCACGGTGGCATTTGCGTTTTTATTTTTGGCAGAAGTAAAAAATGAGAAAAATATAGAATTTTTTAAAAATTTATTTAAATTCATAACTGCGTTAAAGGTGAGTTTGCAGTTTAAAAAAAAAACACTTCGTCATGTACAGTATGTTAAAACTGTATGACCTCACAGTATAATATTATTAAAATTATATTTGAAAAATCATCATTTTGTGCCCTTTAATTGAATTTTTTAATTATTATTTTAAAACTTGTCCTGTCGTGACAGGAGCAGCTTTATCTGAGACTGTTGTGACAGAAGGCGTGACTGAATAGTGTGTCAATCATTTTCTTATGCACACACACACACAAACTCAGTCTGCCGCACACAGCAGCCTCATACCCACACCCTGATAGTTTTCTTTGGCGGATTATTAAAGTCTGGTTATCAAAAAAAAGTAAAAAAAAAAATAAAATGAATTGGACTGCTCTTGAGACAAATCTAGATTATCCGTCATATGTAAAATCATATGTAATGGTGATGCCCAACGCGGATGGATGAGTCGTCAGGTAAGTTTATCACTTCTTTAATCGATTGTACATTCCAAAAAAATACAACATCAAACCATTAACATTTAGTATTTTGCAACTTTCCACCACGAATAAGCCATGCTAACAACATAGCAGCCGTGACTTAACATCCAGCTTGTTTACAATGCATGTTTCGTGCATGGTAGTGACGGATGTGGCTTTGGTCAGGTACATGAGGGGGAGGGGGAGTGAAGTTAAGCTATATTCAAATGTTGCTGGCAGCTTGAAAACTGCATACTTTACCTTTAACACAATCTGTCATAGCGATCGGTTATTGCTAACTAAATAGCCAAATAATAAATATCGCCTGATCACTTTTATGTTTGGTGAAGGTAAATGACAAAATACAGATTTTTTTTTCTCTAATTTCCATTCATAACTTTTCGTTAAAATTACTAAAAAAAAATAATATTTTACTTTGCACATGAGTCAGAAATTAATGAGCCAACTAACCATACAGTCATATGTCATGCGTTTGCGTTTTTATGTTTAGGGAAATTTGTAAACAACCTATTTCCATTCATAACTTTTGGGACAAAATCCTACACATTTTTCATGAGAAATGTTACGGTAAACACAGTGTCTCGGAAAGTGTCATTAAATCGGTTCTGTTGTTTTTGCGTAATCCAGTTCTACTAGCCAACAAACAATAATACCTCTTTCCTTTGTTGGTTCCTATGTTTGGCTGAGGTAAAGAAGGCCAGAAATACATACCATTCTTAAGTTTTCATACAAAAGCCTCCCAAGTTTTGGTGTTAAGTGTTAGGGTTAGTTCACATACCGTAACTGTCAAACAAAATACTGTATCTCACCTTTTCTTTCTTGTTTGACAAAGGAAAAGAAAAGCAAAAATAAAAAAAATTCAAATCTAATTTGGAACTTTTCATACAAACCCCAACTATTTTTTTCAGGTAAATGTTACGTTTACACAAAGTTGAATGCAAATCAATTATGTCGTAAAGTAATAAACCACCAAACGGAGATCAAAACAATAAATCGCCTTTACGCACTAAAAATGTAGCTTTTTTTTTTTTTTTCCTAATTCCATTCATAACTTATATGTTTTTTTAAAACAAATTTCCAATCATAGCTTTCTTACAAAAGCCATGTTATGTCCTCCTTGCTGCTTTCTGTTTGCTAATAAATGAGCTCAGATTAGCTGGCGCTGCCTTTCCCACCTGCTATTCACATTTAGTTAATTATGCTCCCGCTAACATGAGCCAAATTGAAATTCTCTTAATTTTGTGGTAGCAGACCACCTGTGGTGAATTTACGAGTCGCCCACCCCGCTAGTCAACACGCACATATGCAAATAAACCTCCGCAATCGTACGCAGGTGACAGCCACGTCGTCGCTATTTACCCTCAGGCCACCGCCCGAGCTGACGGCAGGCGGCTCAAAAGGTCACTCGCCAGACGCTCGCTCTTTTCCCAGACGCTCCGAGGAAAGCCGACACCGGCACAGCTGCGACGGGCCGGCATGGCCGTTCTTTCCGTCTCGTGGCGGCGTTCTTTGCGCTGACAAATACAGCTCATTATGAATAGCCATTCATTAATGCCATCTCACGAACATGACGCTTTGAGCTAATTTACTTGGCTTGTGAGGCAAGACGAACAACAAAACCATTAGATTAACATACCAGGGATTTTCCTGCAAATAAAATGTGGAGACGGCCGCGTCTGCCTAATTTCTGACTGCCTCTGGCTCTAAAACCTCTTGACATCATGAAAGCGATTGTGACCAGTTTGTTGGCCGTCATTTTCAACTGCAATTGTGCCGCTGCGGGCAGCACCATATAAAATATAGTTGGAAGTATCAGATTTTGGTGGTATGATAATTGTAAGCAAAAATATTGTGGTTTCGCACTGTCACGGTATTGCAATTACAGCTTTAAAAATTCTTCTTTTGAAATGTTTGGGTATGTAACTTTTTGCCCATTGAAAACTCTCCGTAGCAACATTAGTAAATCCATCCATTTTCTTGACCGCTTCTCCTCACTAGGATCGCGGGCCGCTGGAACCTATCCCAGCTATCTTCGGGCGAGAGGCGGGGTACACCCCGAACACTTGAGTTTTCGGCAGGACATGTGCCACTGCAAAATAATTGGCTGCGGAGATCCCGGATGCCTGATGCTGCAGCCAATCATATTGTAGCGGGGCGTGTCCTGCCTGGAACTCCAGTGGAATTCATAATAATGTGTCGGCTGCACACTGCAGGTGCCCTACACTTCCTTTGATGACTCAAAAAAAAAGAAAAAACAGCTCATGATGGTACGGGAACGTATTAGCGGTTTTGAAACAGTGACTTTTAAAAATATAGGCGTTTGGGAAGAACAATAATAGTTCAATGATTCACCAATGAGCAAAGCAAATACACTATCTTTCTCCCGTGGCACCATTGACATGTTGCTTTTCTGACCATGATTTTGTGGAAATAAAATAACTCAAATTGGTGGAAAAATCTGCTTGCGCTTTCGCTCACTTTCATAGTATTTAGCAGATTTTGATTGTTCACAGAGAAAAATTGAAGTGAATACTTACACAAAACACATTAGTCCCAAATATTCTGGCGATTGCAATCAAACATTTTCATATTTAGAAGTTTGACTGTGCCTGCTCTGAGGTCGGTTCAGGTCAGACAAACAGATAAAAAAAAAAAAAGCTACATTTGGAAAAACGTACAGTGGAGTAAAGGATGATTAATTATGTTGTGGCGTGTTTTCAGCAGTGGTGGAAGTGCAGTCTATTTACATTCTCTAATTGCCTCTCCAAATAGTGGCTAATTGCTTTAATGGTATGGTCCCCGGGTGGCTTTGGTGGCTTCCCATCTAATGCTGCCGTTTGTAATGGAATCTCATTGATCTTTGCCTCAGTTTGCTTTCAGGCAAGTCTACGGCGATATTCCGCAGTGTTTTGAAACTGGATCTGCTTACAGACAGAATGGTCAAGAATGGTGGAATGCTGGGTGTTAATATTAGGAGGACGTTGAAATGATGGAAAGGCTAAAATGACTCATTCCAAATGGATGATCGATAGGCCCACAGGATGGATGGCTATTGGGTTATTCATGGGAAGATGGATGTTGATTGGACAATTGATGACTGTTGGATAAACAGATGGATGGATTTGATTGTTGGATGGAAGTAAGGATTGTGGGACACTGGATGATGAATTATTCAAGAAAAATGTATGCAGGATGGATGACAGTTGGATGTACGGCTAGATGTAAGCATGGATAGATGAATATGGTCCAATGGCTATATTGATCAAATCTATTGGGTTTCTTCCCTCTGATACTGCTCGCCTGACACATTTTCACTTGCAATATTTCTAGCTCCCATTCAATAATCACATGCGTTGACACTTCAGAGCCACAGTAAACGACTGATGATTTACGCCGCTCTGTAATAATCAAATAAGAATCCAAAACATCCCTAAAATGCCTTTTTTTTTTTTTTTTTAATGAGAATGGCATGTCTGAGAGCCGCAGGTTTGGGTGTAGTCTAAATGTGGAACCAAATGAATGATGACGCTAATAACACAGTGGGTCAATGCACCCCCTTCCCCGTCGGAATATTTCTGCTTTATCTGATGCATTTTTGACTCGCCAATATCGGCCGTGACCGACGGCTAGCCGGCAGGCTGCGGTGTCGTGAAATATTCACTTCATTTTTGCTGAGGCCATACAAATTTCATGACTTCTCAGTGGGCTGAAATAAACATTATGCTTGATGAATATTTGAACGCTGATCATAGCTCACGCATCAAAACCAAAGGACGGACCTACGTGGTCTTAATGATGATAGAAAACATATGACACTAGGACCAAAAAAAGCCTTTTAACTCCACTTTCAGAGTAAAGGGGGTGGCACATCTTGATTGGATTTTCCACTTTGAGGAAGAATCCTCTGTAAAGTATTTGGTTTTCTTGTAGTGGTCCAGGGAGTGGGAATACACTCTTATTACTTCCAGCCTGAATGGTGATTTGGCACATTGACAGCGAGAGGTCCCTAGTGCTGGTTCACTTGATTTTAAAATCATTTGTCGCAGGGACTACCCTCACTATTTCGTTTCATGCGCATATATCTCTTGGTGCACTTCAGTAAATCGGTAAAACAACATTTAAAGGGGATATCTTGTGAAAAAGGGACTTTTGAATAGCTTGTATATGAATAGTTGGGCCTCTGGAGTCCTTGCCCACCCATCAAGTGGGAAATTAAACAACCAGTGAAATAGTTTGTGAGCTGCCTATTTCTGAAAATGGGTCTAGAAGCAAACCGCTCCAAGTGGGTTTTGGTACCGGCTAACTTCTTTGGGGTACCAAAGGGTGTGTATTGACTAAATAGTTTGGGAAAGACTATTCCACAATGTACAAAACCACACATCTATATACTAAAACAGGATTTATTTAAAAAAAAATAATAATTCTGGGTTGAGGGGATTGTGGCGCACCAATTATATCCAGGGGATAAAGGTGGTGCACGGCATGAAACGTTTAGGGAAAGACTGTTGTACAGCTTAAAATCAGGTTTTGTCAGGGGGGCTTAAAGTGGTTGGCATGAGATAAAAAAGTCTGGAAAAGACGTGAGAAGTTTGAAAAGTGTGTTTGTGCGGTTTCCCAGAGGTGGTCAGGCGTGGCTCATACTTAATCAGCCATTTAGCAAACACAGCTAATGAGCCATCACTCTCTCACACACACACACACACACACACACACACAAACCTACTGCTGATTCAGCATGGCTGTGGAACCAATCACACACCGAGCCGTTGTCTAATACAGCTAAATGCCAGGTTTGCCAAGACCAACATTGCATGACCTCAATACGGCTCGCCTTAACACGCCGTGCTTTACTTTAACGTACCTTTTAAAAAGGTCGACATTAATACAGGCGGAAAGTCAGAACGCAAATGGCTCCTCCGACCTGTCGTTTCACTCGTGTTTTCAAACAACTAACTTAACGTGCACTCCGGCTTGTGTTGAAAACATCGTTTTAACATCAAGCGAGTCTGGCTGCCTTTGAAAGTCCGACGAGTTGCTTTTTCTCCTTTTGAGTTTTTTGTGTGCAAAACATTTCAAAGGTGCCTCGCTGAAGGGGACGCGTCAAAAGGCGGCGGCGCATTTGAAGTGCAGGTAAAACGGAGGTTGTGAAGGATTAGGGTGTTCAAACAAACGCCGTCTGTGCAAGCCTTGATAGGAGTGCACGTGGGAACAGACCGTACTGTGCCGCCGCTATCAGGGTGACAAACCTGTGGCATTGCTTCAAAACAGACAGAGTATTTGGGGGCTGAACACCAGAACTTATATCCAAATGAAAATGCACCAATGCGACTCCCCAAAAGTCACACAGTAACGCATTCGGGAAGGTTAGAAAAAAAAGAAAAAAAATCAGCCTCGGACACCACTTATACAGATCAACCTGTAATTTGGTGGACATGTTAATCAGAGCATGGTGCACAAAAAAGTCTCAAGGAACCATGCCCACAATCGAACAGGAAGTCTGCCATTTTGATTTAAGACAGTTGCTTTAAGGATAAATTCCATGAAAAAGGGCCAGGAAAGTTAGAAAGAAAAAAAAAACAGCCCCAGGCACCAGTTTCGCAGAGCGACATGAAATTGGGTGAACATGTCTATCATAACAGAATGCACTATGTCAGCCATTTTGGTTTGAAATAATTTGTTTTGGTCTGCAAATTGCCCCCCAAAAAAGGGCCTGGAAAATTAGAAGAAAATCAGCCTCAGACACCAGTTTCCCTTATTGATACAAAATCGTGTGGACATGTCTGTCATAACAGGACGCACAAAAAAGTGGAGTCCTTGTCTGAAATCAAATAGGACGTCAGCCTTTTTTTTTCGTTTGAAAAGGACATTTTGGTGGCAAAGTTAATGAAAAAAGGACCTGGAAAATATTTCAAAAATCAGCCCCAGACACCAGTTTTGGCTATCGACACAAAATTGGGTAGGACATGTCTGTCATAACAACATGCACAAAAAAGTCTCAATGACCCATGCCTGAAACAAAAAGTTTTTTTTTAAGAAGAAGAAGCTATTTCAGGCGAATTCTAGGGTTTGAAGCCCTACGTGAGGAATTTGCCTAAATGATCCCTGATCAGAAGCAGATATCCTACACAGATGGGTGACATTAAATTGTGAAGCTTTTTCACATATGCCGTCTAAATTATAGGTGGATCCTGGCGTTAAAGTTCAATGAGTTCAAGGACAATCATAGTTCTTTGAGGGTTTAAATATTAGCTGAAGCAACATTCAGATGTGTTTCTGTTGCTAAATTTTAACTAAATCTTGTCTTGGTTTTTGTTTCCTTGAACACGTGGTACACTGCAAAGCTTAGCCGTTCAGAGATCCAAGGATTAGTCGCAATAAGTACTACCAAGGCTTTTATACTTGTCTTCAATACATACTGTTATATGTATTGAAGACACTGAGACTTCATGGGAGGTAAAGGCTCATTTATTTTCCCAGTACGGTACGTAAGACATGTAGAACATCAACAATTGCTTTCAACACAGCAGGGCAGAAGACGTGAGTATACGATAACAAACTTCCAATTCCAGATGTTCTTCAAAATGTCTGTAATTGATCTTCAAGTAATGCACTGCCTTACTTGGCCAATAAGATAACGGTGACATACTATTTACTTGCTATGTTATGCGTAACAGTCTTCAAATGTCATTACGACAGCAACTCTATTTCATTCATACTCAATTAATAGGGGAAGACGTTTTTTATTATTATAGTTATATGTTACTATTTGGAAATCAACTGTGGCCTTATAGTGGTTCTTTGAGTCAGGTAACCTAGCTTTGTGATCCCTAACACATGAACAGTAATTTTAGTTCCTCATAAAAATATATCACTTCCAAGTAGGTATACCTGGGAAATGGACTATATGATTGACATTTGGCCTCGGAGACATCTCAATCCCTTGTCGTCATGGCACTGCATCAAATAGCCATGAATAAGCACCGCGGAGCATTCCACCGTAGCGAGATAAATTAATGTCGAATCCGGAGCAAATATTTAATCTTATACGCTTGCAGCATCTTTCAGGTGAATATGGTGAAGGTTGAGCTATTTTTATACAATCTACATGGAGCACATTTAGGAGGAATAGCTTTATACCCCTCCAGCAGAATACCGTAGGGACCGTACAATCAATACCAAGGTGCTGCTGTTCCCTTGTCGTTCTACCCTGATAACAAACATGGAGACTGTCAATCAATAAGTCTGTATAATTATTCTCTCAGCATTTTGGCAACTTACCACTTATCTCCATAAATATCTAAAACACTGCTTATTATGTTCATGGTTACATACGAATTTCGACAAAATGATCAACGAGAAGGTTAGTTAGCATTTGTATTTATCTCAAATTTGTTTGAGTGAATAGGTATGTTGATTAGCCTTTCCCAAACCTTTTAAGCCACACACCACGAAAAATTGGCGCACCAAAACCTGCCCGCCGCAAAAAATCTAAAGTCCTGTCTAACACATAGCTATGTTGATTTTAGGTCTCAGAACAGACTTTCCCTAACTTTGGGTACACTTCAAAGTTATATTATGACCTTTTTTTTGTCCTAAAAAAAAAAAATGCTACTTCTTCCCTCAAAAAACATCATGTTATCCTTGCAGTATATTTTTGGCCAAGGACCAGTTAGATGTCTACATTTCCCAATCTCCCATGTTGAATTTTCACATATTTAACAAGCCCCAAGTTGACAGCAGGAAGGATTTCCATGCTAGATCACAGACACAACCCGTCGCTTTCAACTGCAACTGATGCCCCTCACAACTGCATCGAGGAACTACAAAATGGGGACAGGACAAGGCTGTGTTCAGGTTCCAAGATGCCAAGGAGATGTATTTCCCTTGTCGAAATGTTGACATTTCTGTGTTAGTGTGTGTGTGTGTGTGTGTGTTTGTTTGTCTCTTTGTGTCTTCACGCTGAGCTTGAGAAAGAAGCCAATCAAAAATTGATGAATGGCAAGCCCGCTGTCCTGCCACTGATTTTCTAGCTCCGAGCTCCCACTGAGGCGGCAAACACATGCCCATTAAAGTCTGTATCTCAGAGACTTTGTGGCATATTATAATGAAAACATTGTGAGAGGATCATATCCTAAGGGTGGGTGAGTTGCTGCCCATGCACTTTATTTTTGCATTAAAAAAAAACATTTGTGAACTCGGCTAACCAAGTTGCTTTCCGTCAGTTCATTAGATGAAGCTAAACAGCGATATGCTGATTCAAAAGGTCTTTGGCTTTCCTTGAAGTGTCAGGGTGGAACTGCGAAAGGGGTCGCTCTAGATATAGTGCCACAATTGTATTCAACTCCCGATCAATGGGTAATGATGTCAACACGGATGACTGATCTCCCTCAGCTCGCGTCTCAGCTCGAGCTTGTTACTGTTGAAGAAGAAAAATAACCCTGTGCGCTCCATGTACCCTAAATTTGAAGATGTATTTCTTTAAAAAACAAAACAAAACATTTTCTTAAAACAAATATGACAATTTGCTCAAAAATACACTACAAATACACATTTTGGCCATAGAAAACATTTTCATAATATTATGACTATACTCAAAATATGACTACTTCAGTTAGTCAGACACATGACGTATGTATGGGAATTTCACTGTCATCACTTGTGTTGCAATGCACCTTTTGCTAAATCTCGGAATATTCTTTTCACTGTTCTCGAATTTATTTTTACTAATCCCCAAAAACTGACTTTTTGCTTGTATTCTGTTGGAACATTTTAACGCTACAAACAATAACAAATATGACATTTTTCGACAACAAATGGCATTTCTCAAAAAGTAAAAACAAAAAAAGAAAAGAAAGAACGAAAGAAATCTCGAAATTCTCACAAAAAATTACTTTGTTCTAAAAAGAATTGGTGTAAGATTAGGAGTTTTAAAATACAACTTTTCATAACAATACACTTTTTTCTTGAAACAAAAATGACTTCATTCTTGTCAAATTTTCCTCCCGGGAAATTTTAACTGTATTCTCGAAACACTTTTTTTTTCAACAAAAATCAAAAATATACAAACAACTTTTCTTCTTGCGAACACACACACACAAAAATACCGCTTTATTCTTGTAGGATTCAGACAAAAATAAAGGAAAACAAATATTCATACTCTAAGAATAGTGGCTCATCCTGTATAATCCTTTGTCGGCATTTTATGCCTACAGTGCAAGTTGGAATTTGACATATCATTTATAAAATGACACACCTAGCTTTAGCCCATGTACCAACCCTTAATTTCATGTATTATGACAATTGTGTTCAATTTTGCTCACTCAGTCACTCATGAGCTAACCAACAAACTTGCACGATGGACACTCGGCTCACTTTCTGTTTGTCATACCAAAATCATACTCAAGCTTCAGGCATTTTTCAAATCAGTCCACTGGATGAAAGGCTTCTTAGCCATGCAGACGGCTTTTTGGGAACTGCTGTCAATAGAATCCTTGCAAGGATTTCTCTTTCTGCTTTAGGCTGCTCCATTAACGATTTAGGGGAGCGTTGTTTTCGTTTCCTTTTTTTTTTTTGCAACAGAATAGCTACCATTACACGTTTACTAGCGTACTGCATGAACATGATGGTTTGCCAGAAGAGGCGATTATGCAAAATATTACACTAACCAACCTCATCTTCTTTTGTGTAGCTGTGACAAGGACGTACACACTTCATGCTCGTCACGTACATATTCCGCACAAGCTCAACTTCTGCTCCTTTAAGGTTCTTTCATTGAATCCCGGGAGTGATTTCACTTCCCTCAGATCTGAAGGTCGCGAAGCAGCTTGAGGCCCCTGTGGGCATTCCCCCAAACTGTCAAAATCTGAGCAACCGCTATTAGATAAGCAAATGTGCATACATGATACATGCCTGCTAGACGACTGAGATTGGCTTGTTTTTCATACAAAGCCCGCCGCTAAGGAGCGAGGCGGGCGTCTTGTAAAGCATCTGAAGTACTAAATGGTCTTTGGTACTTGCAATTTCAACTTTTCATGAGCAGCAAGAAAAATATGGCTTGGATGACGTTGAAAGGCAATATCGATCAAAACACTCCAAATCCTCTAGAACAATGTCAAGACTTGTTGAAAATAACACTGATACTATATAAATGACTAAACGAACCGCCTGAAGAGCTCAGAGACTGAAGAGCTCAGAGACAATTGTGGCAAGGCACAGATCTGGCCAAGGTTTACGAAAAGATTTCTGCTGCACTTAAGGTTCCTAAAAGCACAGTGGCCTCCATAAACCTGAAATGGAAGACGTTTGGGACGATCAGAACCCTTCCTAGGGCTGGCCTTCTGGCCAAACTGAGCAATTGGGGGAGAAGAGCCTTGGTGAGAGAGGTAAAGAAGAACCCAAAGATCACTGTGGCTGAGCTCCAGAGATGCAGTCGGGAGATGGGAGAAAGTTCTAGAAGGTCAACCATGACTGCAGCTCTCCACCAGTTGGGGCTTTATGGCAGAGTGACCCGACGGAAGTCTCTCCTCAGTGCAAGACGTATGAAAGCCCGCATGGAGTTTGCTAAAAAACACCTGAAGTACTCCAATATGGTGAGAAATAAGGTTTTCTGGTCTGATGAGACCAAGCTAGAAATTGTTGGCCTTAATTCTAAGTGGCATGTGTGGAGAAAACCAGGCACTGCTCATCACCTGTCCAATACAATTCCAACAGGGAAGCATGGTGGTGGCAGCATCATGCTATGGGTGTGTTTTTCAGCTGCAGTGACAGGGAGACTGGTTGCAATCGAAGAAAGGATGAATGCGGCCAAGTACAGGGATATCCTGGACGAAAACCTTCTCCAGAGTGCTCAGAACCTCAGACTGGGCCGAAGGTTCACCTTCCAACAAGACAATGACCCTAAACACACAGCTAAAATACCGAAGGAGTGGCTTCAGAACAACTCCGTGACTCTTCTTGAATGGCCCAGCCAGTGCCCTGACTTAAACCCAATTGAGCATCTCTGGAAAGACCTGAAAATGGCTGCCCACCAACATTCACCATCCAACCTGACAGAACTGGAGAGGATCTGCAAGGAGGAATGGCAGATGATCCCAAAATCCAGGTGTGAAAAACTTGTTGCATCTTCCCAAAAAGACTCATGGCTGTATTAGCTCAAAAGGGTGCTTCTACTAAATACTGAGCAAAGGGTCTGAATACTTATGGCTGTGTGATATTTCAGTTTTCCTTTTTTAATAAATCTGCAAAAATTTTAACAATTCCATTTTTTTTCTTTCAATATGGGGTGCTGTGTGTACATAATGTGGAACAAATTAACTTAAATGATTTTAACAAATATAAAAAAGAGTGAAAATGTTAAGGGTAGATAATATAGGGTAATATATACAGTTTGTACGGAAAGTATTCAGACCGCCTTAAAATGTTCACTATATATATATATATATATATATATATATATATATATATATATATATATATATATAATTTTATTTTTTATTTTTTTCACACTTTCTTATAATGTTTTAAAATATTTCCTATGAAGTAAGACTTCTCCCCTGAAAACAATATTTCTTTCTCTCCCCAAAAAAACCCCTGACTTTGTTAGTAAGATTATGAATTTATTCTTTTAAAGCGAATCCTTTTTTCTCAAAATATAGTTTTCCCAAAAATCTAATTTTATACTGAAATAAATCTGATTTTTTTTTCTTTTCTTAAAACAGTGATTTATTTCCCCCCAAAATTCTGATAAGATTAGGAGAGTAATACAATAAAGTTATATTCTTACAATACATCCCAAATGGTGTCAGTTATTTAATTGTAATTTCATCTTTTCTGAGTGACAGTAAAAAAAGTGTTTGGGAAGACGAACGGCAGTGTTGTTGTCGGGGGATTCAAAGCACTCTAATTTCTCTGTATCTGCGCCTTAAAGACGTGTGCATGAATGTTGTTCCCGCACTGTGCAAAAGCGACGGCATCTGTTTCTAGCTGATATTGTAAAAAGGCGCAACTTTTAATCACGTGAAATGATCCTGCTTCCCCGCGTGGCAGATGAGTGATGTGTGTTGGCATGAAGTGGAGCACGGCATCACATTACGACGACCAGCATTTCTCCACAATGGTGAGCCTCTATTACAAGGCTTTGCTAATCCATCCATGAAAATCCATGTCCAAAATGTGCCTTTTGTGTATAATCCTGACACAATTTATGTGGGATTAGAGATGAGAGCAACGGAGGGGAGCATACTGGGGAAATATAGTACATCATAAACATCAATGTCACTGTGCTGCTTAATTTAAAATCCTCTGCATCTTTAAAAAACATCCTTTAAAAAAAAAGGTTTGAAAAAAAAGAAAAAGAAGACATTTTTCCTTTTAAAAAAATTGACTTTCGTGGACAAAAATATAATCTTATTCTGGTAAGAAAATATTTTTCACATACGAATCAGATTGTTTTTCCTTGATGAAAATTGGAGTATATTTCTAGAAAATATACAGTGTTTACGTATATACTATTCCAGATGAATTTTTTTTCTTAAAATAAATCAGACTTTTTTGCAACGAAACTGCTTTAGTTTTCTACTTAAAAAATTTTCTTGTCAGGTTACAACTTTTGAATTTTATTCTGAAATATTTTACTTTTTTTTAGGAAAGTTGCAACTTTTTTGTCATACGATAAATGTTAAATATTTTAATATACTTTTTCTCATAAAATATGAGTTTATTCTCATTCGAGCATATTTTCAAAGAAATCTAGTTTCTTGAATCTATCAATTTCCCAGAAAATCTGCCTTTTTTCTTTTTTTGCAACCAAACTCCAATGTTGTTCAAGAAAACAAATCCAAGTGTATTTCCAGAGATAACTCGATTAAAACTTCATTATATAATTTTAGAAAAATACGCCTTTATTCCAGTAAAAATGCAGCTTCATTTTGATAAGATTATATAGAAATTAAGACTACTTTTCTGGAAAATATATTATCTGGAAAAAAAAAAAAAATCAGAATTTTTTTCTAGAAATTAGACATACTTTTTCGAGAAGAAATGTGTCTTATTTGAAATAAAACTGCCTTTTTTTCTCGAAAAAGAGAATTTGTCTTGACAAAAAGGAACTTCATTGTAGATTTTAGCATTGTTGATATTGGTAAATCATATTTTAAATTTTTAATATTTTAAAAATAAATTCAGATTTTATTCTTGCAAGATTAGTTTCCATAGTTACTGAAAAAAAAACAGTTTTCTAAGACAAATACAACTTTATTTTTGGTCAAATGTGACTTTTTCTCCTAAGATTATTATTATTATTCTCGTTAAAAGACTGAAATGACTCAGTTCCCCCGGTCTCAATTTGAGTGTGAAATGGAACATTTGGAAATGGAACATTTCACACTCTGCAACATTCAGCTCTACTCCACCAGTGGACTACATTGCATGTGGTGGGCAGTTATTATATGTTGAACACACTCTCTTCAAAGACATTACCTCCCCCAGGCTACCAGCCAGTCAATCAGCACCGCCTCATTGGGACTCTCCAGAGGAGAGGAAGACTGGAGGTGATTGGAAGTGAGTTTAAAAAAAACACTTTTAAATTAAAAGACGGGGGGAAAAAAAAGTTAAGATAGCGGCATTACTTTGACAGCCTCCCCCTGTTCTCTTCACGCTAAGCTAAAAGGATCCTCACTGTCAGTTTTTAACGGCATCTTTAATTTATGAATTTGGGCGCATCATTGAGCTCATCTAAATTTCAGGCGCCAACACAAACACCACCAGTGACCTTCAAACTGGCGCTGTGCTTCTGTTATCCTTCTCGCTGAGAGAAAAAAAAAAGATTATTGAAAATGGTGTTTATTAGTCGCATTCTGGCATCAATTTCTGTGCCATCTGTGCACGTTCCACTTACCTGGTTTTTAACGACGGAGGAATTTAGTCCCAGACAGGCTTATTCTTATGTGGCGCTTATGTTCTGGATCTTGTGTGACGGCTATTTTAGGGAGGACGTTCCACATGGAGGGGAGAAGAGAAGGTTCTGTCCGGCCCAGGTATACCTTTAATTCTGGTGTTGTTCATTGGGGATGTACAACCCTAGACCTGGGACAGGTCGATGTTTAGGCTTTTTTTTTTTCTTTTTCTCAAATATTTCTTTATTCTTGAAAAACAAACAGCTATTCATCCATCCATCCATTTTCTGAGCCGCTTCTCCTCACTAGGGTCGCGCGCGTGCTGGAGCCCATCCCAACCATCATCGGGCAGGAGGCGGGGTACACCCTGAACTGCTTGCCAGCCAATCGCAGGGCACATACAAACAAACAACCAGTCACACTCACATTCACACCTACGGGCACTTTAGAGTCGTCAATTAACCTATCATGCATGTTTTTTAGTTGTGGGAGGGAACCGGAGTGCCCGGAGAAAACCCACACAGGCACGGGGAGAACATGCAAACCCCGGATTGAACCCCGGTCCTCAGAACTGTGAAGCAGACGCTCTAACCAGTCGCCCAACGTGCCGCCAAACAAACAACTATTGTCAATAAAATAAGACTTTGCCCACCCAAAATTGCAGTTATTAGTTATTATTCCAGACTCTATTTGAATATAGCCTCATTTCAGTGCCCTGCCCCCTCACATCTGCCAAAAACAACACCCCCAGCTTTCCAAACTTGGACAACAAGAAGGAACCAGGAACAGACCGGTATGTCTCGCTCGCCTGGCTGCCTCAGAGTGCCTCTCGGTCGGCCGCGAGCGCACCAACGACCTGTTGGAATTGGCCTGGAGGAAGGGACTGCTGAGTTCCGCTCGCCTGCGTCTGCCTCAGGGTCCACCTTGGGGTTGGCTCAACATTACATGAAATGTTACTGGTTTGATGGTGTATTTTGGGGAATGTCTCATCAATTAGAAATATAAGAGAGGTGATTAACTTACTTGACAAGTCGGTGCAAACGGTGATGTGACGTACGCGGTGGTTTTCCTAGCTCAGCCATGCAACTGTCCGGGTATAGCTGTCCACCGAGCTGTCTACCGTTATATATCTTCATCTTTGATTTGAAATACAGGGTAAATTCCTTCTTTTAAACTTTAGTCGCCAACTTGAGTTTAATAATCCAGCCAAGACACTACACCCACGACTCTGTGAGAAACTGCGGTACATCCCCGTGAGCCTCCGTGTGCAAACGATTGCTAGACTATTCAGTTGGGCCTCCTGTCACTACACACTCTGATTGGCTATTCTTGTTCAGCTGTGCCCAGTTATATATATATATACATTTTTTTTAAAATTAGATTAGAGGCATTAAACGGGGCCAGAGGGGTTATTTTTCAAAAGCTCATTTTAATAAGACTCGACTGTCAGGTTGCAGGCGGCACGGTGGACAACTGGTTAGAGCGTCAGCCTCACAGTTCTGAGGACCCGGGTTCAATCCCCGGCCCCGCCTGTGTGGAGTTGGCATGTTTTCCCCGTGCCTGCGTGGGTTTTCTCCAGGCACTCCGGTTTCCTCCCACATCCCAAAAACATGCATTAATTGGAGACTCTAAATTGCCCGTAGGCGTGACTGTGAGTGCGAATGGTTGTTTGTTTGTATGTGCCCTGCGATTGGCTGGCAACCAGTTCAGGGTGTACCCCGCCTCCTGCCCGATGACAGCTGGGATAGGCTCCAGCAAGCCCGCGACCCTAGTGAGGAGAAGCGGCTCAGAAAATGGATGGATGGATGGATGTCAGATTGCAAACGCTTCCCTAAATAATTGCTTTATTTTTTTCTGAAATATACAACATTGTTGTCATTAAAAAGTCAAAGTATTGCAAGTAGTGCAAACGTGTTTGTGGAGGTCAGTCTAATCGCTCCATAACCCCTTCCCCAGTTTTCTGCGTTGACTCAATGGAAAATGAAGTTGAGTTCCTAAGGTTCAGGCTCACTTTGCATGCAAAGCAAAGAGCACTTCTCTATTTAAGACAATTTCTTTTCCAATTGCGGTGTGGCACGTGAGTGGGGGGGAATTATGTGAAGTCTCCAAACAGGTTGTTTCACAGGACTGTGTATCTATTTGTCATTTATTTTGGTAATTGGGGGAGCTTCCGCCAGCGAGAGGTGGGGAGCTTAGCTATTGTAATCTCCTGCTTTTTGCTGCAGGCAGCAGAAGATTTTCCGAGCACAACTCTTTGTCTCCCTCCATCTTACAGGGGGAGCTTTGAATTCTTTGTTATTTTCCATAAATTACTCGCGCGATGTTTTCTTTAAACTGGCCTCGACGCTGAAGTGTCACACGAAATCGTCTGACAAACATAAGAGCGCACTTGCAAGATAGCTTTGCGTTTACTCTTCTGTATGCTTACAATGAACTGTGCTTTCGACATCGGCTCCAGCGGGTCCAGGATCTTCATTATATTATATTATTCTAATCCAATCTCTCTTTATTTTACAGTTAAAATCCGGCTGCAGAGTGGGACGTACAACCAAGAAAGCTGCCCAAGACCTCGTTGCGGGCGCAAGACAAGTCATCTGTCTTTTCCTGAGCTCTGGTTTTAGGTTGCAAGTGAAGGGGGGGGGGGGGGGGGATCCTTATAGCTAAAGACATTAGTCACCGTGAAAAACAGGGCATAACTCACTCAACATGCCAGACAAAGCCAGCTACCAGGATCTCTCAATAAAGTCCCCTTTTCCTCCGAACGGTACAGTTCGTATTGATTTTTGTTGTGGAAAAAAAGGTATCAAAATAATGGATCTGGATTCTACCACCCTTCCATTGGGGTACTAACAGGTGCTCCAAAAAAAGGGCAGAGTGAGAAACACTACAGTCCATTTAATGATCAAAAAAGGTTGAGGCAACCTTTGGTGCAAACTAAACTAAACTGCAATGGAAATTCTACAGCAACACAAATTGGACAAACTACACCGTTGCCTCTCTGCACGATCTAGAAACAAAATCACTTGCTACCACAAAGATGTCAGAAAGAGACAGATTTAGATAACAAAAACTGGTGCACATAAATTTTGATAACGAAAACCCATGAGCGAGTTTGCTTTTTAAAAGAAAAAAATAATACAATATCCGATCTGCCGCAGAAGTGACACCTCTTGTTAAAGTGCCACAATCACAAAGATGTGGATTTAGATAACACAATCTGGAGCGCAAGCATCACCGCTTAGAACTGTGCTACCTTCAGGACGACATGGATTTAGACAAAAACTTCTGAGCGCCAATTTAGGTAACAAAAATGTGTCAGCAAGCATTAGTTTTAAAACCACATCAAACGAAGAAAATTAAAAGAATATGATATTGGTTCAGGGATCGACACGATCTTCCACAGAAGCAACACCATTTGTGATGTTCCACAATCTGTTCGTCGCCTTATGTCTCTTGACATCTCCCTCCCTCAAAGTGCTCCTGTTTTGGGCACAATGAATACACTGTGATGCATCTGCCCATGTCTTCATTCAACACAACTAGCTACTCTGTTACATAACAATCCAGTGAAGCATCCAGTAAGCACTTCAGAGACTGTTTGTATACAAATAATTTAAAAGCAATTTTCCATAATATATCCCTGTTTATTTGGTAGCTCTACAAAGCCACCTCTTAAGATGGAGACACTTTGATCTCAAAGTTTTTTTTTGTCTTTTTAGGTATGGCACTAATACTATTTTGTACAAAGAAGAGTCATCAAGCTTTTTCTAAACAAAAAAAGCCACCCAGGACACAAGTGTTTCTGCTCACTGTCACAAGTTAATAAAGCACTTCCTGTGCTTTGGCGAGAAAGGAGATGGGGGATGGTTTAGTCCTCCAGTATAAAAAGCCTACATGTCCATCCATCATGCATCCATCTACGAGGTCCATAAGGCAGTAGGACGTGACCCCCCCCCCCCCCCCCCCCCCCAGCATCCAGGAACGCAAACACTCGTAGGGATCAAAGCCAAGGAAGCAGCCGCGGGCGTCACCTGACCTGAATTCAATTAAAGCTTTACAGGCGGATCAGAAGGGACAGTGGGGGCGGGTCACAAAGCTCAACGCCGTCTCTGGCTAAACTGAGATTGAGATGGAGGAAGATGAAACATTGAATGGGCTCCCCTCCCCTCCCCTCTCCCACCTCCTCCTCTCTCAAGCTCAATAATTCTCCCACATATGCGCGCACACAAAACCCACAGGTCTTTTTGGTTGGCTCAGCCTGTGGGCAAATGTGATTTTAATGAGCCCCTGCTGAATGGACACGAGGCCCACCTTCTCACGCCAGACCGCCGGCTCCAGGCAGCCTGGGCATTTTTTGCCGGCCACTTCACAGCGTGGCGTGGAACTCAAATTGTATGTGTGTGTTGAATGAAGATATTTACAGATGTAACAAGGAATACTCAATATGCCAGAAGCAGCAATAGTTTGAGGGAGGTGTCAAGTAACTGAAAGGGCATATACAGTGGTGCCTCGAGATACGAGTGACCCGACTTACGGTTTTCCGAGATGCGAACCGTCGATGGGCTGAGTTTTTGGTTTGACTCGCGAGCCCAAACTTGAGAAACAAGTGCTGTATGGCAGCCGGAGGCACCACTCACTTGACAACAAGCAGAACTTTGGCTGATATAATTAGTAAATATTTTTCAAAAAACGACATTTCAAGCTGAACATTGTCACTGCCAGTTGGAGTTTACTTAAAAACTAAACATAAAACAACAACAGTGTAGTTGACAAGAGAAAGAGAGACAGAAACATAAAGAGAGAAAAAGAGAGACAGAGAGAGAGAGAGAGAGAGAGAGAGAGAGAGAGAGAGAGAGAGAGAGAGAGAGAAAGAGACACACAGACACACACGGTGCATTTATAGCTACAGGCACGCAAATGAATCCTCAGCGTGTGTGTGCGTATGAGTTACTTTTGGCTTGATTGCACGTCATCAAACCGGTTAATATCTTTACATTCTCTTCTATTATGTTTTTATGACTATATTTTACAATATACTGCTACTTGTCTTTTTGAAAAACATGTTTTTAAAAAATGGTTGTGTTTTGGGGGGACTGGAACGGATTAATTGCATTTCCAGTCATTTTAAAGGGAAAATATATTTTGCGATGAGAGTGTTTTGAGTTCAGAGCATGGCAATGGAACAAATTAAACTCGTATCTGAAGGCAAGCTTGCAAGTGTGAATTAAAAAAAAAAAAAAAAAAGTCTGATGCACAGAATAGCATTAACACATCAAGCCATGTTATATTTTGGATGGAGTGAACAAAGCCGCTGAGGTAGGCCTGTATATAAATATATATATACACACATTGAGATGTGCACTCAAGGAAAGACGAGAGAGGAATGTGTGAGGTCAGAGCCTTTACTCAGGCAGGAGGTGTGGGCTTTTCCGTACGTTCAAGGGCATCCTGATAAGTGTCTGCTTTAAAAAAAAATGTGTGCTGTTAACGGCCATCTTCCACTATTTTCAATGTAGAAAACATTTTTTTTATGTTTAGAGGACAGACCTAAAAACTAGAATGTTTTTATTCTTAGTCATTTCCTGTAAAAAAACAAAAACAAACCAACAACAACAACGACAACAAAAAACAACTGAAAACATTGTAATATGCATACCAGGCCATTAGTCAATATTAATTACTGGGTGGGTTTACTTGACAAAAATGTACTTCAAACGTCTTAGCAGTCTCTTATCCAAAAGCGTCTTTCTGAAAAAGGACATTCTGGGCATTTCCAACCCAAATTATCTTGCAAACCCAAATAAAACGACATCAAAGACTATGAAAAAAAAATGGAAGGGGACCTTTTAGCTTTTTCTCTACAGTGAGCGCCTGTGGAGAGGAAAACGTTTAACATCTGTAAAAATCCAAAATATTGAGGCGACCGTTCTAATATTTTCAGATGTTGAAGAGATGTCCACATAAATTTTAGTGATGACTGATTGCAGTTTTCCGACATTAAGCGATGTTAAGCTTTTTTCCATTAAGCATTTTATACTGTTCTGAATCATTTAGTCAATTTACATCAAATGTGGCAGAACCATAGCTGATTTCTTTTGGGGGCGGGTTTTTTTTTTTTTTATAACGCGTGTAATTGCTCTTTTGAGACATTTTGAAGTCGCGATTAAAACTAACACAGGTGTTCTATGTAAAGGATGTCAAATTCATTTTTGTCATGGGCCACATTGTAGTTACGATTTCCCTCGGAGGGCCGGCATGACTAAAACCATATAAATGTGTAATTGTCTCATCAAATTATTACATATACACAACCAATTGATGGATAACAAGTTTTGAAATCAGTTATATTGTTCATGTTACTGTAAAAATGGATTGGTAAAAAAAATTGCTTTTGCAATACCTCAACATTTATTACATATGACAATTTAGAAATTTTTGTACAGATTTTTGGAAGAATCATGGAAGGTGACACATCGTTTGCTTTCATGGGCCAGATAAAATTATTTAGTGAGCTGTATCTGGCACCCGTCCTTGAGTTTAACACCTGTGTTCTACGTCATCATTCATTGTGTATGTTTGGTATCGTGAAAAATGCGAACGCAGTGAAATAAAAGAAAAAACACACCAAAAAAAAACATAAAAACAAAAAAGGCGGTTCTGCCACCTCAAAATGCGTGTTTGATCATGTGTGGCGGTTTTTTAGAATGTAACATTGTATTTTTTTAAACTAATTAAATGTTTTAAAAAATTTTGTAGCATATAAATATACAATAAGGAAAGAAAAAAAAACTAAATACATCGAATAGAATCGTATCGTTAGATTTCTTCACTTGTTGCCAACATGGAAGTAGTACCGGGCCATGCGCAACGTGGAGTGATATCTCACCGCGTGAGAGACGCGTGAGTGTATAGTGCGCGGAGGAGGCGGCGAGCGAGGGAAAGTCGTGAGGAGGAAGGGGGAGGGTGGCGAGAGAGCGACCGCACGGAGGAGCCACCACCAGCAGTCAGTCACCAGATGGAGGCTCGGCGAGCTAGTGGCAGCTCCACGTACCACCATGCCGACATTTGGACTACCTAAAGTACACAGCAAACCTCCCAAACTTCGGGAATAATCCTCTTTTTTTTTGCGGGGGAATTTAAAGAAAAAAAAAGGTAAGTGGCGTGTTTTTTTCCTCTTGTTGAAATTTTTTAAAATAGACCCGTTAAGTGCGTTTTCGCACTGAATAAAAGTGCGGAAAAGTTGCGCGTTAGTTCGCCTTTTTAGGGTTTCGCGAACGGAATCACGTCGCTGGTGAGTTGAGACTAAACCTTTGCTAAAAGTCAATTTAGTTTGTAAAGTAGGGCGTGTGATTTTCGCGTTCATTGTTTGAATAAGAGCTCGTTTTTCCGTGCGTTTGGAAAGAATTCCTCTCCCGCATGAGGTGGATGTCTAGAGTTGGGGGATGGGAATTCAAAATACTTTTCCCACTTTGCTCACAAACTCCTAAAACAGATTTAAAATGAGGGGGGACGGACGGACGGACGGACGGACGTTTTGTGTGCGATTCGTGTCCTCGTGGGCCACCGCGTTTCTCCTCGTTTGAACTAAGATTCTTCAAACTTGGGCCCTTTTCTTTATATTCCCTCACAATGGTCGGCCACGAGCAGCAGATGCTTCTTTTGTACCCGCAGGCTATGTGGTTTCACATTCAAGGTGAACACTGACACTGAAAGCAACATCGTTTTGTAAATATTGTACGTTTGTTCCCCGAATATATCTTTATTCTGTTGTAACTGTAATTGGTGCTGGCTCTTTATATGCTGGGGAACTACTTTTATGACTGCACGGGGACAGGACAGGGAGATAAGGAAATTCCGCTATCATCGTGGCATATCTGATGGATAGGAATGCGTGGGCGAAGTGGAATATATTTGCATGATGGCATATGTGCCGACAGTGGTTTATGGGCAATTTGTGGCGTGCGCTCATTAAGCGCGTGCATGCATAAATGAGACAACGAGTCACCAGGCTGTTGCCACACACATACACGCAAGGAACGTAAGGGATGTGATAACTTATAACTGCACACGTTACAACGTTTTCAAAAGTTCACATTTTCTGAGGAAGTAGGATTTTCACACACCATTAGAGAATAGAGACAAACGTGAAAGTGTGAACATTTCACATCTGGATATTATGGACGGTATTGTCACGTTTGAGCTCAAATACATGCACATAAAGCACTGTATTTGAGCTCAAATTTTATTTTGAATACAATGCACAATTGTCAAAAAAAAAAAAAAAAAAAAATTGTACCGGCATTACCAGATAACTATTAACCCTTTATTGCTCAGTGACTGTTTTTTGTCAATGTCTTTATGTCTCAAAAGTGTTCTCTGTCAATTGACTGTCTGTTGTCGTACTAGAGCGGCTCCAACTACCGGAGGCAAATTCCTTGTGTTTTTTGGACATAGTTGGCAAATAAAGGTCATTCTGATTCTGATTCTGAAAAATCAGAAACCCCATGCACTTTTTTTCACATTTAGAAGCGGTAAATGGCAGCAACCAAAATTGATTTTCAAGCATGCGGGACCCCACAAAATTTGTAGCATTCTTTGATGTGAATCATTTGATAGGTTTGCAAACAGTGTCCATGTCCTGCCTGGTTTGGTTCGTGTTCAGTTAAAAACAAAACGCAAAAAACAACAGCAACACAGTTAAAGACACAAATAGCGTCAATCGGGGTATTCGCACGCCCGTTTTCACAACGGATCCTCAAAATGATCGTCAAAATACGCCATATTAGCTCCTATAGGCGAAAAGATTTTGTGTTGCCCGTCTGTCTGGGACAGTGTTTCCCAACCTTTTTTGACCCAAGGCTCATATTATACATTCAAAAGAGCTCACGGAACAAAACCAAACAAAAATGTTAGAAAGTATACGGTGTATACTGAAATGATGCTGATATCGTCTCAGTTCACTCACAAATTTACTTTCTCAATGTGAAATCTGGGCCTGTTTGGTTGAGCACCAAACTATTATTCTATTGTATGAATGGCAGCAGGTGTATACGCAGGTTAATTGGATCTTCTGCCATCTAGTGGAGGAGCATTTAATTGTTCTGCGTGTAAAATTGGATTGTTTCCCAGGCACAGTACAATTGGTTGGGCATCGCTGGTCTAGGTCAGGATATCTGCTTGGGTCTTATTTGGATGAATTCCCTAGTAGGAGTTGGTTAATGTATAGGCCCTAAAATGGTTGTTTCAAATCAAAGTGGCCAAGTTCCTGTTCAGTTTCAGGCATGGGTCCTTGAGACCTTTTTGTGTGTCCTGTTATAATAGACGTGTGCACCTAATTTTGGGTCAATTTGGTGAAACTAGTGTAGGGGCCGATTTTTTCCGTTTCGAAAATCCTCCAAATCTTCAAACTTTGATGCCATGCTCCTCCAACATTAGGATACCTGCTTCCGATTGGATTTCATTTGGGAAAAGTCCCTAGTATGAGTTTGTGAACGTATAAGCCCTAGAATTCATCCAAAATGGCCGCTTCAAACCAAATTGTCCTTTCTGTTCAACTTCGGACATGGGTCCTTGAGATTTTGTCGGGTGTATCCTGTCACGATAGACAATTTTGTGTCGACGGGTGGAACTGGTGTACGGAGCTGTTTTTTTCTAACTTTGCAGGGGGTACTATTGGGTGAGTTGAGGGAGTGTTCTTATGTAAATATTTATTGTAATTATGACTTCACTACTTGGTTAGCGTAGGTTGGTGATAGACAGTACCCTCCGACATGCGTACAAATTTGGGCTATGTTGCTGACATAGAAACAAAAGTCTGTCATAAACCGAGGATGTAAAATATATTACATAAAAATTAAGTTAAACTTTCTATTTTTAGGAAGTTGTTGTCAAGTAATGGCACGGTTACTATCGCTACTGCGTCTAGTGAGATGCATTACCTACAGAACTGACGTTTTAAACCCCTATTGATTCCGACAAACGGGAAAGAAAAATGCTTTTCGATTAAATCCCAAGATAGTGTTTTAGTAAATTGTTGTCAAGTAGAAAGCACGCTGTGTTTAACGTGCAAATGTGAGTAATGTCCCCACCGTACCAACTAAACTTGGTGGTAAACCGAGGTCCCCCTGTATCGATAAATACCCCCATCCCTAATAGGAGTTGGGTTGTATTAATTTTCAAAATTGGAACCTTTCCATGAGACTTTATGAAAATTAACGGTACTTTATGGGAATAAACGAGGAATAAACCAGGAATAAAAAAAAAATGAAGGTTGGCTCTTAATGGGGAACTTAGTTGGGGAAAATATATTTTAGCATTAGCCTGACTAAAACTAGCAATGTGACAAGTGGCCCCCATCTTTGTGGCATTTTCTAAAAACATGGAATGAGCACTTCAAACGCCTCTAAAATCTGCCATAACAAATGTATTCACAAAAACACAATTGATTGCTGAAGTACGTGACCTATTCTACTGCCAACACTGCTCACTCGCCATTAGAAACGTCATGGTAATTTTGTTGGATTTTGTTGGCCTTGGAATTTCGGCCCTGTACGAGCGATGGGTGAATATTTTTAACTGAAACTTGTCAGTCAGTGGGAGCAGAAGAAATGACGCAGTCGAGGAGATATTTTTCGGAAAAAAATTAGTTTTACTGACTTGTTTAGCAAATCTGTTCACATTGCTACTAAAAGAGCCAGATTTAATGCAAGTACTGTGGTACCTTGACCAACAAGTGCCCCCGCTTAAGAGATTTTACTAACAAGCCGTTGCTTCGTCCATTTTTTTCTTTGTGCTGAGAGCCAAAATATGAGGTATGGGCAAGCTTCAGATATGCTACCGTTCGTGTGATGTAAAAAAAAAAAAATTGAGTAATTGAGGCAGCCAATGTCATGCCCGGAGCGCAATCTATTTTGCGTGGATTTCTGTTTATGACTAAATAAAAGGTTTATATTCACGCTTGAATATAATAGCTTTTAATTAAATTACCCTAATCTCATATTTAATTCCCATGTAAAGCTTCTAATTTGTAATATTTAAAAAATTCCCTATTTTCACTTTCCATGTAAATTTACCAGAAAATTTGTGGAACTTTTCCGCTCCTTTGCAACCCTAACTGGGAGTCTTTCATGTGATAACAATGGCCTGATGTTCCTGTTTCTGCAGGTGGTACGGCAGCGGTGACAGCAAGAAAGGTACAATGACCGGGCGGTGGGTGGTTTCGCTGGCCTCGCTGCTGCTGCAACTGGTCTGGACAGCGGGGGCCGCCCTGCATTTCACGGAGCCAGTTTACAACACCACCATCTACGAGAACTCTGCTGCCAAGACCTACCTCGAGAGCCACATCAAGATGGGGATCTACGTCACCGACCCCACCTGGGAGATACGCTACAAAATCATTTCCGGGGACAACGAGAACTTGTTCAAGGCTGAGGACTACCTTTTGGGAGATTTTAGCTTTTTGCGCATCAGAACCAAAGGGGGTAGCACGGCCATTCTCAACCGGGAGGTTCGAGACCACTACGTGCTGACAGTGAAAGCGTCAGAGAGGGGCACCAACATGGAGTGCCGCACCCAGGTCACAGTGCAGGTGCTCGATACCAATGATTTGCGGCCCCTCTTCTCGCCAACGTCGTACAGCATCTCACTACCCGAAAACACAGCCATACGCAGCAGCGTGGCCAAGGTGATGGCGACGGACGCCGATATCGGTACGAATGGGGAGTACTACTACAGTTTTCGCGAGTGGACGGACATGTTCGCCGTGCACCCTACCAGCGGTGTGGTGACACTCACCGGCCGGCTGGACTACTCTGAGACAAAGCTTTACGAGCTGGAGATCCTAGCGGTGGACCGTGGCATGAAGCTTTACGGAAGTAGCGGCTTCAGCAGCACGGCCAAGCTGACGGTGAGGGTGGAGCAGGCCAACGAGAACGCACCAGTGGTCACCGCTGTCACCCTGGCGCCCTCCGATGCCGACCCTGACCCCACCTACGCGATTGTAATAGTGGAGGACGGCGACCAAGGACCCAACGGGGAGATCGCATCGCTTAGCATTGTCGCCGGCGACCCACTCCAGCAGTTCAGGGCTGTCAGAACCAGCCCCGGGAGCAAGGAGTATAAAATAAAAGCGGTGAAGGATGTGGACTGGGAGAGCCAGCCTTTTGGATATAATCTCACTTTGCAGGCAAAGGACAAGGGCAGCCCACCCCAGTTTTCATCTGCTAAATTAGTACATGTCACTTCCCCTCAGTTTAAAACTGGGCCCCCTGTTTTTGAAAGGGCAGTTTACAAAGTCAACCTGAGCGAATTTGCCCCCCCTCACACTCCTGTCGCAATGGTAACTGCCTTACCAAAGCACCCCCAGCTCAAATATGCTTTTAGCCACAAATCAGACCGATTTACCATCAACCCTGACACTGGCTTGATCAGCACAAAAGCGCCGATCATTGCTGACGTGGCTGTCCACTTTGAGCTGGACGTGACGGCCGGCAGTGGGAAAGTGGCAACAAAAGTCATCATCGATGTGATCGACGTGAATAACAACGTGCCTGAGTTCCAGCAGACGTCGTACAGGGCCAGCGTTGACGAGAATGCACCAGTCGGGACCAGCGTGGTGACGGTGAAGGCTGTCGACCTGGACCGAGGAGAGAACGGCTATGTGACGTACAGCATCACCAATATCAACCCGCAGCCGTTTGTCATCGACTATTTCTCTGGTGTTATCAGCACCTCGGAGCTGCTAGATTACGAGCTCATGCCCCGGATTTACAGTCTTAAAGTCAGGGCCTCCGACTGGGGATCCCCCTTCCGGAGGGAGGTGGAAGCAGTTGTCACGGTGACATTGAATAACCTCAATGACAATAAGCCACTGTTTGAAAACGTGGACTGCGACGTCACCGTGCCGAGAGACCATGGCGTGGGTGAGCAGATAACCACGGTGTCGGCCATAGATGCAGATGAGCTGCAGCTCGTGCGCTATTACATTAAATCAGGGGACGACCTGGATCTGTTTGAGCTGAACGCAAACTCCGGCGTGCTTTCCCTTAGGAACACGCTGAGCGAGGGTAAGGCGGCGAAGACATCCTTCCACAGTATGCGGATTGTGGCAAGCGACGGCGAACGCGAGACGCAACCTATGTACATGAATGTAACGGTCATCACTGCCCGAATGCCCGTGCAGGTGAAGTGCGTTGAAACCGGCGTGGCCACCATGCTGGCCGAGAAGCTGCTGCAGGGCAGTAAGGTCCACACGCAGGCAGAGCCCGACGACCACTTCATGGACATTCACTCCATCAACCGTTATGTGCCGCGGTTCGCAGAGTCCTTCCCGAGCGCCGTGGAAGTCAGGGAGGACCTGCCTGTCGGGGGTCGTGTCGCTCATTTAGGTGCCACCGACGCGGATAGCGGCTTCAATGGGAAGCTTGTGTACGTCATCTCGGGAGGCGACACAGAGAGTCGCTTCTTAGTCGAAATGGAGACGGGCTGGCTTTTGGTTTACTCGCCTCTTGACAGGGAAACAAAAGACCATTACACGCTCAATATCACGGTCTATGACCTCGGCATTCCGCAGAAGTCCTCTTCGCGCCTGCTCGATGTCAAGATCTTGGACGCTAATGACAATAGCCCACAGTTTTTGCAGAATTCCTACTCCGTCGAAATAAGTGAGAGCACGCCAGTGGGCACTGAAATTATCCAGGTGGACTCGACGGATAAGGATCAAGGCGAGAACGGCGTGGTGAGGTACGCGATTTTGGGCGGTACGGATCACTTCGCTATCAATGCAGAGTCTGGGGTTGTGACGGTGACCAAGCCACTGGATCGCGAGCTGCATCCTGTGTACGCCTTGAAGATTGCGGCCCGTGACCTAGCCGAGAACGAGCCCCAGCTCGTGTCCACCGTGCAGCTCAAGATCACACTAGAGGACGTGAACGACAACCCTCCTAAATTCATCCCCCCGAATTACCACGTCAAGGTGAGGGAGGACCTTCCTGTCGGCACGGTTGTCATGTGGCTTGAGGCCCACGACCCTGACATTGGGTCTTCGAGTCAGATCCGGTACAGCCTGATGGACAATGGGGACGGGAACTTTGAGGTAGACAAGCTGAGTGGGGCCGTGCGGATCGTGCAGAACCTCGACTATGAGACCAAACAGGTGTACAACCTGACAGCGAAGGCCAAGGACAAAGGCAAGCCCATATCATTGTCTTCCACTTGCTTCGTGGAGGTGCATGTGGTGGACGTCAACGAGAACCTCTACCGGCCTTTGTTCCGCTCCTTTGTGGAGAAGGGATTTATCAAGGAAGACGCTGTCGTTGGGACTTCAGTGATGACGGTCAGAGCCGAGGACGAGGACAAAGGCAGAGACGGAGAGATCCAATACTCCATCCGGGATGGCTCTGGCCTGGGGATATTCATCATTGACGAGGAAACTGGTAAGTCACTTTGCTTTTCTCAGCAGAGAACCGAGTGTTTGGAATATACAGGCATCCACTTAGAATGATTAGTGTGGAAGAATGAGGTAAAAGGAGAAAGGTTTCTTTTTTTTCCTTTCTTTTTTTTAAGCACTGTGGGCTGCTTCGCAGACCTGAGCGAACATTCTTAGCTGTCGCTGGGGAAGAACTGAGTTTCTCCCTGACTTGACCTCTTTTTATTTTCCTCGTCCTTTTGGTGAGGGTCTGTATAAAGATACACAAATAGAGTACTTTGTAAAGTCTTAGATCACCATAAGATTTTTGTTATCTTTGGTAAATAGTAGGAGCGATACAGCTAGCAGAATCACATAAGACATAGAGAACTGATTATATAGGGGTGGTGCATGGGCCAAGGAAAATTCCTTAGTTGGTCAAACGTCTGGTGAGGGACTGGATAAAGATGCTGTATTCCTGTAGTGCGCAAAAAGTCTTTGATCACCACTAGCTTTCTTATGATCTCTGGAAAAGGTAAACATTAGAACAAATATTAGGGTCATGTAGGACGTACTAACAACATCTTTAAAAAGGCGGGGCGGGGGGGATTTCATCAATCCTAACAGATGAAAAACAAATGCAAATTTGTCCATTCCCTACACCACTTTTCCCTCACATTTCGGCTATGATGGAGGTCTGCGCTCATGGGACATTATGTATAGTTGTAATACAAATCTAATATTGGCCCAAGAATACAACTAAACACATAGCACACCGATGTTTTGCATTTATTTTAGTTGAGATTCAGAATCGGATACACGTGGGAAGTTTTCCACAGGCCATTTCCTTTGGGAAACGCTGACTCTCATGAGGGTATATTTAGCATTTTATGATGATGGGGGAGACCCTGTGGGGGTTGTTACGCGTGTCAGCTGTGGTGTGTTCATCCCCTTGTCGTAATACAGTATAATGTTGTTTTACGAGCGACCAGATTATCGGGGTGCTCACGTATATTCGCCTCTTCCGCTTTCACGCAACAGTTGTCTTCCCCTGGTTTAAGTGCAAAATTGACCAATGGCGTGACATTATTTATACCTGGTTGACTGGTAATCCCAGATCCATGCAGCCTGGTTTGACCTCTCGACATAATCCCCGGGTTTTATATTAAATAATTATCAGCGGTACATTGCTAGAATTGTCCCAGAGGGTTGGGCTGCGTTGTTGTAGATTATATCCAAGGTCAGCAGCCAACTGAATGCGGCCGAGGTGGTATTGCCTCCGAGAGGTTTGCTTAAATGAAGGGTGTGGTTTGTTTGGCTAGCAAAAGGCATAGCGAGGAAAGTGATGTACAGAGCTCAACTATTTACAGAGCTGCAGCTGCATCTTGTGAATCTTGTGGCCAGAATGCTGTTAAAATTGTTCAAAATTAGAGAACCGACACAAAAAAAAAATTAAGAAGCAGAAAATGTAAGGAGCCACACGTTATGTTAGACTGAAGGAATAGAATAGAATAGCTGGTTCCTTTTTCACTTGGCAGGTTGTCTTCATCGTAATTTCACACTGTTCTACGACCTCACTCCAAATAATTGTTCATCAGAAACAATAGTTAATTTATGAACTGGAGAGGTTTCAAAACAGTCTTTGGCTGCTTTATCTTTATAGATGTATGGTGAAGCTGTCAATTTTCCACCAGTCAACCTGCAAATTTGCCAGCTCCAGAGGTTGTATTAGAGGCCTGTGCGAAAAGTGTGTGCAAAGTACTTCCTTTTTCTCGTGTTGCTGTTCTGTGTGAAGAGTGCACTGATACAAAATAAAGCGGGTTAAATTTCCTGGTTGGGCACTGTGAAGGGATTTGCTACATATCTAGATTCACAGATTACGATTCGATGCAAAAACAATATCCTTAAGGGCGAAACAATTCGATACGATTTGGTTCAGTATGTGAGCGATACAATTTCATTCGATTCAGTGTGGGAGCGATTCGATTTGGTACGGAAACAATGCGATAGTTAGTATTTGTTGATGTAGACATTCATAAAGAACCTTGACGTAAACCATTTCTATAAAATGTCATTTGTGTAGCCCTATTTTCAAACATGTAATGTCTACATCAGACTACAGGATTTTAGTCCCGACATTGGCCCGATTAGCTATCGCAGCCGATTTCCCAGATCAGGCCCGACGTACTACAAAACATCTTGTAGTGTGACATAAACCACGCAGAACAATTTGGCCCTACGATAGCCCTATGACGCCAAAATGAAAAGTGCTTGCCGTTGTTAACATACTTGCACACTGTTGTCAGCATTTATTCACACGTACAAACCAATGTTTACCGAAGCATTAGAGCATGATTCGACAGAACGCCGTCATGTTTAGGTACAATCGTTAGTGCACTAGCTTGCTAGGCTACATAACGTTTTGTTGCCTTCTTGCGAGCCGTATTTTATTAAAAATACGTGAACATACCTCAAGCAATGCTTGAATAAATGTCCTTTCCCAAGTACTGGTGACGCCCACCACACTTTTTTCCTCATTTTGTTCTCACACATTGGCGTGGCGTGTAGTAGTCGTGGCCATGGTAACGAGTGTATACGGTCACGTTGACCGATGACACGTTTTTTTGGTTCCGCCTCTCCGACAGTGTTTGATTTGACAAGATAAACCCCAGTGATCGTAAAAAAGGGATGCGATCGTATCGGAATAGATGTTGTGTAGTGTTGCCACTGTCTGACCGAGATACGGCAAGATTTGATGCCAGTAGTCTGACATAGTGCAATCGGAAAGACAAAATTTGTCTTGTAGTCTGATTCAGGCATTAAAGACCACTTATCCCTGAGCATTGTTGCTTTATGGCACTGTAAACAATAACAGAATATCTTATATTTTCAAATATCAAATAAATTATTCAAACACACTACAACAATTCATTTTGTAGAGAAAATAATCTCCACAAGCAATATCTAAAACCCAAGGGGGTCTCACGCACGGTGCCATTCAAGATAGGACTGCCACTGCACACATGCACCGTTTGCTTTATTTATTTATTTTTTTATTTTTTTAGATCACACTGGTGATTATTGTGTTAGCTTCGGGACATACATGGCTGTGTGTCCTCACTGAGGTTTCTTTGTGGGGTCGCACAGGTACCAACACTGGAACTTATAAGTGGACTGTTACGGCTCGAGAAGAAGCATTAGTTTGCCAAGGTATAGCCTGTGGGAATTGCCGAAACGTACACACCTCTGTCATTCGTCTGCAAGTTTACACGCTGTGGCGGTGTCGATGGCGGGCTTAAATAAAAAAGCTACGTGACGGCGCATTTGTTTACAACTCCGGGGGAAATGTAGCGTTTATGAATGCTACTTTGCTGTTACTGCGACCACAGAAGTAGCTTTAACTCATGAAAATCTATTTGATGTTTAAATAATAACCTTAAGGAGAAATGTAGTTAAGCTAGTAACGTCACTACTGCCCACCACTGTTGTTTTTGGTTGCAAACATAAAATTAGGT
Organism: Phycodurus eques; assembly: GCF_024500275.1. Classification (NCBI taxonomy): domain Eukaryota; kingdom Metazoa; phylum Chordata; class Actinopteri; order Syngnathiformes; family Syngnathidae; genus Phycodurus; species Phycodurus eques. Next base: position 20,967,658 of record NC_084530.1, read on the forward strand.
ATGCAGACTGGGGCGGAGCACAGCGCGAGAGCTGTAGCGCTTGTTTTAAGAGATAAAAACTGTAAAACCTCAGGCAACCGATTCCTAGCCTCGCGATATCCAGTCCACAGCCCTCCAACCAATGGATCTCAGGATTCCTGGGGGGTTTTGTATCGATAATGGGGTCTGCTACCGATACAGTCGTATCTCTCCCCTTTCCGATAACATTTCCAGTCGTATCGGTTTATCGTTCTCAACCCTAGTTGGTACAGAGTCGGAAAAGGGTATAGCGTGAAGCTGGAATGAGGGTGTGGAGTTAAAGACATGCCTTTTTCCGTGTCACTGATTGGTATGAACAGCACTGACACCGAATGAGGGGAGTCACAAAGTTGACCCTTGAGTTTTTTGGCTTCGGAGGTAGAATTAATGGCAGGACTGTGGCAGTGCGAAAGGGGTACCAGAAAGAACTGGAATGGGGATGTGTATTTGTTAACTCTTATTAAAGCCGCCTATTTTCCTGACCAGCAAATCTTTCTTGCTCTTAGAAATAAAATATATCTGCGTATAGACACCTGTGGCTGGAATATATCCCACTGAGTCGCCGCAGGGTTTTCCACGCCTTAACGAGAGGCGTTAGCCACCAGCTAGTTCGCAGGCTAACAGGTCCCCGGGGGCTCCATAGCTAACGGGGACCGTTAGCGTAACAGTAGCGCCGGAACCTGTACCTAATGATTGTTTGTTTACCGTATTAACACCCCTAGAAAAGTACCTTATTAAATATTCAGATTGGTGGGAATGTGACTTATCAACACACAGAAACAATTTATATTAAAATGTACGCACTAAGACAGCAGAAATCTGTCATGAGGCTGGGGATGACCCTGTTTTTCCATACACAAATTCTAATGGCATCATCCAAACTTACATTAGACATCATCCATCCATTTTCTTTACCGCTTATCCTCACTAGGGTCGCAGGAGTGCTGGAGCCTGTCCCAGCTCTCAGGTGGCGGTGTACACCCTGAACCGGTCGCCACCCAATCTCAGGGCACATAGAAACAAACAACCATTCACGCTCACATTCACACCTACGGGCAATTTAGAGTCTTCAATCAACCTACCACTCATGTTTTTGGGATTTGGGAGGAAACCGGAGTGCCCGGACAAAACCCACCCACGCACGGGGAGAACATGCAAACTCCACACGTGCCGGCATATTAGACATCAATTGTTTATTTATTCTTTTTGTTTTTCTGTTGATGACTCATATTTCACTTCCTGTTATCTCTGGCTAAATTTCTCACTTTATCATAGTCATGAGGAAAAACTTTTTCCGGTGCTTCAAACATGTCAGATGTACTATTATAACTAACCCCATCCCGTGTAATTTAAAGGGTATGATGCTTGGATAGGATTGTTGCAGAACACATGGATTATTTTTCTTCTTTTCCCTTTTTTTTTGTCAAAAAGGTGATCTGTTATTTTCTGCATAAAACTAGATGCCCTACTGTATAATGTATGCATTGCCCTTTCTTCTTGTGATAATATATGCATTGCCCTTTCGCTTGATGAGCTGTAAAGACATTCCTTTGCGCAAACGGTGTTATTGTATTTTCCATTTGAGTTTAAAAAAAAAAAAAAGGGAAAAAGTCAGTCCTTGCCCCCCCACTTTCTAGCTGCAAACGTCAAACGTTTTATTCTGGGCCGTAATGGACAGATGTAGTATTAACCGCCCTTTCTCTTTAGTTAGTGTTAAGATAACACCCCCCCCCCCCCCCCCGACTGCAAAGTGCCACCTGAATCCAATCCAAACAGGCCCCCGCTTGAGTGCCGTCGCCGTGGATACGGCGGCAGGAATGCGTGCGATGGGACAAAGTTGATTGCCACCCGCTAAACGAAAAGCACACTGTATGTTAAAAGGATGCAGCGGCAGCTTTCGGCCGACCCCATTAAAGCTTCTTAAGAAATTCCTGCTGCACAGGAAGAAGGCTTTGTTCATTTACCTGTTACTTCAGGACAAGCTCCACTCACAAGAATGTCAATTCAATGTCAATATTGATAAATATTCATCAAAGAACAAGTTATATAGGGTTTGTGATCCCCGTCAGGCTAGTTTAGTTTTCTTTTTTTTTTTTAGCTTTCTACGGGAAACAGGTGTAAGTACTGGGTTCAGATTGGGGGGAAACAGGGCTAAAATAACATTGCTATAAAAACATTATGAGGATAAAGTTGTAAAATTGCAAGAACGTTATAATTTAGTTGAAAATTAAGTAAAATGAATTATGCCCATAAAGCTGGACTATCCATCCATCCATCCATTTTCAACACCGCTTATCCTGGTTAGGGTCGCGGGACGCTGGAGCCTATCCCAGCTGACTTCGGGCGAAAGGCGGACTACACCATGAACTGGTCGCCAGTCAGTCGCAGGGCACATATAGACACGGACAACCATTCGCACTCACATTCACACCGTCACTGAGTGGGAACTGAACCCACGCTGCCTGCACCAAAGTCAGGCGAGTGTACCACTACACCTAAAGCTGGACTACTATTAGAAAAATTATTTTACAAATACTTAAAAATAAGAATTGTAATAATAATAATAATCATCATCTTGATAATTTTACAAATATTTAAAAATATGTAACCTTGTGATTTTGCAAATAATATTTTCTTTTTCAATGAGAAAAAAGTTGCTATTTTAAGACCCTAAAATGTCTTAGCAGGTGAAGTTCAGCGATTACAGTTTGGTTTATAAATTGCACATTTAAAATATATCATGTAAAAGGTAGTCACTGATGGTGTAGTGGTACACTCGCCTGACTTTGGTGCAGGGAGCGTGGGTTCAGTTCCCACTCAGTGACGGTGTGAATGTGAGTGCGAATGGTTGTCCGTGTCTATATGTGCCCTGCGACTGACTGACGACCAGTTTAGGGTGTAGTCCGCCTTTCGCCCGAAGTCAGCTGGGATAGGCTCCAGCGTCCCGCGACCCTAACCAGGATAAGCGGTGTTGAAAATGGATGGATGGAAATGGATAATGTAAAAGGTATACCATTGCAATTATTTCAAGGAAAAGTTGTCAGTTTGTGAAAATAACGTAATTTTGCAAATAAAGTTGCAGAAAGTAAAGTTAATAAAGTTGCAGATAAAGTTGCAGAAATACTGTCAGAACATTATGAGAAAACTTTACATTTTAAGAAAAATATGAGAAACAAAAACGTTAGAATTTTGTTGCAGCTGTAAATTGTACGATGTTGTACTATTCCTAGAAAAACACATAATTTTGTACATTTACGAGCAAATTGTAAGTTTTACAAGAAAAGTATTATTACTAGTAGTTTTAAAAACACAAGAAAAAAAATATTTTTCGACAATTAAGTCTTACGAGAATTGAATAGTAATTTGACTATCATTTTTTATTTTGAGAGAATAAAGTCTTAATTATAATTTTACAAAAATATAAGTGATAGTCTTATTTTCTGAATTAGGTTATACATTCATGAGAATTAAGTCACAGTATGAGGAAAAAAGTGGACATTTTACGAGAATAAAGTCAATTTGTAATTTGACTTGGAAAAAAAGTGAAACTTTCGTTGTTGTTGTACATAATGTCTTTAGTGTTTGCGTTTGAGTTTGTGTTCAAATTTAATATGGATTGGGTTCACTTGTTAAATGTTTTCTTTATTTTGGTAAGGCTACGACTTTTCTTGGAAAAAAAACCTACAGCTTTTTCTTGTGACTTTAGGGCTTTTTATTCTCATACATGGCATTTTTCTAAAAAAAAAAACAACAACAACAAGCCTCGTTGAATTATTTTTTTAATTGTTGTAACTGCTACTTTTTATTTCCGTAATTTTCAAGTTATTTTCCTTTGTGTTGATGCCTTCACGCTTTTCTGCACTTTTAATTTTGTGTGTGTCTACAAAAAGTGATCTGATGAAAAAGCAGGCTAAGGAGGTAGGTAATCTTAAATCCACTCTTACATGCTAAAGATTAACATCAATCCTTAAAGCAAGCCGGAAACTACTGGGGGGGGGGGGGGGGGGGACTCTGTGTGTGTGTGTGTGTGTGTGTATATGTATATATATATATATATATATATATATATATATATATATATATATTAGACTTTACACCGATCCGATCGCATTAATCAGAACCCAAAAAGTAGCTCTCAGTTTCAAAAAGGTTGGTGAGTGCTATACATCACTCCCTCTCATGTGATAATGCTTAATTGTTGTTTATTTGGTTTAGGTTAATCATTAAACAATACCAAATCAACAACAGTAATCGGTTACTAATCGGCAAAAAAAAGATTTTGCAATAAACTAATGCAAAAATACATTTTTATCTGATTATTTGATAGACAATAGAATCATCAATTCAATAAATATTTGATAGTGACAGCTCTAGATAGTATGTTAACATATAGTGAGGTGACAAGCTTTTACCTCTTGAATTACAGGCATGAATTCTAATCGGCTTTATGTTTGAATTAAGGATCTTGGCTGCAAGAAGTCTGGGAACTTTTTTAAAAGTCTGGGGAACCTTTGAGAACGTGACGTTGCCGGGTAACGCAGGGATTCAGTTCAGGCCTTTTTCCTAACATTTTTTTTTTTTTTTTGCCGTGTGCTTGCGGAATGCGAAGCGTTTCGGCAGGTCTGCGGCAAAGAGACGGCGCTCGTCTATGGTAGCATGTGAGCGGGAGGCCCGGGGAGGCTAGAGAATGCGGGTTGTAAGAGGGGCTAGTGGCATTAGCGCAGTTCAAAGCTGAGTCTCCATGCCCCCCTGCAAACAAGGAAGGACTTCTGTTTCATCCTGACTTGCTCTGCCTTAACCGTGCGGCTTGTTTGAATAAGGCCTTTGTGTGTGTGAGTGTGTATTTTTGTGTGTGTGTTGTACACAAAAAAAAATGGCTGCAGGTCATGACAGTTCACATCTTGCTAAGCTCAGGTAACTTTGAATAACAAAGCCTCAGGGACTGCTTGCACGAAAAAAAGAAGCGGAAAGAAGAATCTGGTTTTGTATGTTTTTCTCTTTTCTCTTGGCCGTAAGGCCGTTTTTTTTCTAAAGGGGTAGTATATCTGTGCGGATTGGGCGCGGCAAGCGAATTCCGCAGATTGGTCTTCCACATGCTTTGTTCGCAAACTATTCATTCAGGATTGGATGGATTGGGTGTCGTTTTGTGTGATTGAACACAGCGATTCTCAAGGTGTTTTATGCGTGCCACACTTGCGAACACAACATAAGTACTGCCTTGGTCCATTCAGTTGTATATTTAGCTTTCAACACATTTGCATTGAGTGTTTAAGAACTGTTTGTTTCCAAACATTTATTTAGGTACAATTTTTATTTCACTTACATATGTGCAATACATTTATTTTTAATCATTATGTACAGCCCCCCCCCCCTAAATTTAAGCACAGTGTTAAAGTTTAAACTCTGCATAATGTTGCTGTGGCTTACAATAAAATTATATTTCCTTTTTCGGAAAAAAACCTTGTTTACTAAGCTCCAGTATTTTAATGTTGATTATGATGGTGACACTTGGAGAGCAAAGTATTTGTAAAAATTTTTTGGGAGATATTATTATCATTACAATGTAACTTTTCTGTTGTAATACTATGACCTTTTCCTCATAAACGTTCAGAACCTTTATCTAGTAATAGTCTGACTTTATTCTCATAGCATTACCTCTTTATTCTTGTAAGATTATGACTGATTTCTCGTGATGCAACTGTGCTAATTTTTTTTTTTTTTGATATTGTGACAATTTTTCTCTTGTAATGTTAAAATTGTAACCTTGTAACTTTTCCCAAATAATCGTAACTATTCTCATAGCACTAATGGTTTTCTCGCAATGTCAGGCAATGTCAGTACTTTATTGTTGTGACATAACTAGTCTTGTACCATTGCAACTTTGTCGCAACTTAACTACAGGTATGTTCGGAAATTCAATCTGACGTGCTCATTGCGTTGTGAGAGTGCATTGTTCAGAGCAGCAGAGCGCGCTCCATTTTCTATGAATTTACGAACGAGCGTATTGGGGCCATTGGCAGGGATACGTCAGTGCGTCCGCCATATAGTATGTTTCAATTTTTCCCGTAAACATCTCATCTTGCCTGACGCTCCGGCCACTCTGTCTCCTTACTCAGAGCGGCGGGAGTGTGGTCCAGCACTCCCAGAGTGTGGCGCTCTGAATAACTGAACAGCACACTCCAACAAAAGCTCTGAGTTTCCGAACATCCCGGAGTGTAGAAAACGCGTTTGGAGTGCATTTCTGAACGTACCCGACATCTCGTAATATTCCAACTTTTTTCTCGTAATGTTAAAACCTTATTCTCGTAACTCTAGTACACTCTTCTCGTGGTAATATTATTCCAAAATTATTCTTGTAAATTCTGTTTTTTCACACTTTATTTTCATAACATAATTCTATTGTTGTCACACTACAACTTTACAACTTTATTTTTGTAATATTTCAAAATTATAGTTGTAACTGCTGATTTCTATTTTTTTACATTGCACCTTTATTCTCAAATTCGAATGTTTTCTTCATAATATTCCAACTTTGTTCTTGTATCATTGTAAGAGAACAACTTTATTTCTTGAAATACTATGACTTTTTCTAGTAACAAAACTTTTTCTAGTACCATGACGACTTTATTCTTGTTAGACGACGCCAACCTTTTCCTTGTAACATTTTGATGTTGTTCTCATGAGATTACATCTTAATTTTCATAACATTACTACTTTTTCGCTTGTTACAACCGCCCTTGATAAGGCTTTTCCACTGCCCGTTTCATTTTGCAAAAAAAAGCCAAAGAAAAAGGAAAAAACTCACAGACTTAAAGGCCTTGTGAAAAGGATGTGAATGAATCAGCTCGTTCATGACAGCAGTACCGTACATTAAAAAGTTTGTTCCCCGCTTGAACTCGAATCAACCTTCAATGTTAAGCATGCTACACGTGCTAAGAATGCTACACGCATGCATTTGCACCTCTTCATCTAAATCGTCCACCATCCTCTCTATCACCCCCTTCCTTTCTGCAGCCTTTCATGACCTGAAGCCACGACTATTTGTCTGTTCTCACTTCCAATTCCCGGCTGCTGTCACTCAACAAAAGGCTGTGTCAACAGAGACACCCTATGTAAACTGTTTTTGTCCCCTTCAATATATAAACTTTTGTTTGAGGTCTTTTAACTCATGCATGTGTTCGTTATGTAATTCTTTATCACAACCCCAATTCCAATGAAGTTGGGACATTGTGTTAAACATAAATAAAAACAGAATACAATGATTTGCAAATAATGTTCAACCTATATTTAATTGAATACACTACAAAGACAAGATATTTAATGTTCAAACTGATCAACTTTATTGTTTTTAGCAAATAATCATTAACTTAGAATTTTATGGCTGAAACACGTTCCCAAAAAGCTGGGACAGATGGCAAAAAAGATTGAGAAAGTTGAGGAATGCTCATTAAACACCTGTTTCGAACATCCCACAGGTGAACAGGCTAATCGGGAACAGGTGGGTGCCATGATTGGGTATAAAAGGAGTTTCCCTGAATTGCTCAGTTATTCACAAGCAAAGATGGGGCGAGGTTCACCTCTTTGTGAACAGGTGCGTGAGAAAATAGTCGAACAGTTTAAGGACAATGTTCCTCAATGTACAATTGCAAGGAATTTAGGGATTTCATCATCTACGGTCCATAATATCATCAAAAGGTTCAGAGAATCTGGAGAAATCACTGCATGTAAGCGGCAAGGCTGAAAATCAACATTGCCCGTAACCTACGATTCCTCAGGTGGCACTGCATCAAAAACCGACATCAATGTCTAAAGGATATCAACACATAAGCTCAGGAACACTTCAGAAAACCCAATGTCAGTAAATACAGTTCGGCTCTACATCCGTAAGTGCAACTTGAAACTCTACTATGCAAAGCAAAAGCCATTTATCAACAACACCCAGAAACACCGCCGGCTTCTCTGGGCCCGAGCTCATCTAAGATGGACTGATGGAAAGTGGAAAAGTGTTCTGTGGTCCGACGAGTCCACATTTCAATTCGTTTTTGTCGTGTCCTGCGGGCCAAAGAAGAAAAGGACCATCCGGACTGTTATGGAGACAAAGTTCAAAAGCCAGCATCTGTGATGGTATAGGGCTGTGTTAGTGCCAATGGCATGGGTAACTTACACATCTGTGAAGGCACCATTAATGCTGAAAGGTACATACAGGTTTTGGAGAAACATATGCTGCCATCCAAGCAACATCTTTTTCATGGACGCCCCTGCTTATTTCAGCAAGACAATGCCAAACCACATTCGGCACGTGTTACAACAGCGTGGCTTCCTACTAAAAGAGTGCGGTTACAAGACTGGCCTGCCTGCAGTCCAGACCTGTCTCCCATTGAAAATGTGTGGCGCATTATGAAGCGTAAAATACGACAACGGAGACCCGGACTGTTGAACAGCTGTACATCAAGCAAGAATGGGAAAGAATTCCACCTTCAAAGCTTCAACAATTAGTGTCCTCTGTTCCAAAACGTTTATTGAATGTTGTTCAAAGAAAAGGTGATGTAACACAGTGGTAAACATGACCCTGTCCCAGCTTTTTTGGAGCGTGTTGCAGCCGTAAAATTCTAAGTTAATGATTATTTGCTCAAAACAATAAAGTTTCAAAGTTTGAACGTTAAATAGCTTGTCTTTGTTGTGTATTCAATTAAATATAGGTTGAACATGATTTGCAAATCATTGTATTCTTTTTTTATTTATGTTTAACACAAGGTCCCAACTTCATTGGAATTGGGGTTGTACAAGAACTTAAAAAAGCACCTATGGAGTTGTACTTTGAATTTCGTTGTATCCCATACACTGACAATAAAGGCGATTCTGATTCAAAATTGAACGCATAAGTAAATTTTTTGATTTTGACAGCCGGTGACTAATCGGATGTCACGTCGTTCATTGTGGTGAGTCGCGACACTCAGCGCATGTATTATTATTTAAATATCAAAACCCATTCCTAAAGGGTGTTTTAGCTGGTTCATGGAATAAAGCCACTGTTCATATGTTAGGGGTGTCACAAAAGCAAATAATATTTGCATAAAAGTCACTGTATGCTTCACATTGTTTCATTGGAAAAAAAAGAAGGAATTTCTTTGGTTTCTGGGAGAAACGGCTGATTTTAGTAAAACATACCTATATCTACTGCTGCTTACTAAAGAACAGAAAAAGGAAGAAAAAACTTTCTTTCTTGGTGAACAAATGGAGTCTGTTCTTTCATTTGGTAGATTGGGTGTACAGGTATATATATTTTTGAAGTCAACACCATTGTCAGTGGGTATAATTCACGTGGTAGCTTGAAAGCTCTTTTGTTTGCTCAGCTGAAGACCGTTGCCCCCGCATGGCAGTAAAACAACCTTCCCTGCCGGCTAATGTAAACAGCACATTGCTGGTCTCTTGCTGATACCATAGCATCTTGACACCTAAACCTTATTTCTGTCTCTACGATGTTTTTATTTTCTGTTTTTCAACATTTTAGTATCAGGAAAAAAATGATGCATTGTTAGCCTTAATGTCTGTTTAATGTATGATACAACTTTAGAAGTAAGATAATATTAAAATGTGAAAAACAACAAAACAAAACAAAAATTTAACCACAAGTGAAAATATTCTACCAAAAAAAAAATCTCTTCCAATTCTGGAAAATCTATTTTCTGTTTTTTTTAAGGAAAACTCACGCTGTGGTCTCGTTGCTTTAGGTATCATCCGAACGCAAGAGCTGCTGGACCACGAGACCACTCCCCACTACTGGCTAACGGTCTACGCCATGGACCGAGGTGTGGTTCCACTTTCTGCCTTTGTGGAAGTCTACATTGAAGTGCAGGACGTCAACGATAACGCGCCACTTGCGTCGGAACCCGTATACTACCCCTCTGTGATGGAGAATTCCCCCAAGGATGTGTCCATCATCCAGATAGACGCGCTGGACCCGGACGCTAAGTCTAGCGATAAGCTCAGCTACAGGATCACCAGCGGTAACCCGCAAGGGTTCTTCGCCATTAATTCCAGGACAGGTAAGACTGTTGTTGGTTTTGAGGGTAGAATTGAGGGCTGCATGGATTTATAGTTGTCTGCTAGCCTCATCCAATGTTTTTTTTGTTGCAGTACACATCTTAGTTTTATTCTGGTCCTGGTTAAATTTGGTGTGTTTGTAATAGTACTTGACATGTCAAAATGACCCGAAAATGGTATCACGATGTTAAATTTGGACCAAGTTGTGATGTTTTTATTTATTTATTTTTTTAAATATAGTGTAATGATTTTTTTCTTGTTGGCGCTCGTCCGTATTTTGTAGTAAATGTTGCAACGAAAAAGCATGCTTGGTCACTGAGGTCTTGAGCTGCAGTTTGAATTCTAGGGTTTTGTGCAAAGCTCAAACTTAGCTAGCAAAACATTGATGTCACAAAAATGGGGAAAAAGAACCAAAACACAAAGCAACTTTAACTAAACACGATGTGCTGAAAAATAAAATGCTGAAGCTTTTGCCGGCAGTTTAAACGCTTCCGTTTTGTACAACACTAGAGGCATACCAAAATATGCGCACATTTGTGTGAAATTGAACTTAAAAACCAAATGCATACCAATAAAATGTTTTTACAACTACCAATACCAATGCTTGTGTTAAAATATACCGGTATTCAAAATCGTACAACTTCAAAGGCGCTTGAGGACTATCACCTATCATATACAATGTTGTTTACAAACAACAAAAAAAGAAGCTTTTGCGGAACATTTCACAGGAATTTTTTTTTAACTGCTACCAATATAATTTCTGAACCACGTGATGTCAAAGACACAAGATTCACAAAAGCAAAATTTCAAATCCAATACTTAGCGCCTAAAAACCTACACCTAACTTCGACCATAACTATGATAACATCAAATTGCACATTTGCCGAACGTTTCATGCTAAGCTAGCTCTCGCAATATGAAACGCATTACAAGAAGAGGGTTGCGCATTATTCAACTTTACGAACAGGTTTGTGGCGTTACACTTGTCGTCACATTAACGTGCCTGTGCAAATACCTCACATCTATTAATTAATTAATGAAAAACCATCCATTTTCTGTACCGCTTTATCCTCACAAGGGTTGCGGGCGTGCTGGAGCATATCCCAGCTATTTCCGGGCAAGAGACACCCTGAACTTGTCGCCACCCTATTGCAGGGCACATATAAACAAACAACCATTCACGCACACATTCACACCTATGGGCAATTCAGAGTTTCAAATCAACCTACCATGTATGTTATTGGGATGTGGGAGGGAACCGGAGTGCCCGGAGAAAACCCATGCAGGCACGGGGAGAACATGTAAACGACACACAGTCGGGGCCGGGATTTGAACCCCAGTCCTCAGAACTGTGAGGCAGATGTGCTAACCAGTCGTCCACCATGCCGTCTAATAAATGAAAATGAAAAAGCAATCTTTTTTTTAACATGGGCTGTGCCTGAGGGGTCCCATCTCCACTCTAAAAGTGCCTTTTCTCATGCGGCGCTTTGCAAATGGCGTGACCATTAATATTTCATTGGCTTCTTATGAACTCACCCATGTGCCCTACACTTCGCTAGTTGCGTATATGTGTACAGTGTGTGTGCGTGTGTGTGTGTGTGTGTGTGTGTGTGTGGTCCTTTACCCCCCTCCCAAAGGTAGTCGCATCAACACAAGCCTCAGAGTTATTTTGGTTACAACTGCCTATGTGAACTTTCTGACCAAATAAGGATGGAGAGCGTTCGTAGTGCACCTCCCTCTCTCCAAACCATCCTCACATAAGTCATGCAGGGGTATTCCCAAGTAGACGGGGGAAGTAATTAATGGAGGAGCACGCTAACTTTAATTTCCTCTTTCTTCGGTCACTGATTAAAAGTGTCAGGAAGGCGACTAGAGAAAAAAGCTCCTTGCGTCCCCAAAGGAAGTCTTGGACATTGAATTCATTTCTTCCTTAGGTAAATTGTTACCATCATGCTCCACCCAGATGTGATGGCATCGGCAAAAAAATCTTCACAATTTAGCGTCGCTCATCTGTCTAGGATTCTTGCTAATTTGGGAAGTAGCAAAGTAGGGGCACAGGTATTGGCTGGTTCAAAACAAAATGGCTGACTTCCCGTCCTACTTTAGGCATGAGTCCTTGAGACTTTTTTGTGCATCCTGTTACAATCAATGGGTTCACCCAATTTTATGTCAGTTGGTGAAACTGGTGTCCACTGCATTTCTAACATTTATTTTCCAGTCTTATTTTTCATGATTTTTACCAAAATGCTAGACTTTCTGTTCAATTTGGAACATGGGTCCCATCAGACTTTTTCATGCACCATGTCATGATAGACATGCCCACCCAATTTTCTGTTGATTGGTGAAGCTGGTGTAGCGGCAATTTTTATTATTATTATTATTTTTTTTAACTTAGCTCAAGCTCGGCGGCACGGTGGACGACTTCTCCGGGCACTCCAATTTCCTCCCACTTCCCAAAAACATGCATGAATTGGAGACTCTAAATTGCCCGTAGGTGTGCATGTGAGTGCAAATGGTTGTTTGTTTGTTTGTTTGTGCCCTGCGATTGGCTGGCAACCAGTTCAGGGTGTACCCCGCCTCCTGCCCGATGATAGCTGGGATAGGCTCCAGCACGCCCGCGACCCTAGTGAGGAGAAGCGGCTCAGAAAATGGATGGATGGATGGATAGCTTCAGCTGCCTGTTCAGCCCACAGCACCAGTTTTACCGATCAACGCGAAATTGGGTGGACAAGACATACGTCATAACAGTTATAACAATAACAAAATCAACCCCCTGACAGCAGTTACACCCATGGACCCAAAATTCAGGAACCATTTATATCATAACAGGGCACACGGTTGGCCATTTTTGTTTCAACAAACTCCTCCAAATTTGTCCAAATGAGCCCCACTCAGAAGCGAGCAACCTACACAGATGGATGAAACTAAATTACGTTTTTTTGCCTATGCCATGTAATGTAGGTGGTAAAATGGCGTCAAATTTGGATCATTTCTAGCATTTGCCGTGAAATAAGGGAGGCAAGGACTGTATAAGCGTGATGCGTCAATATGACACGGCAACCGCATATTGCCGGTTTGCGAAAAATTTTACATTTACCGCATGCGAGGCGTTTTTCCTTAATGACACGTTCTAAATATGCGTCGGGCGCGCGGGGCCCCCATCTTGGCGTTCATACAAAGCTTGTGAACTGAAGGGTGGGAAACTAAATGAAAGCCTATGTTTTGTGTGCGTTTCTGTGTGTGTGTGTGTGTGTGTGTGTGTGTGTATACCCCTTCTGCATTTGTGTTCCAAGTTAACAAGCTATCGTACCGCCTCTCACTACGGCCGTCAGGCTTCAAAGGAGTAAAGGCTTTGCTTGACACCTTGGGTGGTGCTACTGGTGGTGGCTTAGTGCATTAAAGGGGGCTTGGGTCTCCTTTATTGCACTCCAGTAAATAAGAACTACTTCCATCTCTGACCGAAAGCTTCGCTCTTAAAATGCTAGAGTGGCTTTTTGTGTAAAAATCAACACCCACACAACAGGTCACTTTGCAAGCTACTTGAAAGGAGGTGGCAAAGTCGGAATGAAAGGCTTTTTGGTTCTCCGTTAAGAGTTTTTAGAGCTTAAGCACTACATTAGCAATGTCTTGTAACAGGGATTGCGGGCATGGGGTGCGCCAACTCTGTTTGGGTGTTGAAGGGGTGCGCAGCTTAAAAGGTTTGGCAAAGGGAGTGTAAAATCACTGTTGCTATACAGTGATGCCTTGAGATGCAAGTTTCATTAGTTCTGTGACCACGCTGATAACTCAAATCACTAATTTCTCAAATTGTCTTTCCGCATTGAAATGAATGTAAATGCCATTAATCAGTTCTACCCCCCACCGAAAAAAAACAACAAAACATTTTGCAATGTTTTTTTTTTTTATGAGAAAAATAGCACCACATAATATTTACTTTATAAAAACGTACTGTAATGATAGAATTGAATATAATTAAAATGCATTCACCTTGTGATCAAACAGCATCAGGAGCAACTGGGGGTTCAGTATCTTGCTCCATTAGTTAGCAGACTAAAGGCTAAGCTGTGTTTATTTTAAATACACAATGTGTAATTCTCCTAATTGTATGTTTCGTTTGACAGTAAACCTTACCTAGGAGTGGCATTAAATGGTTTGCAACTTTTTTCTTTTTTCAAGAATTGTTCACCTTTTGCTAATGTGCTACTTATTGTGAAGTGAGTTGAGTTGAGTTTACAGCCACCTTTTAGTGCTCGTATCTCAGGTTTGTGCTCACAAGTCAAAGCAACAAATCGGTCGAATAATAGCTAATATCTCGAAAAACCCGCAAGTCAGGTCACTCTTTTTTCTTTTTTTTTGGTGGGGGGAGTGTTTGCACACTCATATGAAAGGTACCGCAACTCCTTCAACCACACCGGCCAACCACACCCCCACTCACTGTTGGGGTGTTGAAGGGTGTGCATGCATGCAAACTTTGGCAAAGGCTGTTCTATGACCTAAAATCACTGTAGGTATATGCTAAATAGTGTTTATGTGGAAATTCTTGGGAGGGGCAGGGATTGTGCTTTGGCGATATGGGTGCGCCAACTCTGTGGGGATGTGGAAGGGAGGTCCTTGTCTTAAAAAGTATGGGCTAGCTTGTGCTGTGATGGGCGGACAAGCATGCTTTTGAATGCGCCGCAAGCATACAGTACTTGACTCATGTATACTTCAATCAAGGCATCCCACTTGCTGTCTGCTTTTATTTTCTCTTCATGGAGGATTTGTCAACAGTCTTATTAAAGTTCGTCGATGGCGGTCGCCCACACTTGATGGGATGCGGCGTCTGGAACGTTGTGGTCGCAGTACTCCATTGGACTTTGAATGGCACGCTTGTAAATGGCCTGTTTGTTTGGCGATGGTAACCAAGCCAAATACAGGAAATAGATTGTTGCTAAGCCCGGGTGACAATCTTATCACACTTGCTGCACCCATAATAGATTAACTATGGCAGTGATTCCCCAAATTGTGGTACCCTTCAGAGGGGTGTGTCAAATCCGGTGTATGCGCAAACTATTTCCGCATTTGGTAAAACAGGTCAAAGCACTTTCTCCCAGTTCAGGTGAATGGCGAAGCGCAGTGAACTAGTTCAATGAACTAAAATTCATGAACTTGTTCACATTTTGGATGAATGTAAACTGAGCAATCTTTATTTCTGCCCGATGAACATTATCCTTATCGTTATCATTCTGGCGTATGTGTAGCCAGGTTTTGTCAGAGGTTTTCCATCAGAAAACATGACTAAACACACCGTTAACAAGCCTTCATTAGGTCTAGGGAAAAACACTTATTTAGTAACCCAGTCACCAACAGTTGCACAGCCGCATGTCATCAAAATGTGACGTGTGACTGGAGGGGGGAAAAAAGTGATGGTGGCGGGTACCGCTGTCAGGATCTCTGTATTGGTTGGAGACAAATAGTGAGGTAAGCAGCAGTTTGCTCGTCTTTGGTAGGCACAAATGCGTTTTCCCCTTGTAATTCATTGGCAGGATTATACTGTGCTGAAGAAAGTGGGTGACGCTGGCCCCACCTGTTGACAAATGTATTTATAAACGTTAAGTTAAAAGTTATGTTTTTATGATATGTTTTTTATAAAGTACTATATTATAGAGTGTTATTTTCCTTATTAAAAACATATTACAAACAATTCTCTTGGATGTTTGGGGGAGACTGGAGCCGATCAATGGTATTACCATTCATTTCAATGGAGAAAGATGATTTGAGATGTGTTTTGAGTTACGAGCAGGGTCCTGGAACGAGTTAAACTCATATCTCAAGGTACTACTGTATATTTATATTTTATTTTAAAGCCACTGTAACATTATACACAGTTTGAACGTTAACACTGCGGCTAAACAGGAAAATACAGGAAAAACTCTACTTAAATAATGACTCAATTTAAAATGTAAGGCACATAAAAGTTAAATAATTGTATATAATAAATGCTTAAAAAACAACTGTTCCTAAAGATTAAATGCAATTGTACAGACAGCTTCTGCTACTGTGTCTAATGGTTTTAAATGTACTTGCAAACTTTTAAGGCAACTTAATTTGTATCTCCCTTCATTTCTTTGCCATCAGTTGATATTCCCATTCTAATATGTTTGATTGTATTTCATGTTTTAAATGGATTTCATATTGTGTTTAATTCAGTGATTCTGCAACACTTTTGTCAAGATCTGTACTTGGGAGTCATATTGGTTCTGATTTGGGGGCCATCTGAGTGTTACCTTTTCAGCAGAGGCGCAACCATTATCACGGGAAGTGAGATAGGGAAAGGATAACTCCAACAACTTCCTGCAGTTCCTGGCTATTGTCTGCAGGTCACACCACAGTCACAATGTCAGCGGAAAGAACAATCGGAAATGAACTGAACATTACGACTTCTTTGTGACTTTATTCTTGTAGCTTTATTACTTTTTTTATTTTAGTTATATGCCTTTATTCTTAAGTAATTATGACAAAAAATACTGTAATGTTTAATTTACATTCAGGGTTTGCGCTGCCCGTTCGCCAGCCTCGCTATGGCATATTGTAACAGGATGTGGCAAAGCGAGTATTGCCCACGTTTGCCATGCAGGCGAATCATAATTGCCTGCGTCAAAATTCAAAAGCCCTACCTGATAAAAGTTAAAGTGAGCACGCATTCTGATTAAAAATAATAATAATAATATTATTATTATTTTTGTATTGTACTCGTCGTTAAAATGTTTCTCGTATAATGGATATGTTAAAACAAAATCCGTAAGTAACAAATAATTGAGGGAATACTTATCACGGTAAAAGTATAAATGTTTCTCAAATCTGTGACTCTTTCTTTCAAAAAAAATCGTAATATTCAGATTTTTCTCTGGGTTTATCGACTTTTTTCCTTTTAAATTCTCACTTGTTCTCATGAATACCACTTCTCTAGTAACATGACATTTTTATTTTTGTAAGATCAGGATGGCGTTTAATATGACTTCTTTAAAAATCTCACTTTTTCTCACGCCATTGCATCTTTTCGAGTAACATTACGACTTTATTCTCATAAGATTACGACAGTTTTCTCTGAAAAGAAAACATGTTTTGACAGTGATAACTTTTTTTTCAAACTCTTTTCTCTTAACATTCCGACATTTCTTCAGACACACTCAATGCTAAATGCGGGTGTCCTGTCTGGATCCGTAATCACACCTGTGTCCCGACCTCCCTAATTCCCCTGCAGGCCTCCATTTTGTCAATTTTCTTCTCCATTTTTCAGAAGAACAGAATGCCACTGCTGCTTGGCCGTTGTTTTTTTTCTTCAGCCCGATTATCATGGCTATAATTACCGTCAGCCCTCCTCGGCCCACGCCTCGCAACGGCTTTGTGTGCGTCGGGACAAAAGGAAGGCCTTCGTGTTGGAAGTGCCGGCTTCTTTTGGCTCATAAACCTGATCGTTTTCCAGTTTGCAGGATCAGCTGCGTGTCCTTTGGATGAAAGGACCGGTTCTGTTTAGCAAGTATTCATTTTAAGTCCAATAAAGCAGTATAGGAATCAAACTTACAGGATGTTTAAATAGATGAAAGTATTGTCTGTGATATTTGGCTTCGCCCCACATCCTGAGCTTTTTGCTTTGTTGTCAACATGTGGAACACAACCAGGACAAGATGTAGAACACAAAAATGAACGAATGTTTTTTTATCTGTATCATACTATGGCCATTGCAAAACTGGATTTATAACACATGCTTAAAGTGACACAATTAGGATTTTTTCCCTGCTCCCAATTCACATCTTGATGGTGTAATTGCGATAATTTTTCGAATTTGTCCTCGTGACGTGAGTTTTTTCTTTACATTAAGACTATTTTAAAAAGATCGACTATTTTCTGGAAAAGAAAAGATTACTTTTCTAGCATCATCCAGATTTTTCAGCATAACATTGCGACTTCATTCTTGGAACATCTACTATTTTTTTCTACAAGAATGACTTTTTCATATTGACTATTTTCTTTTATGAAACTTTTTTCCTGCACTATTAAATTTTACATCGTCTTGAAAAAACAATGTTTTTTAGTAGTACCATTATGACTTTTTTCGAGTACTATTATTATTTATTTCTTGAAACATTACGACTTTAATGCAAGATTCCATTTTTTTTCTTGTAAAATTTTTTTCTTGTAAATTCTTGGACAAATACCTTTTTTGACGTGCTATTACAATTTTTTTAGTGTAACATTACGACGATAGATTACAAAAAATTTTCTCGGGTCAAAACCAATATTTTTTTCTCATAACTTTGCAACTTTATTCTTGTAAGATTAGGACTAACATTTCTTTCTTGACAAATGTGCTTTTTTTTGTCACTCACGATATGACTTTTCTCATCTTTATTCTCTAAAAATATGATTATATTTTTACTTTTTTTAATTTAAAATTGACTGACTTTATTAAGATGATTTTTTTTCCTAAAATGTTTTTTACTTTTTTCCTGCCATCACATGAAGGTTATGACTACCTTTTCTCAATAATAATAAAGAAGACTTCTTTTCACGTACTTTTGTGATTTATTTCTTATTTTTTTTTAATTTATGAAAAATTACTTTTTTTTCTCATAACATTGCATTTTTATTGTTAATTGTTAAGTGGACTACAAAGATTTTTTCTTCCTGTTGTTAGAGTGGGGATTTTGAAAATAAAAGCACATTGTTTTTTTTTTTTTTAATTTCCCTTGAACGAAAATCAGTAGTCTTATGTTTACGATTAAAAAGAGCCAAAAAGGAAAGTCTGAAAATGGAAAAGTAGCTTGAGTGGCCGACTTGTGTTTTCCTAATTGCAGTGCTGAGCCTGCGACTATTTCTGGGCAGCTGTAAGTTGTGGGCCCCCGTGCTCCTCGCTGGCTTTTGGGGTTTCGGAAATCCTTCGCTTGATGCTAATCGGGTCGCGGTGCGGCGACGGGGCAGCTCTTGGTGCGGTCCGAGCTGGCTCGTCTACGCTGTGCTCGGCTGCAATTAACGCTGGCAAGACGAGTACAAGATGCCGCTTAGAAGGTCGTCGTTTAGCTGGATTTTCTTCCCCTTGTGTCTGCATGTTTGTGAATTGGCTAAGACTAGTTGGTTTAATTTGACTTTGGGCAAAAGATGCCTTAAAAAATACAATAAATAAGGTGCGAAGGCACTTTCTGCAATCAGCAATTGTGCGCTATGTCAAGAATGAGGCAATAGCTGGAAATGAGTGGACTTGATTGTGGAACCACGCAAAATATTTGTTCTTTGTCTCTCTGGATGTTAGATAGCAGGCTATTTTTGGATACATGGAGGATTACGTTAAGATTTAAGTACATGGAATGGGCCATTTGGATTATTTGCGATGCATGATTTTTCCAGACTGCGATTGGGTGGCGACCAGTTCAGGGTGTACCCCGCCTCACGCCTGAAGATAGCTGGGATGGATGGATGGATTTTTTCATACCAAGCCAAGTGGTGAAAACAGTAACTTTTTCCTTAACAAACGTGTAAATATGTGCCCAATTTTTGTTTTTTTCATTTTTCTGTCAATCAGCCAACAAGCTACTTTCTTTTTTCGGGACGTATAAAGTAAGTATTAGACAGACTGGAGGAACCATTTATATACTTCGGTTGGGGGATCAATTCCATTGTGACTGGAGCGGGGAAGAGAAAATGAACGTGGAAAAAGAGGGTCTGATTTTCTTAGTTTGTTAGTCTTAACGTTCGTTAGCATTGCGATTATATGGACGGGGTGAACATTTGCATACTCTAGAGGGGAGTAAGGACTCCATCATAAATCAAACTTCAAAAAATACCCATGTTTTGCAACAAACATGAAAAAACTGCCAGATTTTTGTAGTTGTGTGTATCTGTACATTAGTTTGCACGCTACTTTCTGGTTTGGGGAGCATAAGGTTAAAGAGATGGGACAAACTACTTTTATGATTGGGATTGTCTTGTCAAATCTCAAAAAGAGAAACTATTCGTCAAAAATGTGAGTTTTTGCTTGTTTGTTTATTTTGTTGTTAGCTAGAAGGCTATTTTCTGGTTTACAGTTAGGTTCGATAACATTTGGATTCAACAGATGGGACGAACCATTTGCCTTATTGGACAGGGTGGATCAGTTCCATCGTAACTAAAGTGACATATTATTGTTGGGTTGTCCTTCTGGACGTTAGCTAGTAGGCTACTTTCTGGTTTAGGGAGAATAATGGGAGCATTAGACGGGCTGGACAAACCATTTTCATTCTTTGGTGAACAGTTCCATTGTGGATTAAGCACAAACAAACGTACAAAAATTGTTAGTTTTTTTTTAAAAATTAAACTGTCTGTAAATTAGCCAGCAGTGTACTTTGTTGTTCACGGATGGCGTTAAGATGTAACGTACCATTTTGGATTCTTGGGTGGGGGGAACAGACGACGAAGGGATAATACATTCCTCTAATTTACATTAAAAAACTGTTTTTTGTTAAAAGTTAGGCAACTTTGTGGTTTGTAGAATATTCTGTTGAGTCATTACGAATGGGATGTACATCCCCAGTCTGCATTTTTTTTAAATCCAATAACCCATCTAACAAAATGTAAAATAAAGGGTTTATACCTGCTCGTTTATACACTAAGAGCACAAGAAAAACGACTTATAGAACAAAGACTCGTTCATTTTTGTGTGCCTCTTCTCCATTTTAAGTATCTTGTTTGTTCAGCTTGCGTGCGAATTAAACGCTCTCCAGCTGAGCTATTTGGTCTGGTCTTTGCGGGCCTTTGCGACATTTCACACGTGTCCATCTGGCAGCTGCCCACCGAAAAGTTCTTTACGGCGGGAAATCTTTTAACTCCTACACCTGCGGATATTTTTTCTATGGTTGCCCAAAGTTTTGGTTTTTGTGCCATTTTGCTTGATTTCGGAATTAAGTGTATTAATGACGATTTTTTTCCTACAGGTCTAGTTACAACAACGTCAAGGAAGCTGGACAGGGAGCAACAAGATGAGCACATTCTTGAGGTAAAGCATAGGCTATTCAATTTCATGTTGTTTAGTGAAACCGTTTACGGGCCGGATTTTCATAAAATCCTAGAGAGCGCTACTGATCCAAAAAGGCTGCTTTAAACCAAAATGGCAGACTTCCGTTTGTTTTATGGCATTGGTTCATGAGACTTTTTTTCTGGGTCTACTCATGAGGAAGGTGGTTATTAAATTTCATGGTGATACGTAAAACTGTCTTCGGGGGCTGAATTTTCAAAAAAGGGTTCTATTTGGGCGGCACGGTGGACGACTGGTTAGAGCGTCAGCCTCACAGTTCTGAGGAACCGGGTTCAATCCCCGGCCCCGCCTGTGTGGAGTTTGCAAGTTCTCCCCGTGCCTGCGTGGGTTTTCTCCGGGCACTCCGGTTTCCTCCCATATCCTAAAAACATGCATTAATTGAAGACTCTAAATTGCCCCTAGGTATGACTGTGCGTGCAAATGGTTGTTTGTTTGTATGTGCTGGCAACCAGTTCAGGGTGTACCCCGCCTCTTGCCCGATGATAGCTGGGATAGACTCCAGCACGCCCGCGACCCTAGTGAGGAGAAGCGGCTCAGAAAATGGATGGATGGAGGGTTCTATTTGTCCAAAATGGGCGCTTCGAACCAAAATGGCGGACTTCCTGTCTCTTTTCAGAAGTGACTTCTTAAACTGTTTTGTGGGTATAGTCATGATAGATGTGGCTACAAAATTGTATGTTGCTAAATGAAACTGTCTTTGGGAGTTGAATTTAAAAAAAAAAAATTCTGTCCGGGTGGCGGCACGGTAGCCGACTGGTTAGCACATCTGCCTTCCAGTTCTGAGGACCGGGCGGGGTTCAAAACCCGGCCCCGCCTGTGTGGAGTTTCCATGTTCTCCCCGTACCTGCGTGGGTTTTCTCTGGGTACTCCGGTTTCCTCCCACATCCCAAAAACATGCGTGGTAGGTTGATTGAAGACTCTAAATTGCCCATAGGTGTAAATATGGGTGCGAATGGTTGTTTGTTTATATGTGCCCTGCAATTGGCTTGTGACCAGTTCAGGGTGTACCCCGCGTCTCGCCCAAAGATAGCTGGGATAGCCTCCAGCACGCCCGTGACCCTAGTGAGGATAAGCGGTACAGAAAATGGATGGATGGATTCTGTTAGGGTACTGCCAATCCATAATGGCCGCGTCAAACTAAAATATCAGACTTCCCGTTTTGTTTGTTTGTTTTTTTTTTTCTAATGGGTTCTTGAGACTATTTTGTGGTTCTCCTCATGATGGCTATTAAATTCCATGTTGCTTCCTGGAGCTGTCTTCGAGGGCTGAATCTTCCCCAAATTCTGGAGGGCGTTACCATTCCAAAATGGGCCCCTTGTTTTACAGCTCGAGTTCTTGAAACTTTTTTGTGGGTCCCCTCATAAGAAATATGTTTTTTAAAATTCATGTTGCTACATTAATCTGTCTTCGGCAGGTGAATTTTACAAACAATTCTGTGAGGTTGCTACTTCAAACCTAAATGGCAGACTTCCTGTTAGTTTTACAGCATCGGTTCTTGAGACTTTGTGGGTCAAGCCCTGATAGACATGCTTATCAAATATCCTGTTAAAAGTGAAACCGCCTTTACTATGTGTAAACATTTATAAATCTGTTCATTAACACGAAAAGATCTTACAGTAAAGACGCTCATTTTAGATTGGTCTTGTTAGGGTAGGGAGCAGGGCGATAAATCAGATAAAGCATTGAATTCAATCTGTTTTTGGGTGGGGAGGCAGCAGCGGTGGTGGTCCCCCCCCACCATCGTTCTGTCTTCTACGACAGGAAGCTGCCATCAATGTTTTACACTCCAGGCTTTTAATTGACCACGACCCTGCCATCTTTGCTCGCCGCACAAGCCAAAGTTGATAATAGAGCCTTTTTGATTGCCTTCCTTCCTTTCCTTTTCCTTCTTCTTCATGGGCTTTTAATTACAGTCAGGAGCCGTGTTATTCAGCTGCTCATACATCTGCTGCCTACCCTGCATTATTTCTCATCCTCAGATTGTGTTACATGTTTCAATTATAGATGTAGAATGAAGTTTGACAGTAATTTTTAAAGAAAATGCTTAAAAAAAGTGCTTTAAAACAAAGGTACAGTAGGCCAAGTAGAATGCATGCGACACGGTAGGTTGTAGAGAGGGACCAGAAAGGCTTAGATGTTAAGCCATTCCGATTCTCTACATAAAAATAGATGTTTTTGTTCTCTTGTATTTTTAAGTCTTACATGTAACCAATAACTTTAAATATACATTTGAAAAACATTGACAAAAAACAATCAATATTTGAATCAACAGTGTAGTCTTGATGCCAATAATCAGTGATAGGGTCAAACGGTGGCCGTTATATGTTTTATGTCATATTTTGATACGAGCATGGAACAACGTCAAACGCTCTAGCGGAAACCTAAAAACAATAAGACACTCACGTTAACATTGTGAATTATCATGTAAGTGTAATAAGAAGTTCTACCGTAACAGTCATTCTTTTGGAATAAGTGAATCACCCCCCAAAAAGCCAAAGAACAAGCCAAAAGTATTTCTGAAGTGCTCACTGAACTGACACAAACTCTAGAAAAGTTGAGTGCTACTTTAGAGGCTCGTTTTTCCTGACAAATTTGGGTCAAATTCCACATTTTAGAGTTCAAAAAGATGAAAGGGACACATGTTTAGTTTCATGTGCTACCATGGTGATTTAAGGTCTGTGTTGTGTGCGTGTATGTGTGTATGTGTGTATGTGTGTGTGTGTGTGCGCGTGCATGCACACAAATACACACACTGTTTGAGGGCCGGTAACTAGGACCCAGGGGAGTGGTGGTGGGTTGGTGCCTTCAACTTTTACAACCAGAGAGGCAATTGGTGGCGTGTGGGGGGTTGGTAAGTAGTCGTGTGTCTGGGTGTAAAAGACAGAGAACAGAAAGGCCAGCTCGATGGTCCGGTGTGGAGAGGATGGGGGGTAGGTAGAACGTGAGGGGAGGCGGGAGTAGCAAAGTGGGACATGCCGGGGCATGCTAAGGAATCAGGTCCTTGGACCAGGAAGAGTGGAAAGAAGAAACAACAGAAGGGGGGAGGAGGAGGGATAGTGAACATCTGCTGTGAACAGTGGGTCATACAGCATGCCTTTAGCACAAAGTAGATCACTACCTGGGTGCTGCACTACTGTGGAAACACACAACCTTTCGCGATACTGAAACCACATATGCCACTCTTGTCGTACGAATGTTAAAAAAAAGAAGTTAATCACTGTTACTAAAACGTACACAGCATACTTAAAAGAAGTCAACCGCTGTCAAGTTAACACTATGAAATGTAATAATTTAAACCACTGTATAACATAAGAGGTGTATCACTGTACAAACAATAAACTTAACCACTTTCAAAACCAAAAAAAAAGACAAAACATCTTAAAGAGCCAACCAAAAACTTAAAAACAACAAAACAGTCTACCCTAAAAAAAAAAAAAATCTACCATTGTAGACAAATAAAATAAAATACCACTCTTAAACTACCGTAAGCATGTACAAATGATGAAATGGTCTGTCTTGAAAAAAAAATTAACCAACTTAAAAACAATAAAGCAGTCAACCTTGAAGAATTGAATCACTGTAAAATCTTCAAAACGGTTAAACGGTTTACATTAAATTCTGTAAATAACCATGGTAAAAGGTAAGACGCTAACCACTGTAAAAATGTTAAAACCCATTACATTTAACCATTAAGAGTTAACCGCTGTAAAAACACTTAAGCAGCCCACCTTTAAAAAGTTAACCACTATTAAAACTTTAAAGAATAAATTGGTATACTTAAAAAAACTAAAACATTAGAAAATAAATCAAACAGTCTACCATCTAGTCTACTTTAAAGAAGTGAATCACTATAAAAATATAAAAACAACAAAACAGTCAACATGACCATATTTTTTTACTATTATTTTTTCTTTCCATAATGGTGAAATTAGAACACTGCCATCGACTGGTCAGAGTTTGTTACTGCACAGAAGAGTCATTCGATTCTCAACACAAAAGAAATGATAATATTGAAGAAACATTTTGTTTTCAACACTAGTTTGCAGAGAAGAGTCATTTGATTCTCAATGCAAAAAAATTATACTATTAAAGAAACATTTTGTTTTCAGCACTAGTTTGTCACACTAGCCCAAGCTAATTTCGAATGTTATCGTTGGACAGGGTGTTGCGCCCTAACCACTAATAGAACTAGCCGGCCAACCTTCCCTGAGAGAGACAATGGGCTTGTAACAATGGTGCAATTTGGCGGACATCTGCAGACGCCCACCCTCCCCCAACAGCTACATTAGCACGCTAATTGAAATGACGCTAGCAAATGGTGTGTGGCTGGCAGATGCTTCTTAATGGCGGCGACATTTGTAGCACCCTTGCGGCATCTTGTGCCAGCAGTATTGTCAAGACTAGATTTTTTTCATTCCTCAAATAAAAGCCCCGTTAAAGACACATAAAGCTGCAGCTGTTCTTTGTGCGAAAGGCTGAATGTTCACCAGCATGGCAATTTCAATGGTGAAGTCTGTCCCAGAGCCAAAATGGACCTACTCTCTCCCACCCCGCTTCCATGAACCAGGAAGTAACCTAGTACCCAAAGGGGTACAAAATTTTGCAAAATTATTGGCGAAGGAATAACCCAGGCGGCACGGTGGACGACTGGTTAGAGCATCTGCCTCACAGTTCTGAGGACCGGGGTTCAATCCCCGGCACCACCTGTGTGGAGTTTGCATGTTCTCCCCGTGCATCCGTGGGTTTTCTCCGGGCACTCCGGTTTCCTCCCACATCCCAAAAACATGCGTGGTAGGTTAATTGACAACTCTAAATTGCCTGTAGGTGTGAATGTGAGTGCGACTGGTTGTTTGTTTGTATGTGTTGGCAACCAGTTCAGGGTGTACCCCGCCTCCTGCCCGATGATAGCTGGGATAGGCTCCAGCACGCCCGCGACCCTTGTGAGGAGAAGCGGCTCAGAAAATGGATGGATGGAATAACCCATATATTTTTGTTGCAAATTCACTTTTTTTCCCTCCTTTTTTTCCATTGAGTCACTCTAGCATGAATGGTACAGTCCACCCCAGAATAAAAAATGGAGTCATCCATCTACACGTCATCCTACATTAACCAGGAAGTAGCCAGCAACCAAAAGGCGTACATTATCGTTTTGTGAAATCATGAATGGAGCAATGAACCATACATTTTTGTAGCAAATTTATTTTTTGTTTTTAATTTTTCACCATTGATTGTGGTGGTTTGTTTGAATGGTACAGTCCACTCCAAAGCCAAAATGGAACCATCCATGCATCGTTCTACATGATCCAGGAAGTAGCCTATACCAAAGCAGTACATCACCAATTTTTGTGAAATTATGGAATTACCCATGCATTTTTAACACAAATTTTAATGTTTTTCCACCATGGTGTGAATGTTACTGTCCACACCAGAGCCAAAACTAAACCATCCATCCATATGTCATGAACCAGGAAGTAGTCAGCAATGGCGTAAATGGTACCGTCCATTCTAGAATCAAAATAGAACATCTGTCAATTTGTAGTAAGTAGCCAGACAACATGTGCCTTGTTTCCACTAAGTCATACGATTCAGTTTGGTATGGAATTTTCTCCGTCTTCAACATAAATGCTCCCAATACCATCACAGTTATGAAAGTTTGGTGTGATATTCCGATTATTTCTTTCCCCCACAGGTCACCATTTCTGACCATGGTGTTCCGGCTAAATCCACCACAGTGCGCGTCATTGTGCGCGTGCTGGATGAGAATGACAACCGTCCGCTGTTCCTGGAGAAGATCTACAAGATCAAGCTTCCTGAGCGCGAGCGGACCCCGGAGAAAGAGCGGGCCTCCGCCCGGAGGGACCCGGTGTATCGGGTCATTGCCTCCGACCGTGACTATGGCACCAACGCCGAGATCTCGTACAGCGTTGAGGAAGGCGACGAGCATGGAAAGTTCTTCATCGAACCCAAGACAGGAGCTGTGTCGTCCAAGAAGTTCTCGTCTGCGGGGGAGTACGACATCCTCACGGTGAGTTTTTGAACGTCGGCGACAGATGCCCTCACCATAAGAGTCTCTCAGGGGGATATGGGACACGAAAGATCGTCATAGCTGTCAATCTTCTTCCTGCGTTCCTTTCTCCATAAGACAAAGAATATATATCACGATGTAGATCACTACCTCTGTGTCTTCCATATACAGTAGTTACAAATAGGGCTGTCATTATCAAATCTTTTTAGAATAAATTTTCCTATAGATATTTCGTAGCGTACTCGAGTCAGTTACCACACTCCCCACCCCAATTCTTTTTTTTTTTTTTTTTTACTACTAACATGCATTTTATACTGAGGACTGGACAGCTATCCTTAAACTGCATATGTTGGTACTAAATATATGGTATAAATTCTGTACAGAATTTGAGACAACAAAATAAGGCTTTGCGAAACGGTTTGCAATCGCGATTAGAATTAGCGTGCTAGCGATGACCATTTTAAGTAAAAAACAAAAGAAAAAACTAACTACTATTCAGCTGACTCATACATCATGTTATACATCTAGTTTTGTCTTAAAAATCACTTACAGATGCTGTTTTTCACCAGCCCAACAGTGCGTCTGTCTGCAACAAATGTCTGTGAGGTAAACATGGACCGTGGCCAAATGGTTATAGTTTATCACTATAATAACCTAAACACAAAAAAATGTCTACCCTAAAGAACTATGATCTAATTTAAGTTAACAATGTAAAAACAAAGAACAAGAAGTTGACAGCTATGAAACATAAGAAATTAACCACTGTAAAAACAATAAAACAGTCAACCTCCAGGCTTCTACTAGAAAGCAAATCAGTGTCAGCAAAAGCCAACAAGAACATCTGAACTTTATTTGAGGTTAATCAGTGGCACTTTAAATGGTGGCAGGTGAGTGCTGACTCCCAATTAACGAGTTCGAATGTGATTGGTTAATTCTGAACATAGCCACACACCCCCTCCCCCCCTTTAAGAGGGTGTGCACACTTACAACATGTTCTCAGTAGTTTTCTTTTTTTTTGTATTCCCCTTTAATTTTTGCCCCACTTTTCTATAGGTTATAGGTCACATAAAAGGTGGAAAAAGTTTAGAAATTATATATGTTGAAAAAAAATCTGTCTACAAGTCTCCTTGAAAAATGTTAACATAAAACATAAAAACAAAACTGTTACCTTAAAAATGCTAATGACTGCAAAAATGAAACAGTCTAGCTTAAATAAGTTAACCACTATAACAAATAAAAACAATAAAATAGTCCACCATAAAGAAGCTAATACACTATCATTACCTAACTATCAGATCAAAGCAGTGGACAATGGGCGCCCGCAGAAGTCGTCGACCTGTCGCCTCCACATCGAGTGGATCCCCAAGCCGGAGGTACCGGAGGACGCCGCCCCGCTGGTCTTCGAGGAGTCGCCCTTCTCCTTCTCTGTGATGGAGAGTGACCCCGTGGCGCACATGGTGGGGGTCGTGGCCACCGAGTCGTCGGACGTTCCTGTGTGGTTCGAGATCACAGGTGCCTCCCAAACTGTAACATTTTTGTTGTATCGTAATACCTGTAGACTACTCTTAAAAAGGTTGGGGGTATTCTACTTTTGGGAGAAATTTATTGGCCCATTCAGTGACATCAGTGGGTTGCAACAGAGATACAGAGCGACTGGAAGAGTCACAGAAAGGCATAGAAGTGGACGTCCTTTGAAATGTATTAGTCTGTTCGAGTATCAATTATATCAGCGAGTTGTTACAGAGACTGGACTAGTCACGGAAAGGCATAGAAGACGACGTCCTTGGTAATTTAGGGGATCAATGTGAATTTTGTCATTCAGGTCCTTGTTAGAGAACAGGTAGTTGAAAAATTGAACAGTTGAACATCAGAAGTTTAGAGAGAGTCAAATTAAGTTCACCGTTAAAGTTTATAGTGCATTTTATGTTCATTCGGAAATTTCACCTGACAACTGCCGTGAGCCTTAAGGTGGCATGTGGCTTTGAAATATAGGAAATAACTCGTACATTTGTTGACTGTAACGCTAACTTGTTCCATTTTCTCACATCTAAAACAAGGTTAGATTTAACTTTCTTGATACTTTCTTCTTTCCCCTCTCTCTTCTTGTGCTCCTCATCTACTATCCCGTTATTTCTTTCTTTCCTGTCTGGTCCATTGTTATGCTTTCAAGGCGGCATAGAGGACACTGAGATGTTTTACGTCCTTCAGATGGCTTGTGACCACAACTGTACAGCAGAAGGTAGCTGCTGGCAATCACGGTGTATATGCTCAGTGTCGTATTGTGCCTCATTTTTGCCCACTACCTTGATTTGATTTGAACGTTATTTCAGTTTTTCATGTGATGTACTACTGTTTGCTATTATCCCCTTTTCTATTGTATTGAGTGTCTTATGTTGCCATTATCTTGGCCGCGTTTACATGACAACAGATGACAGAAAACAAATGTGCATGCCAGACCTGTCTCTTTGTAATGAAACTCTAATACTGCATGATTCCGGTTCCTCATTACTATTCGAAGTTCCAAACGATTCTCGATTCCGATTCTTTTAGGGGCCAGGATCAAAATTTTTTGCGTGGTTTAAATAAAGGATGTCCAAATTATGAACATCCGTTGTCTTATTTCTCATTTGACTCGGTGTTCTTTCTAACCAGTATCAATATCAAACCTATGAAATAAAAGGCAATGTTTGTGGAACAAACCCAATTGACTTAATATTCATCAATTAATGTAAATAAGTTAAGTTAAATACAGCGTTGCTAAAATTGTTATTTGTGACTGTTTTATCATGTCAAATGGTTTATATGTGCAAATTTTAACTTGACTTTTTGTTTTAAGCTTGTAGCCTTTTATTTTGAAGGGTACGCACCGGAACTCAGGATTTTGGCACGCAAAGTAACTTCACACGGCACCAGTGAATTCTGAAAGCGAAAGTAAACCTAGACTGCAAGAAAAAGAGTAATAAATGGAACCAAATACTATAAAAAATTTAATTCCTTTACTTACCCACTGATGAGGAACAAGGTTAGTGTTTGTGATACTATGAGACAATGTTTATGTGAATTTTGTTCCAATTCATTATGATGTGAAGTTGCTAGTTTGACCTTTGGTGAAATTTTAGCTCAATTATAAGCTTTTTTCCCTGTCATCGGCTCCTACGTTGGTTTGAAGACTAAAATAAACGCTAAAATCCATGAGTGCAAAAGTGCAACCCACTGTTGAACTTGTTAGCTGCCTCAATGTTGGCATTGACATATTTTATTGTTTCACTCACCCAATTTGACTTGACTGAAGTTCCACGCGGTGTAGGCTGAGGCTCAGAGCGGGAAGGAGAACATCAGACTTCTATACATTGCGAAAGCCTCCTTTGCACAGTATAATCTTTTTGCAAGTGTTGCACTGAGGCGACTGGTAATTTATTTTACCAAAGTTAAGACACACTTATGTTCGCGGCCACGTCTTCATGTGCGTTGTTCTTCATTGGTTTTCGGCACTTTCTTCTTCTGGGTCGGCGGACTGTAGGCATCGAAACTGGGAACCGAAATGTTTAAATTTGAACAATTCCGGGAGAACCGGAATGTTTTCTTTTTAGGAAAGTGCAACATCAATGGTTTGTCTTCTTTTTTGGAAACAAACAGTGCCTTGTGAGATATGCAAAATTTCTTGCATAACAGTCCGACTTTTCAATTTGTATGGAACTCTAGAAGCGTATTTTGTATAGCCTCATGATATTAATGATGACTATTTTCTATTTAGTGCCACGCAAAGTCTTCTTCCAAGAAATTGATGCGACTTTAGATTCATAGTTTGTCTTTGTTTCAGAAACTGAAAAATGAAAAAAAGTATTTCAAAATACTGTATAACAGCTTTAATTTTTTTTTTTAGGAAAGTGTAACTTTAATAGTTTTGAGAGGTAGGCGGATGTTGTGGCATTTATTTGCTTATATTTATCAAGTCATGACTCTATTACTATTTATTTTAATGTGACTTTAGTGGCATATTCTGTATAACCTAATTAAATTATTGCTGTTTTTCTGTTTAGAAAAGTGCAACAGCAGTGTTCCTTTTGTGAGATACAGTATGTGCAGATTTCCGTAACATCTGACTTTTGGATTTTTATGCAACTTCAGATATGTATTTTCTGTAACGTCATTAATGTTAATATTGTTCTTTTTCTGTTTCTGCAGTTTTTATTCTTTTGGGGAAATGAAGGCTAAACAAGCACGTCAGTCTCAATTATGTTATAAAAATTTTATAATGGCGTTTTGCACAAGTTATCGAGTTTGACGGACTGCCAAAAGCGTATTGCTAGTCGCGATGTCTACTTATTCAGAGGCTAAAAGCTTCACTATATTTGTTTGTGCCATAAAGTTACATTTCCTGTTCCTTGTGGAAACTCTGCGGTACTGAATGATCTGTACAGACAAATCGAAAAGCATGTATCCCATGTTTTTACATTTTTGGCCTACCAAATGCCGTTGTCATGTAAACAACCGTCCAAAACAACACTTTTGTACCCGTTTTTAGTGCAAAACGTGTAAACATCACCTCCCACCCTTAATTTATCTTCCCTTTGAGTGTTGTGTGTGTGTGTATACAAACAACACATCGTTCATTCTTCCATCCACGAGTCATCATTTGTTTGCCCCCTCTTTCTCGCTGTGACTGGTGTTTCTTGTCCTTTGTCCAGGTGGAAACTACGACAACCGTTTCGACGTGGGCAAGGCCAGCGGAACCATTATTGTGGCGAGGCCGCTGGATGCCGAGCAGAAGCCCAACTACAATCTGACGGTGGAGGCCACTGATGGGACCAGAACTGTTAGCACACAGGTAGCGGAAGCATGGGATAGGAAAGGGATGGAGGATCTCTATTTATATATCTCTACGTGACCTGACCACCAAAAGAGTCATAATCAGTTATCTCAGGTAATTAGATTTGTCTAGTGCATAGGTAATTAGGTTTTACAAGTTAATAGATAATAAAGTTTGCCTGACATGTAGTTAAAATTTGGGTGAGGGCAGTGGTTCATCAGTTTTTTTGTTGATTATTACACAGCTCAATTTTGTGAAACTCGACTTGCAGTAATGAAGCCTGACATGTTTTAAATGCGCTAATTTGCACACTGCGCCAATTAAAAAAAAAAAAATTCCTGAAATTTGAGAAGTAATGGAAATAGCAGTTAGAATTTCACCATCGTAACACTTTTAGTGTGCAGGTAATGCTTAGGACAACATTTTAGCAGAGTTAATAAGCATATAAGTCAGTAACTGTTGTTAATCATACAACAACGACATAAAATGACGAAGTTTACCTTTGATTAGGACTGCTTTTGGCTACGAGTTCATTTTGTTGTTGTATGGTTGTCATTATTTTATTAATTAGCCCAATTTTGCACAGTTCCCTAAACTAAACGCAAAGCATTTTGATTGAGTTTAGTTTTTTTCTTGCAAGAGAATTAGGAAATGAGGGGAGAAAATGTTGTAAACACCATTGAGTACCGCTCTGGGCAATAAGTTCCTTTTTTTATTGTTGTCGTTTTCTTGTACCAAAGTGTCTATTTTACTTCAGTTGCCGTTCTCACGGTCACGCCTTGTCGGTGAGATTTTGTATTGTAGCTACATGCTAGTTTTTTGGGGTCTTCCACACAACGCCTTTGCCCTCCTTTGTCCTCGGCTGCGAAAGAATTCGTTTGTTGTCTCTTGCTATGAATGCGGCCTTTCATCATCACGCTGCTGCTGCCTCGGTTGAAGCAGAGCCGAGCCGCCCAATCTTATCCGCTGCGCATCATTTTATTTAGTCCACCACTTTTATTTTCTTCTGCTACTTTCTTAAAAGCCCCGGCAACAGACATGAATTTGTTCTTCAATGACCGGCTCTCAAAGGTGAAGTTTAACTGTAATCTTGTCATTGCCGGGAGGAATTAGAGGCAAGCTAGTGAGATTTGACCATTTTATAAGAGAGTTTACAGGCCATTTGACCATTTTATAAGAGAGTTTACAGGCATAATTGACTCAACACAAACATAATATGTTTTAACTATTTTTTTTTTTACTTAAGTTCTTATAATTTCGTGGAGTAAATAGAGGTAATTATTTACATGTAAATTTTTAACAGCAAATTTGATGTTTTCTTCCTTTCAAGCACCATTTACCGAACACCATATAGAGACAAAAACAACTAACTTTGTTATATTTTTAAAATAAGTTTTCAACTTTAAAACTTTTTTCTGGCTTTCAAACATTAGTTACTGACTGATATTACTTAAACTTTAATTATTATCATTTTCCTTGCTAAGAGGTTCGATTTCCACATTTCAATTTCATCATTTACTGAACACAAACATCATAACTATATAAAAATCTTTACTGTTCTACCTTTAAACTATAATTTTGATTGAGATTGATTCCTTAACAAATTAAAGGTTAGCTAGTGATCTGTGTACATTTTTAACAGATGAGATGTTTTCTTCTTTACAAGCAACTTTAAGTTAATGCAAACAACATAAACAGAGAAAAACAACACGCTTTAAGTAGTATACTTCTAAATTCTGTTTTTAACTTCAATTCAGATCATCAAGCTAAATGTGTAAAATGTCAGTTTCTACGAGACAAATTGACATTTTCTTCTTTTAAAGCATCTTTTTCTAAACATAAATAGATAAATTCTAAATAGATTTTCTAAACATAAACAGACAAAAACAACAAATCTATTATGCTTTTAAAATATTTCTATAATTCAGATCGTTTCGTGATGATTTAAAGGTAAATTAGTGAAATTCGTAAAAAAGAGATTTGTCATTTTCTTAAACATTTACTGAATTGACTTCAACTTTAATTGTTATTGTTTTCCTTGAAGATTTCTATGTACAGTAAATTCATTAAGCCCACGGCAAAATCATGTTATTGATGCAAATTTGATTCTCTGGGGACATGTAGTTGTGTTTATCTTTAAGTCTTGCTGAGTTTGTCTACAAATTAGATGGGGTTGATCACACGCATTGCAAAGGCGACCTCGTGAAAAATTCCGATCCGTTATCTCATTCTCAATGAAAGTCATGTGGAAGCTTGCACTGCTAGTCATGCTGGCCTATTTTCACTCGCTTTCTTCACTTTTTTGGACAAATATCCTTTCATATACACAGAGATCTTTCCATTACATTACGGGAAGAGAGGAAGTAGTGTTTGTAGTGTGGTGTTAATCCTGTTTTGGGAACATGTATGCGTGCCCAGTGCCAGTGCCTACAACCTGCCACCTGGCAGGGGGGCTCGGTCCTTCCAAAGCCGGGCCCAGTTGGGGGGCGACCAGCACAAATAATGCCCCACCCCCTTCCCAATGCTCCACAAAAGGTTACTTCATCACGTTAATCCATGTTTCTTCTGAAACGTCCTTTGCCGTGTTTAAAGTTACCGTATTTTCACGACCATAAGGCGCACTTAAAAGTCTTAAATTTTCTCCAAAATGGACGGGGCGCCTCATAATGTGGAGCGCCTTATGTGTGCACTGAGTTTCAAAAAATGTAAATGTTGTTGCGTGACTTTAATGAGCGCTGCGCTTGACTGACTGGGAGCATTTCCTGCCGACACGCTGCTTATATAGAGGAAGGCGGATGTGACTGAGGACAGCATGCGGACGTAAAGGGGGAAGGGTGCGTGTGACAGAGGACGCTAAAGACACGCCCCCAGTAGGTATATAGCACCGGTATGTGCATTGTGCAAAACAACATCGGTTTGGCTAAGGACCCCCGAAAATGGCACCTACGAAGAGACCCGCTTACGAAGCACAGTTTAAGCTGCAAGCAGGAAAACAAGCTTCGCCAAATCAAGAAGACGAAGCTGAGTTTCCGCGGAAACAAGGCGAGGTGGCCCGAGTTGGAAGACCAACTCGAGCAATGGATTAATGAACAAAGAACAGCCGGGAGAAGCGTCTCTACAGTCGCCGTTCGACTGAGAGCAATAACGCTTGCAGAAGAAATTAAAATAGAACATTTTCAAGGAGGTCCATCTTGGTGCTTTCGTTTTATGAAACAGCGCCATCTAGCCATCCGGGCAAGGACTACCGTGGCGCAGCAAATTGCGGCGCATTACAAGGAAAAGATGGCCATCTTCCGGTCCTACTGCAGTAAAAAGATTGCCGACCAACACATGCAGCCCAACCACATCACCAACATGGACGAGGTGCCACTCACTTTCGACATCCCGGTGAACCACACTATAGAGAAGAAGGGGACCACCGCGGTAACGATACGCACTAACGTGCTAGCAGTTGCTATGTTAAAAAAATAGCCTTGGTAGCAACTTATGTGCAAAAGGCAAAGTGATAAAATGTTAACATGCTGGAAGTTCATATTCTCACATACAGTATAGCAAGATACAGAAAGCACTCAATCATATCAATAAGGATTTTGCAGCATGCCTATATTAAAAAAATTATAACATGCTAGCAGTTGGTATGATAAATAGTAGCATGACAGCAACAAGAATACTGCAAGTGCGAGCATATGTTAATATAAATTCTACATCCTGCCCTGTAGTCATGTACCATTACAGAAACTGATTAAATGCTAACATGCTAACAGTTAGTGTACTATCATATAGCCACGATAGCAAACTGAGAACAAAGATTGGTGAGGATTTTACATCTTCCCCTGTCATCGGGTACTATTTCAAATTAGAATTGGTAACATACTAAACGATAGTAAGGACAGTAACATAAGTACGGAAAGCACTGAGGCAGATCGAAAGGTATTTTTTCATCTTGCATTGTCACCTGTAAGTATTTCTATTGGGACATTTAAAAAATACTAAGATGCTAAACCTCTCTACGCTAACATATACCAAGGATAGCAACCTAAGTACAGAAAGCGCTAAGGGTGCTCTCAGGATTTTTCACTCTGCCCTGTAGTCAGATACTATTACAGAAATTGATCAAATACTAACATGCCAAACAGTTATCATATAGCGTGCTAACAGTTATCATACAGCATGCTAACAAGATGTCATAATTAATCCTAGGAATATCTATTGTCTCAGTGGACATAATAACTGCTAACATTTTAACAGTTAACGTAATACACAACAAGAATAGCAACCAGAGTACAGAAAGCGAAGAAACAATATACCCTACCCTGAAAAATAGCATGTTTAATAAAATGCTAACATACTAGCAATTGATATGATTCAATATATCACGATAGCAACCTGAGTACTGACTGCACTATGGCAGTTCAATTAGGATTCTATCCTGCCTCAGTACTATTTTGA
This sequence comes from Phycodurus eques, assembly GCF_024500275.1. Lineage (NCBI taxonomy): Eukaryota > Metazoa > Chordata > Actinopteri > Syngnathiformes > Syngnathidae > Phycodurus > Phycodurus eques. Next base: position 21,004,051 of record NC_084530.1, read on the forward strand.
ATGAAAAGTGACACGAACGTGCTCACACTTTTACAATTTCTGGCTGTTTTTACAGTGTTATTATTCTCACCCATTTTGCTTTTGCATATTTCTCACATAAGCATCCGTTTTCTAAATTTTAGCTTTTTTTTTCACCTCCATCCTTGTCATTTCACCCTCACAGCTTCTTTTTTTTCCACTACCTGTCTTTCCGTTTGGCACCATCTGTCATATGTGGACACAGTCACAGTCACGCCTCTGCACAGCATTCCCTGGAGGAGGCTGCACACACACACACACACACACACACACACACAACAGAAGAAGCTTAGCATTTGCGTTGCTGTCTACCATGTAGTCGTTTTGTGATGACGTGTAGCCTCTTCATGTCAATGACGTCTGTTTCGTAGTGATTGAAGTGATTATTCCGCACGGTAACATATTCCAGCAAAATGGTAATTGGGTCACTTGAAGCACACCTAAATGTGTGTGTGTTTGTGTGTGTTGTGAGACATCAGGGATCTGCTGCTTTATGATGTCTGGCCTGACATGAGAAGACATGCCTGGAATGGCTGCTTAAGGGCGCAACCATGTAACAGAGGCCCCATTCCTGAGTGCCTCTTTTGGGCAAGAGAGTATGATGCGAAAGGCCCCCGAAGGAAGAGGCTTGGTAGCCCACCGTCTGGAGGTTTTCGAAAATTCAGGCCCGGAGGCCAGTTTCACTCAGTGACATTACATTTGATAGGCATGCGTATCATAATTGGACACACCAGAAAGTCTCAAAAAGCCAAGTCCAAAAAGACATAGGAAGTCTGCCATTTTGTTTTGAAGCGGCCTTTTTAGACTCTCTTGACTCTTTGTAAAACATGAAACTTCCAAAAATTTGCTTCAGAGCACACGCTGGACTTTTAAAAAATTCAGCCCCTGAAGCTTTTTTTCACTTAGCGACATATAGTAGGCATGTTTATCATGAGTAGACCCACAACAAGTCTCAAGAAGCCATGCCCGAAAAGACGCAGAAAGGCTTCCATTTTATTTTAAGATTATTATTATTTTTTTTTTAATCAGCCGCAAGTGCTTGTTCCATTTAGCAACATGACATGAGTATGTGTAACATGAGTAGACCCACAAAAACGTGCCAGGAAAGCTATGCCTGAAAACATACCGGAAGTCAGCCGTTTTGATTTAAAGTTGCTATTTTGGCCTGGTCGCTTCCCCCAAATCTTTGAAATACAACCCCTGAAGGCAGTTTCAGTTAGCGACATGAAATGTAGTAGCCATGACTATGATGATTAGACCCACAAAAAAAGTCTCAAGAATCCATGCCCCAAAAGACACAGTCTTTGATTTTGGTTGGAAGTTGCCATGTTGGCACCGTAGCACCATTCAAACTTTTAAATAGAATTCAGCCCCAAAGCTAGAATCACTCAGCAACATGAAATTGGTTATGCATGTCTATCATGAGTAGATCCACAAAAAATCTCAAGAATCCATGCCCAAAGACACAGGAACTCTCCAAAGTTACCATGTTGTCTTGACAGCATCAATCAGAGTTTTAAATACAATTCAGCCCCCAAAGCCCGATTCACTCACCAACATGAAATTTGGTAGACTTATTATGAGTTGACCCACAAAAGTCTCAACAATTCATGCCTAAAAAGAAGTGGGAAATTCTGCCATTTTGGTCAAAAGTTGCCATGGTGGCACAGTAGCACCATTCAGTTTTCAATATAATTCAGCCTACAAAGCCTGATTCACTGAGAAACATGAAATTTGGTAGACATGTTTATTATGGCGGCACGGTGGACGACTGGTTAGAGCGTCAGCCTCACAGTTCTGAGGACCCAGGTTCAATCCCCCGCCTGTGTGGAGTTTGCATGTTCTCCCTGTGCCTGTGTGGGTTTTCTCCGGGCACTCCGGTTTCCTCCCACATCCTAATAACATGCATTAATTGGAGGTGTGACTGTGCGTGCGACTGGTTGTTTATTTGTATGTGCCCTGCGATTGGCTGGCAATCAGTTCAGGGTGCACCCGATGACAGGTGGGATAGGCTCCAGCATGCCCGCGACCCTAGTGAGGAGAAGCGGCTCAGAAAATGGATGGATGGATGTTTATTATGAATAGACCCACAAAAAGGCTTCAAGACATGCCCAAAAAGACACAGGAAGTCTGCCATTTTAGTTGTAAGTGCCATTAAGATATTTTTAAATGATTCAACCTCCAAAGCCAGGGTTATTTGACATGAAATTTCGTGTTTATCATGAGTAGACCCACAAAAAAAGGTCTCAAAAAGTTATGTTCAAAAAGACACAGGAAGTCTCCTTATGGGTTCAAAGCTGACATTTTAGCATAATTTTACCCGAGTCCTTTAAAGACAACTCCTCTTAGAGATTTCGTTGGTTGCAATCAAATTTGGACCATGTATACTAGACAGATGGGCAACAGCGAGGGATTTGAGATTTCTTCATTGCGTGTGGGCGGAGTATGGCGGAAATGTTTGATGACATGCCAGCTTTCATATTGCATGCCACTTATTGATTAGCAGTAGCTGCTCTTGACACTCAACACCACCATGCCCGATGCCTCAGCTGCATTGCCAGCATCACAGCATGCTATCCCTGCTCTCAGGTTGAGCCCATATGTGTGTGTCGTAGTGCTCAGCAAACAGTATTACGACCAGTTGTTGTCTGCTTTAGAGTGGAGCTGCATGCTTTTTATTTTTTCCTTTTCCTTCACCTCCTTAAGGGATATCACCCCCTGGTGTCTGGTATGCAGGTGTCTAATCGGGCCTGATCCCTTTGTTCCCCATGTTTGGCAACGCTAGAAGCCCCCTTGCCGCTCACTGGGAAGCGGAGATGGCATTCCAGCAGCTCTTCGTAATCCTCTGTCGGAAGTCCAGCAGACGAGTGGCTGGTGTTGATAAAACACCCTCCCGGTGGAATTTTACAGCTTGGTGAATGATGTTGGGAGTACACAAAAGCTGATCAAAGGCAGAAAGGAACATGCATGAACATTTGGGTCACAGGTTTGACTTTCTAGAAGGACTTGGAAAATTGTTTGTCTTTAATCCATTCAAACGCATCGTCGCTGTCCAATGAAAAGCGTCGATCTCCACGTTTGTTCTTTTTTTTTTTAAATCAGAAACACATTGTGCAAATATTTGTACTATGCAACATGTACCTCAAATTGCCTTTCCTATCTGTTATTTTGACATAGTAAAACAATAATCGTAAGGTCATAATATCACAATGTATCGTATTGTTGTTTGAAGACAGCACACATGTAATATACTATTGTCAATTGTTGATATTTGATATGAAAACATAACAATTGAGGGAGTGGGAACCAACTTTTTCAAGTCCAAGATGACTGTTTTTCAGAATGTAAACCGAGATTCACCACTACAATATCTCCTGAAAAACACATGCATAACCCTGTTCTGTCATTTATTTTTGCACTTTTGACAGGACCAATGCATACATACAAAGTTTAGTCGTATGACTCTGAGTTTGAAAAAAAGCTGACAAATGCCAATATGTTGGAATGAACATTAAATCTAATTAAATAAAATATCCAACAGGGACATGAACTAGCTCCTTTTGGTATCTGCTCTTCAATGCACAATAACCTGAGTAAAAATATGAAAATTGCTCAAATGTGTAAATAAAATGTAAACATAAAGTCCAATGTCAAATAAGGGCATGAAATAGTGCCATTGGTATTTCAAGTGTATTCCGAAACATGCTCAAATGTAATCATAAAATAACACAAATGACACAATCAGTGGACATTTATCTCCACTTACAAGTGACCAGAAGTCCTCACCTTTAGCGCTTGTATTCAAGTCAACATTACTTTGAATTTCAATCATCTCCATGTCCACGCTAATGTAAATATTTTCTCTGACAGCTCTTCTGTCAATGTTGTAGAAATTGGGTTTGATACAAAACCAACTTTGACTCATGCTTTGTGCCTCCACAAATCTACAGACAAATTCTCTTACTAATTTGTTCAGACGGGCACAGAATTGTTTGGGATGGAAATAACTTTTATCGCTGAGGTTTTATGCACAATTTGAATCCTTGCTTTAATTTCTTTGTTTTTAAAGCTATTAAACAAGGTGTGCGCAATCACACTCATTGAAATCAACTAACCCTCTATATGGTTTCTTGTGCTTATTGCCATTAAATGGCTAACTTGGAAAAACATTTCTGTTGCGGCCATGCTTTTTGTTGCTGAAAAGCGATTGCTTTGCTTTCAATACTTTCAAGTTCTTGCGTATTCACTCACTGTCGTTTGGATAAATGTCTTAGAATTTGTCATGAGTCACCGCTGCCACTCGAGGTTGCGTCGTTTGTTTATAGATGTGCACAGTATTTGCATATGAGGCATATCGTCTTCCAATTTGATGACTTGAAAATGAATACACTTTTCCATTCCAGTTGGAAATAATGTTACTACAGTATGTCTTTGTTTTCTTTCTTTTTTTTTTCTTTTTTGTGGGAGCCTACCTCTGTGAAATATGTAGGCACACGAGCACCATAACCTGTTGTGCTTTTCAAAATAAAATGAAAGAAATTACAAGATAATACAATAATTCACCCCTTGATGATCCAAATGAACGAAGAACTCCGTCGTAAATGTCCAACCAAAAAATAGTTAAAATAAGAAAATGAATCATCGTATTACTTTTTTATTTATTGTTTAAAATAAGGCCAAGTTTTTATTTTGAAAATGAGTCGCGATTTGCCGTGATGGGCATGAATATCTACTTGTTGATCACGATCCATGTGTTGGTTACCCCTGATTTAGGGGGTGTGAAAACTTGGATTGAGTAATTCAAAATCTTACTATACATTTAATTTTAATATCAAAATGGAAAGTTTATATATTTTAATTCAGTCTGATTAAAACTATTTTCTTTCTTTTTACGTAATTCATTTTTAACTAACATAAGACAGTTTTGTTTACATTAAATAAATAGAATATTAATTTCATTAATTTAAAGATAAGTTTACATTGTTTACATGTCACACAAAAATTTTTTTGTTTTGAAATTACAAAAATATTGACATCTTAAAAGCAAATAAATATTTTATGAATGACAGGAATTAATTTAAAAATATAGATTTTTCTGCTTTTTAAAGTATTTATTTAGGTATTTTTAATACATTTTTATAAATAAATTGAATTTAACTAATTTAACCATAATTTATTTATTCTAAGTATATACTATTTGACATTTCTAATTGACGTTGACATTTATAATACAGTATGATAAATTTGATAGATTTATGAAACTGTTTAGTTTAATTTATCCATCCATTCTCTGAGCCGCTTCTCCTCACAGGGGTCGCGTGAGTGCTGGAGCCTATCCCAGCTATCATCGGGCAGGAGGTAGGGTACACCCTGAACTGTTTGCCAGCCAATCGCAGGGCACATATAAACAAACAAACATTCACACTCACATTCACACCTACAGGCAATTTACAGTCTTCAATCACCTTACCATGCATGTTTTTTGGGATGTGGGAGGAAAACCATGTGCCCGGAGAAACCCCACGCAGGCACGGGGAGAACATGCAAACTCCACACAGGCGGGGCCGGGAATTGAACCCCGGTCCTCAGCACTGTGAGGCAGATGCTCTAACCAGTCATCCAACGTGCCGCCTAGTTTAATTTATATAATTTAACATATTTTTAAAATCAAATTCATGTTATGATTTGTTCATATCAGAACATATAAAATGCCCTTTTGAATCTTCAAATGAGATATTACTATTGTCGTGGATGTGAGAGCATGGTAATAGTAATAGAAACTGCTGCACACCACTGCGATATATGTAATTAAATGAATTCTGGTACATCAAATTCAACCCTTAGCTTCATGAGTCATTGTGCAGAACCACAAATAACAAAAACCTGGTCTTCCTTGTTCTCCCCGGCAGGTGCTCATCCGCGTCATCGATACCAACAACCACCGCCCTCAATTTTACCGTGCCAAGTATGAAGTGAGCGTGCCTGAAGACGTGGCAGTGGGCAGCGAAGTGCTCCGCGTGGACGCCACCGACCAGGACGAGAAAAACAAGTTGACCTTCACCCTACTGAGCAGTACCGACCCCTTCAGCCTCAAGAAGTTCAAGTTGGACCCTGGGACGGGCACGCTGTACACCGTCGAACTGCTGGATCACGAGACCATGCACAGCCACATCCTCACGGTTATGGTAAGTGTATATGGTGGCATTTGCAGGTATAGCAAGGCATATCTTCGAGTAGCCTGACTAATTGACCAACGTTTTGTACCATTCTAAAAGAGCCTGTTATTTCCTAGCCCAATTCTAAAGCCTAGATATGGACCTGTCCGTCAAAAATGTAGTGGGTAGTGTAGTGGGTAGTGTTTCTATGGTTTATCGTTGAGTAGCCTGGCCAATTTTAGTTTTGTACCATTTTTTTTTTAAATGCTGGGAACTTGTAGCCCAATTCTAGATCATATATATGGACCTGTCTGTCAAAAATGTGGGTATAGTCGGAGGTTTCTATGGTATATCATTGAGTATCCTGGCTAATTTTAAAGATAGGAAAAGCCACTCCCGAGAAAGCATCAAGAAGACTTTTAAAAGTTATGGTTTTTGAGAAATATTGACTATTTTTGTTGTTACATGATAAATTATTCATATTCCTTGCACTTTTGAGGAAATGACATTTTGCACAATTCTAAAGGATTCTGGTAACTTCTGTCCTGATTGTCAGATCTGTTTCCTGGAATGTGAGGTTTATTTCGAAACATCAAAACATCAAAGCCACTTCCTAGGTGTTTCTAATAAAAAGTAAAAATGTTCAGAAAGAAGTTAAATTTAAAATTGTATGTATGTGTGTGTGTGTGTGTATATATATATATATATATATATATATATATATATATATATATATATATACACACACACAATTCAACTTGTAAAGTGCATTAATAATTGGACTATAATTAAATTTAAACAGTGTGTATAAATATTTTACTTCGTTGACCAATGGATACTTGGTCAATGAAGTAACTACCTGAGCTTGTAACAAGAAGCCAATCTTTGTGATGCAATCATTCAATAATAAAAACAAAATATTGACAAACCAAAATATAATTAATATTTTTATATTTCATTATTCATTTGTATTATTCTATGTACATTCCAAGGTACGCGACCAGGACATCCCAGTGAAACGCAACCTGGTGCGGGTGGTTGTCAATGTGGAGGACGCCAATGACAATGCGCCATGGTTTGTTGGCACGCCCTACTCTGGCCGTGTGTTCGAATCCGCTGCCGTTGGTTCAGCGGTGCTGCAGGTCACAGCTCTGGACAAAGACAAGGGCCGCAACGCTGAGCTCATCTACAGCGTCGAGTCAGGTACGGTCCTGAAAGTCGCTCCTACGTGTTATATGCTGATTAACTTAGAAGCCTAAACGTCAAGACACAAGTCTAAACATGGCTTAACGGTAGTAACATGGCTTAACAAATAGTAACACATCGGGTAAAAGACACACATTAAAAACTATACCAATTGATCCCACGTGACAAGTAAGCTGGCTAGCATGAGAAGCTAACATAGCTGGCTAGCATGAGAAGCTAACATTGCTTCTCATGCTGGCTAGCATGAGAAGCTAACTTAACTCTCACAACACCATCAAAGACACAAGATTGAGATCAAAGTCAATGTCTGCTCATTAACGTGAAAGTACCCATACATAAACAAGCTACCATTTGATCACAAGTGATCACAAAGATAGCTAGCTAGTTGGATGTGGGATGCAAACGTAGCAGTCTGCATTTTTACTCTTGTCAAACATCAAAAACAGAAAACCTGTTGTTCACAAAAAGTTGCTTGATCACAGTAGCAGCCTACAAAAGTAAAAATGCGCTCAACTGGCATCATCAAGCTCAGACACAGAACCGAGCCAAACCTTTCATTCTGGTTAAAATGAGGTCAAGCGAGTTGCGCAGATATGTTCACTTTTTTGTTTTTTTTTAATCAAAATTTTGGTAATAAACTACAAATTGTCCAACTTTTTAGGCATTCAAACTAAAGAAAGCTTTCAGTAATGTACTGCTAATGAAGTCATGAGTCAGCCTACTGGATGTTTTTCATGAATGGAATACTCAAGGGCTTTGTCTGGAGTTTCCAAATATGTCAGCCATTTGATCAACCCCCAGAATTTCCTGCATTTTTCCTGCTCTAATAGGCTTCATAACACAGGGCTTTTGTTTAAACCGATGTGACTTTTAATGGATTGTGAAGAATGACCTATACAGTGGTACCTTAACTTACGAGTTTGATTCGTTCCGTGACCAAGCTCGTAACTCAATTTACTCGAGTATTAAATAAAATGTACCCATGATAAATGAATTCAAATGCCATTAATCCATTCAAGGCCCCCCCAAAATGGCAAATTTTTTGTTGATTTTCATATAGAAAAATAACACTTTATGGTATAAGAACAAGGCGGCACGGTGTACGACTGGTTAGAGCGTCAGCCTCACAGTTCTGAGGACCGGGGTTCAATCCCCGGCCCCGCCTGTGTGGAGTTTGCATGTTCTCCCCGTGCCTGCGTGGGTTTTCTCCAGCCACTCCGGTTTCCTCCCACATCCCAAAAACATGCATGGTAGGTTAATTGCCGACTCTAAATTGCCCGTAGGTGTGAATGTGAGTGCGAATGGTTGTTTGTTTGTATGTGCCCTGCGATTGGCTGGCAACCAGTTCAGGGTGTACCCCGCCTCCTGCCCGATGATAGCTGGGATAGGCTCCAGCACGCCCGCGACCCTAGTAAGGAGAAGCGGCTCAGAAAATGGATGGATGGATGGATGGTATAAAAACATAGAAAAAGACAAGGTACAGGAATAAAACGGATTTATTAAGTGTACTTACTGTAAGTACTAGTATTGGTGTGGTTGTGGCTTAGTGAGTGACGTTAGGAGCTGGGGACAGAGTCGCTCCTTGTGATTGTTGTTCTTTCTTATGTATGTCCCATTCAATAAACGCCCAAAAGTGCATCAGCAACTGTGACTCTCCTTGCCCACAGGCGAGGTGCATTAGGGTACTTAAGTTCCTTCACTTCTTTTTGCACTTCACTCATAACTTTTTGCTTGCAACACAAAGCAAACAAAATAAAAAATAAAAATCAACCAAGCAACGGCTCATAACTTGTTAATTTGGGGCATTCGTATGTCAAAATACCATTTTACTGTATCTGAAAATCAAGGGCTAAATCTCTTCCTCGTTTTCTTTGTTTCTGGCAGGAAACGTGGCAAACACCTTCGCCGTAGACCCCGTCCTGGGCACCATTACAGTGGCTAAAGAGCTGAGTCGTAGCGGCAAGACCCGCTTCGAGCTCATTGTCAAGGCAACTGACCGTGGGGTGACCCCGCTGTCTACCGTTACCACTGTCCACATCACCGTCACAGTCTCGGACAATTCCTCCCCCAGGTTCTCGGAGAAAGAGTTCTCTGCCTACATCAGTGAGTCGGCCGCCCCGGGGAGCTTCGTGAGTTCGGTGGCGGCCGTCAGCCAGTCATCGGTTTTCTACCAAATCAAAAGCGGAAATACGGGCAACGCCTTTGACATCAACCCCAACTCTGGCGTGGTGGTCACGCAGAAAGAGCTGGATTACGAGGTGGCCTCCAAGTACAAGCTCGTCATCCAGGGCACCAACATGGCGGGGCTCTCCAGTAACGCCACCTTGGTGATTCACCTGAAGGACGAGAATGACAACGCTCCCATTTTCCTCCAGCGGGAGTTCCGCGGCGTGGTCAGCGAGTCAGCCGCCATAAACAGTGTCGTTCTCACTCGAGAAAATGCACCATTTGTCATCCGCGCCTCAGATGCTGACAGCGACCGCAATGCCATGCTGGTCTATCAGATCGTGGAACCTTTTGCCCTTAACTACTTTGCTGTTGACTCCAGCACCGGAGCCGTCAGGATCACTACCACCTTGGATCATGAGCAGAGGAGTGTTTATCGCTTTACGGTGCAGGCCCATGATCTCGGCGTGCCACGGCTGTTCGCAGAGATGGCGGCCAACGTGACGATCGAGGTCATCGACGTCAACGACTGCCCACCCGTTTTCAGCCAGCAGGTCTACGAGGTGACAGTGTTGGTACCCACATACAGGGGCGTGGAAGTCCTCAAAGTTAACGCCACCGACTTGGACTCCAAACCCAATGCTAAACTTCTGTTTTCCATTTCTGAGGGCAACATCGGCGACAAGTTTAAAATGGACGCAAACACTGGCGTGCTCTCCATTCAGAACATCACCCAGCTTAGGAGCAGATATGAGCTGAAAGTCAGGGTTTCGGATGGGAGATTCGCCAGCGTCGCCGCCATCAAGATCCATTTAAAGGAGAACAAAGAGAGCAAGGTGAAGTTCACCAGAGAGTTCTACAGAGCTTCTGTCCCAGAGAACCTGTCCGAGAAGAAGACACTGGAAGTCATTGCTGCTGTAGGTAACCAAGTAAACGAGCCCCTGTTCTACAAAATCCTGAATCCTGACAAACGCTTTGAAATCGGAAGGACATCTGGTGTTGTTTCAACCACCGGAATCGCATTTGATCGTGAACAGCAGCACACGTTTGACGTTGTTGTCGAGGTCACCAAGGAGGACCCGTCTGAAGACATTGCCCACGTTGTTTTGACGGTGACGGTGGAGGACGTCAATGACAATATGCCCATATTTGTGAACCTCCCCTATCATGCCCTGGTCCAGATGGATGCAGAAGAAGGCCAGGTGGTCCGACAGGTCACAGCAGTGGACAAGGACCACGGTCGCAATGCAGAAATCTGTTATGAGCTGAAGGAGCCTCAGGAGCACTTTGACATTAACCCCTCTGGAGTAATCACCATCAAGAAGACACTTGAGAAAGAATCCCTCAACGCAAACTTTGTTGTGGTAATCGTGGCGAAGGACGGCGGTGATCCAGCACTTTCGGCGGAAGCAGAGGTCCCGATTACAGTGGTGAACCAAGCCGTCCCCATTTTTGAGAAACCATTTTACAACATCGAAATCCCTGAGAATGTCCAGGTGCCCTCGCCCGTTCTCCACGTGCAGGCCAGCGACTCAGAGGGGCCCCGTATCGTTTACACCATCTCTGAGGGGGACCCCTTCAACCAGTTCTCCATTGACTTCAACACGGGTGTCCTTCACGTGGCTCAGCCTCTGGACTTTGAGACCCACCCAGCATATAAATTGAACATCCGGGCCACCGACTCCCTGACTGGGGCGCACTCGGACGTATTTGTGGACATCATCTTGGAAGACATCAACGACAACGCCCCGGTGTTTCTGTCAAAATCCTACTACGCTAACATCTCTGAGGCGTCTGTCATCGGTAGGTCTGTGCTGCAAGTGGACGCCATAGATTTCGACACTGGCCACAATCAAGAAATCTTCTACCAGTTGGTGGAGGAGAAGGGAAAGAGCTCGGATTACTTCGCCATCGACCGTGACACTGGTCTCATCTCAATGGCCCAAGTGCTGGATCACGAAGAGACCCAGCAGCACCGACTGAGGGTCCGCGCTGTGGACGGAGGGGTCCCGGCCCTATTTACTGACGTTGTGGTGACAGTGGACGTCACAGACCTGAATGACAACGCACCCACGTTTGCTGAGCCAACCTATAAGGCAGCCGTCAGTGAGTTGGCCTCACGTGGACACTTCGTCACCCAAGTCCAAGCCTCGGACGCCGACAGTTCCGACTTGAACAAACTGGAGTTTGCCATCGTCTCCGGGAACGAGGACCAGAGTTTCGCCATCGACAAGCAGACTGGCGCCATTGTCATTTCAAACCACCGCCGGCCACAGATGCAGCCACTCTACCATCTCAATGTGTCTGTGTCGGATGGTGTTTATTGGAGCTCAGCCCTCGTGGACGTCACTGTCATTGGTGCCAACTTCCACAACCCCGCTTTCTCTCAGGTGGAATATGCAGTTGAGCTGGTGGAAAACTCTCCTGCCGGTACGTTGGTAGCCGAGGCCAAAGCGACAGATGACGACGAAGGTATCTACGGGCAAATCACATACCGGATTGTCAACGACGTAGCCAAGGACAAGTTCACCGTCAGCGAAAATGGCAACGTCTTTACCTTGGAGAGCCTGGACCGCGACAGCAGCATCGAGAAGGTCATTCCCATCAGTCTGGAAGCCAAAGACGGAGGCGGCAAGGTGGGCTTTTGTACAGTCAACGTGGTACTCACTGATGTCAACGACAATGCGCCGCAGTTTAGGGCAGCTGAGTACAAAGTCACCATTGCGTCGGATGCGCAGCGAGGGACCTCGGTGGTAAAGATCGCCGCCTCAGATGTGGATGAGGGAAGCAACGCCGACGTGGAGTACTCCATCGAAGCCGACTTAGAGAACGTGGCGGAGAACTTTGAAATCCACCTAACATCTGGGGTCATTGTGACAAAAGAGAGTTTAATTGGACTTGAGGGCGAGCTCTATGCGTTTTTTGTTCGGGCGAAGGACACTGGGAACCCGCCAAAACATTCAGTCGTGCAGGTGTACATCCAGATCGTAGCGCCCGAGACTCCCATGCCCAAGTTCGTCGAGCCTCATTACCGCTACACGGTCGCTGAGGACCTACCCATTGGCACGGAGATCGACGTGCTTCGGGCTGAGAGCGAGCAACCGCTTTTGTACAGCCTTGTGAATGGCAACACTCCAGAGAGCAACGAGAACGAGGTCTTTGTTGTGGACAGAGACACCGGCGCCCTGAAGCTCCAGAAGACCCTGGACCACGAAACCACAAAATGGTACCAACTTACCTTGCGGGCGCAAACCCAGCACGATGGCTATGATGTTGCCGTGTCCGTGAGCGTCAACATTCAAGTGAAAGATCTCAACGACAACAAGCCTATATTCGAGTCAGACCCTTACCAGGCGGTGGTGGTAGAGAACCTCCCTTGTGGGGTACAGGTGGTTCAAGTCAAAGCCACTGACCTGGATTCAGGCACCAATGGCCACGTTCTGTTTAGCCTGGATGCCAAGCTCAACTCTCCGGACATCGCGGAGCTCTTCGCCATCAATGCAGAAACCGGCTGGTTGACCACCCTCAAGGAGCTGGACCGCGAAAGGCGCAGCAAGTACACCATCGTCGTACTTGCCACCGATCAGGGCGACAAAGTCCAGCATGCAGCGGGCGCGCGAGTGGAAGTGACGGTGGCCGACGTCAATGACAACCCACCCCGCTTTACGGCGGAGGTCTACAAGGGTACAGTCAGCGAGGACGACCCTCCTCCCAGCGGCGTCATTGCCATCCTCAGCACCATCGATGACGACTCTGAGGACATCAACAGACAAGTCAACTACTTCATTACAGGTGTGTTTGTATTAGTTTTGGGTGTGGTTATAAGGTAATGCTAATGGGAGCTACCACTTCGCATGTAGTATTACAGATGTAACAGGGTACATACAGTATTAGGTATTCCAACACTCGCTTCTTCCGCCCTATTGTGTTAAAAGCAGTTGTCTCTGACTAACTAGTATTTTATGTCATGCAAGTGTTCTCGGTGGGGTTATCCGCTAATGCTAATTAGAGCTAACGCTAGTAGAGTCATTGTTGGTATCAAAGATGTATAAGGGATGCCGGTGTGTCAATTGTAACACCTTTTTATACCCTGTTGTGTTGAAGGCAATACGTCACGCAAGAATTGTCGCAGAAGTTATCCACTAATGCTAAAGGGGCTAATGCTAAAAAGAGGCGGATGTAGTATCAGTATAAGGGTAGGCTGGAGTGTGAAGTTTAACACCCGACACTCTTCTGCCCGACCTGATGTTTAAATTGTTGCTATCTGATATGTTTTTTTTTTTTTACGTCACGCAAGAGTTGATGGTGATGTTTTCTGCTAACACTAAAAGAGGGAAAGTAGAGCCTGAGGTTGTACCAAATACATATCAGTTTTTATAAAAGTAGTTTGTGCTGTATTAACAGTTGAAACTATTCATTTTGTGAACATTCAATTTCGGGCGGCATGGAGGTCCACTGGTTAGTACATCTGCCTCAAGAGTTCTGAGGACCCGGCCTCGCCTGTGTGGAGTTTGCATGTTCTCCCTGTGCCTGCCTGGGTTTTTTCCAGATACTCCAGTTTCCTCCCACATTCCAAAAACATGCATGGTAGGTTAATTGAAGAGTCTAAATTGCCCGTAGGTGTAATTGATTGTTTGTCTTTATGTGCCCTGCGATTGGCTGGCGTCTCTTGCCCAAAGTCAGCTGGGATGAGCGCCAGCGTACCCGCGACCCTAGTGAGCAAAAGCGGTACGGACAATGGATGGCTGACCATTCAATATCTTGCGTTTTTGGGGGGGGTTCGCAATTTACTGCAGGGCTCAGATAATTGATTACAAGTGTTCCCTAAGAGTGACAAATATTTTTAATTGCAATGAATATGTTAGCTTTGCGTTCTCATATCGCTCATGGAGTATCATTTACGTAGCTTGTAAGTAAAATGCTTCTTTTTAAGCTTTACCCGTATTTTCATCCAACAGCGGGTGACCCGCTGGGACAGTTTGCCATCGAGCACATTCAGAACGAATGGAAGGTATTAGTCAGGAAGCCACTGGACCGCGAGACCACGGACTATTACCTCCTTAACGTCACGGCCAGTGACGGCATCTTTACAGCCAAAGCCGTGGTGGAGGTCAAAGTGCTGGACGCCAATGACAACAGCCCCTTGTGTGAAAAGGTAATGCCACTTTTCCACCGTTTTCACACCAAATCTTATCATCTTGTAGTCCAATCTGACAGTCTTTCCTTTGGTTCCTCCCTTAGTCTCTCTATAGCGAGAGTGTTCCTGAGAACTCGCCAGCCAGCAGACTAATCTTGCAAGTCTCGGCCACGGACGCCGATATCCGATCAAATGCGCAAATATCCTACGAGCTCCAGGGAGCTGGATCAGAACTCTTCTTCATCGACTCTGAGACGGGTAACTACCCTTTATTGCAATCTGCAGTTGGGGCCTCTGCAGCAGGCGATGAAAGATTTGCATTTTTCCGGGCTTCCACGTGCCTGTAATTTCAGTTAGTTGCACCTCCCTGGAACGTTAAAGAAAATCAGTCTCCCTGACACCAGTTTCAGTGATCAACCCGAAATTGGGTGGACACGTCTATCATAACAGGAGGCACGAAAAGGTCTCAAGGACTCATGCTTGAAATTGAACAGGAAGTTGGATATTTTGGTTTGAAGCAGCTATTTTGGGGGTAAATTACAATGAAAAAGGGGCATGAAAAGGTAAAAAAATTGCCCTCCACGCCGATCAGCCCAAAATTGGGTGGACATGTCTATCATAACAGAACACATGAAAAAGTCTTAGCGCCCCATGACTGAAATTCAGCAGGAAGTTGGACGATTTGGTTTGAAGTAGACATTTTGAGGACAAATTCCGTAAAAAGGGGTATGGAAAGCTACAAGAAATTAGCCCTCGACACTGTTCTTTTACCACGAAATTGGGCGGATACATAATTTTGCTGACACATCTATCATTATTACATTTCTGCACTTATTTTTCGAATATTAACGTTGTGGAGATTTCCAGGAAATTGTAAACGTTAGCTCAGGGTTTCCAAAACTGTGATTTGGGGCTATTTTGTTTGATTTGTGAGCGTGAAATGCAATTATCTATTTTATTGCTCTCAACACGATACAACTTTCTTTTAACCAACAGTATATTGTAATCCTTTTTGCA
Source organism: Phycodurus eques (assembly GCF_024500275.1). Lineage (NCBI taxonomy): Eukaryota > Metazoa > Chordata > Actinopteri > Syngnathiformes > Syngnathidae > Phycodurus > Phycodurus eques. The sequence goes on from NC_084530.1 coordinate 21,019,750, forward strand.
AATGTTTATCTGCATCCGGCACCAGGCCAAATGAACTGCCAAGCAAAACACCCTTGTGCCCACTTATTTATTTGCTAGTTAATTTTTTTGTGTGCCTTTTCTTTTTCTTTTTTTAAACGTTGCAACCAGCCTAGACTATTTCCCTTTAGGGCAAAAAAAAAAAAAAAAGGGGCAAGGCAGCAGTAAAATCCCAAGTTGCGTACTTAGGGTGAATTTATGACGTTTATACTTGTTGCCTGCAAATAATGCCTACTGGGAGAGTCCCTAAATCACACACTCCATCTGGCTACTGTGTGTGTGTGTGTGTGTGTGTGTGTGTGTGTGTGTGTGTGTGCGCGCGCGTGCATGCGTGTGTGAGTTTGTTTTTTCAAAATGAGGTGAAAAGCATGAGAGCACATAAGCTATCAGCTATAAGACCTCAAGTTTAAACTCAAATCCCCTACATTTATCTTGGACACACAGGTGGGTCTTCATAAAGGTGCCATTAATGTATAAATTATAGTGTATGAGATGGGAAAATCTGCTTTAAGAGGCACGAATGTTCCCTTTTATCAGTGCACTCTTTGACATTGTGTACCCTTCTGATTTAATTATATGCATTAGATGCTTTTTGCACAGTATGGTGCTGGAAAATGTACATAATTATGTTTTTTTCTGGATTCAAGCATACTTTAGATACCATTTTTATATACAGTATATGACCGTACTAATAGCTCCGTCTAGTGACGCTTTTTCAATGGCACAGAATCCGGTAGTAAAGCAGTGTTTTCCAACCTTTATTGACCCAAGGCACATATTTTACATTAGAAATACCTCAAGGAACACTACCAAACGGGAATGGCCCAAAAAGTATATACAATGGTGCCTTGAGATACAAGTTTAATTTGTTCCGTGACCACTCTTGTAACTCAAATCACTCAATCTCAAATCATCGTTCCCCATTGAAATAAATATAAATTCCGTTAATCCGTTCCAGCCTCACAAAAAAAAAATCAACACATTTTTGTAATGTGTTTTTTAATAAGAAAAAATCACATTCAATAATATTATACTTGGCCGCCTGGGGGGCAGTGTAAGACAGACTTACTGATATACTGTACTGCAGGTTTAGCTCCTCTCCCGGCTTGTGTTTATTTTGAATATATAATAATTATACCTGTGTGTGTGTATGTGTATATATATATATATATATATATATATATATATATATATAAAATAACTTTAATATAATTTAATATATACTTTTTGTTTTTTTACTTTCAACTCCTCTAATCTTTTTGACAACTTCAGATATAACATGTCAGGATAAAGTACTATAAATTCAGTGGTTATCCAAGAGCCCGAAACCGATGATTAGTTATGTAAACCATTACTGTGCTATGGAATGGAAATTTAAGTGAAAAAAGGGTCTGCTTGACTATTTGTGACCTCATCAAAATGCAGCCGTGACCCTATTTTGATGTGTCCTTCTGTTAACAATGGAGACCAGAAGGACTTTCTCACTGCTAATCAAAAGTGTGTCCTAAACGTCCCTGTGTCACCTTCAGGCGAGCTGAAGACCCTGAAGCCCCTGGACCGTGAGGAACGTGACGAGCACCGTTTCAAAGTGCGAGCGGTGGACGGTGGCGGGCGCTTCTGCGAGGCCGACGTGCACGTGGCCGTGCGCGACTTCAACGACAATGCTCCTGAGTTTGCCTCCGACCCGTACGCTTTTACCGTCTTCGAGAACACCGAGCCGGGAACCTTTGTTGCCAAGCTGCAGGCCGACGACACAGACAGCGGTAAGGGACTGTATTCTCTCCCCACCTTAGATTGTGAAAATGTCCCATCCGAGTAAACCAAATCCAAGAAAAAATAATCAAAAATAATCTAAAAAGACAAAAGCTTTCGAGAATATATGCTATTATTGAAGAACCAAAAAATTAGGGTAGTAGAATGAAATAAAAGATATAAGAAATAAAAAATATTTTTAAAAATGCCAAAATAAATATTGCCCCCAAAATTAATGCACAACTATTGAAAAATACACAAATTTACAAAAGACCTGTAACCAAAGTATAGTATTAGAAAACAATACAAAATATTCAAGAACAAATACAAAAATATGGAGTAAATATTAAACAAGTTGAGAAAAATGTGATGAAATATTTAAGTATAATATGATTTTAATTTTTTTTTTAAATACACCATTAGAAAATAGTCATGAAAAAGTAAGAACAAATAAATAACCATTTGAAAAATATGTTAGAAAAATATAAACATTAAATAATTTTAAGTATAAAATCCAAAATACTAGAAGAAAACAAAAAGAATAGAAAGTAATGCAATTAAATATGGTGCCTTGTGTTTGTGCACATGCGCAAGGTGACGTCAGGTTTTGTGCGCATGCCTGTGATGTCACAGACTCATTCCATTCACATTAGAAGTCATATTTGTTTTTGTAATGTTAAGGACAACACAAAAAGATTGTATTTAACAAAAACAATGGGGCAGCATGCCCTGCAGTGTGAACACAGCCTTTATGTATGTCCCGGGCCTTAGTCAGGGCACTCGTGTTCGAAGGCACCACTGTATTCTAAAAAAAAAAAGAAGACAAAAAAAATCAGAAGATAGCTACAATTACATTTCATTAGTTTCCAAATATGACTGTTTTTGTCCTATCAGGGCTCAACGGCGACGTGGTCTATTCGCTGCTGGATTCCGCCGACGGATGGTTCGCCATAGATGAACTTAGCGGGATCGTCAGCCTCGAGCGGCCGCTGGACCGCGAGATGCGGGCCCTGTACGAGCTGGAGGCCCGTGCCACGGACCGTGGCTCGCCCCGTCTCTGGGCGACGTGCCGCGTGCTGGTCTCCGTGCTGGACATCAACGACAACCCGCCCGTGTTTGAGCGAAGAGAGTACGCGGCCGCCGTTCCCGAGGACGCGGCTGTGGGCGGACAAGTGCTCAGAGTGCAGGCCACCAGTCGAGACCTGGACGCCAACGGAGAGATCGGCTACAGCATCGTCAGCGGAAACGAGCACGGCGCGTTCAGTGTGGATCCAAGCACTGGTATGTGACATAATTGACTATGAGCGTTGATGTCGAAAGAAAAAAGGGTCTTTGACAACTCTGTATGTAAATGTATAAAAGTTTAGAATATATTTAACTAAAATAAATATATACTGCATGGTCGCTATTTCAGGGTTTTTCATCTATTGGGGGGGAGCTCCTGGAATGTAACCCCCGCGATAAACAAGATACGACTGTTGTCCTAAAAAGTATATTCAATATTATTGTAAGCTACTGTGTTGCCACAAAAGTGTTGCATATCAGTGAAATTAATATTGTACCTAAATAAATGTTGGATAGCAATTATTTCCTAAAGATTAAATGCAACTGTATTATACTTAAAAGTTACATGCAACTGAACTGTATTTAAGATTTGTACCATACTGGATTTAAAAAAAAAAGCCACTGCAACATTATGCACAGTTTTAAGCACGTACGTACGTTAGGGTTGTTAATGACTAAATTGTATTTTGATGTTATCCTCAAGACTGAAACTGGTCAGTAGGCATTAATGGCCTTGTGTCAGTCCTGTGATTGACAGTCGTAACAATGTTGTCTTTATGCGTTCCTCAGGCGACATCTTTGTGATTGCGCCGCTGGACTACGAGGTTTCTCACGAGTACTACATCACAGTGGAGGCAACCGACGGGGGCTCGCCTCCCCTCAGCGACATGGCCACCGTCAACATCAACGTGACGGATGTCAACGACAACGCTCCCGTCTTCAGCCAGCGTGTCTACGCCGCTGTCGTAGGCGAGGACGCTGAGCTGGGCAGGACCGTCTTGATGGTGAGACGGCTTCACAGACTGACTGCACCCCATTGCAAGACCATTGTACTTTGAAAATTAAGTGAATTCTGAACATATACATGAAAACAGTACTTCTATAACTTTTTACACCAAGTACCACCTTACAAAATTGTTACCTCTTCAAGTACCACCATAATGACCAACAACCAAATGCAGTCGGTATTAGGCCTAATAAGTTTATCAAAATGAGGCAGTTTCTATTCTTAAAAAGTATATTCAATATTATTGGAAGTCACTGTAACATTATGCACAACTATACTGAAATATAGGAAAATAAAAAACTACTTTACTATTCAATGAAAATTTAAAGATTCTTCTTAAAGATTAAAAGCAAATATATTTGAAACATTCAATAGAACTCAACTGTAACTACAAAAATGTACTGTACTGGATTAAAAAAATGAATGAATTAATGAAATATTTTCAGGAATTTAATAATACACCATTTATTTACAAATATCCTACTACAACGCAATGCTCTAAAAACATTTGAAAAATAAGGTTTGGTTCCTTGTTTTGACAGTATGACATTACAGTGATCAACATCATGCCACTCGCTTCTAAGACCAAAGTAATGGATCCCAGATGTGACCGATGAGCTTTTGTTTGACTGTCAGGTGATGGCCGAGGACACGGACGGGCCGTCGTCCAACCGCGTGCGCTACGCCATCGTGGACGGCAATGGCGGCAGCCCCTTCATCATCGACCCGCTGCGAGGTGAGCTCAAGGTGGCCCGACATCTGGACCGGGAGCAGGTGATTATTTTGATTTTTTACATTTTATGTGTCTACTTCAAGAGCCTAGATTGTCTTTGTTGTTTATAGAAATGCGTATGTTGGGGTCACTTAAGGCGCTAAATTGTCTTTGATGTTTAGGCAAGTAATCTAGATTGTCTTTGTTGATTACAAAAACATGCACGCTGGGTCCATCGAAGATTCTATATGGTCTTAGAAGTTCAGGGAAAAAATACACTAGCTAGATTGTCTTTGCTGTTTACAAAACACATATATTAGGGTAGTTATAGACTAGATTGTCTTTGATCTTAATGAAAACACGTATGTTTGAGTCTTTGAAGACAAGATTTGATGTTTTAAAAAAACTGACAAGCGTTTTTGAAGAATCTAGATAATCTTTGATGTTTACTGAAATGTGTATGTTATGGTCATTTAAGAAAATTGTCTCTGATGTTTAGAAAAATACCCTCGATTATTTGACTTTACAAAAACATGCACACTGGGTTTGTTGAAGAATATTTTACATTGTCTTGGATGTTTCGGAAAACAAGTTAGCTAGGTTGTCTTTGATGTTTACAAAAATGTATGTTAGGGTAGTTTTAAGACTTTTATGTTGTTTAGTTTTTGTTTTGTGTTGTAGTCTTTGACGTTTACAAAATGTATGTCAAAGTCATTGAATAATATGTCTTTGTTGAAATGGATATATTAGGGTCATTTAGACACTAAATGGTCTGATGTTTCTGAAAACATTCTGTATTGTCTTTAATGTTTACAAAAACATGCTCACCTATCCGTTGAAGATGCTAGATTCTCTTTAACGTTTGGGAAGTAATATACTAGCAAGGTTGTCTTTGATGTTTAAAAAAACCGCACACAGTGGAACCTTGAGTTACGACCTTAATTGGCTCTTGAACGGGGTTTATATGTTGAAAAGTAGAAAGACATTGTAAATATAAAATTTTCCTAGAAGAAATAATACAAACAGCAAGCTTAACTGTCGTGCTCATTTCAATGCAGCTGCGGCTGGCATACAGGGAAGGAAAAACAAAATGTGATGGAGTAGTGAGATGTAGTGTCTAATTCCGACCAGCAGAGGACAGCATGAGCTGCTTGGCATGTATGGTCAGAGGGGAGACTCTCATTTTTAAGTGAAGAAGAGCACACGAAAAGCAGAAATACCTATATTACAAACAATATGAACAAAAACTTCTCTTTTTGTGTTTCATAGGGAAATAACACAAGATTTATAAAAAAAATAAAAATAAATAAATAAATCTTAATTAAATGTGTAGCGGCGGCACGGTGGACGACTGGTTAGTGCGTCAGCCTCACAGTTCTGAGGAACCGGGTTCAATCCCCGGCGCCGCCTGTGTGGAGTTTGCATGTTCTCCCCGTGCCTGCGTGGGTTTTCTCCGGGCACTCCGGTTTCCTCCCACATCCCAAAAACATGCATTAATTGGAGTCTCTAAATTGCCCGTAGGTGTGACTGTGAGTGCGAATGGTTGTGCGATTGGCTGGCAACCAGTTCAGGGTGTTCCCCGCCTCCTGCCCGATGACAGCTGGGATAGGCTCCAGCACGCCCGCGACCCTAGTGAGGAGAAGCGGCTCAGAAAATGGATGGATGGATAAATGTGTAGCGACAATCAGTCCTTTCTGCGCCACGCTACACTGACAAGCACATAGTGTCACGTCACAAGTCCCTCTGGTGCTTTCACAGACAGTCGAAAATCACAAAACCACTTAACTTTAACAGTCAGGTTGCTACAAAAATGAAGAATAAATATTGAAATCCACTTTACCTTGACTTCTTGGCTTGCAGCTTCTTTTCTTGACAACAAGTCGGCATGTAAGTGTCTTCTCACCTTCTCGCAAATGATAGTCTCGGAAATGCTATCACTCGCCGATTTCCAATTTTGAAATGTTTTTTCTCTTTCAATACAAAGAAAAAGCGGTATAGAAAAAGGATTGGTGTGTAGATGTGTTTTTTCATGTTTCAATCAACGCATGTTAATCTTGTTTTCTAGACGTCGGGGTACACGCTGACGGTGCTGGCCGTGGACAACGGCACGCCGCCGCTGTCCGGCACCGCCGTGGTCAATGTGGACATCTCTGACGTCAACGACAACCCACCACTCTTCTCCCAGGGCAACTACAGCCTCATCATCCAGGTAAAACACATTAAGTGGATGTTAAGCACACTCCAAACTTAAATGCAATCCACTTATAATCGCATAGGAAAGACTGGGGGTGTATCTAAAAAGGCAAAGTAGTTTCTAAGAAAAATCTCTAAGTGTACAAGCAAAAATTTTTGACACTTAATTACATTGTTTCAACATTTAGTTGAGCTCAGTGCTACCCGCCATGTTGTGGCTCAACGTGGTACTACACTGAAGGTGTGCAACTCTAAATTCAGACTTGGCGATAAACTGTAAAAACCCATAAAAGTGGTGCTTTGAGATACGAGTTTCATTCATTCCTAGACCATGCTCGTAGCTCAAAATATTTTTGTCATAAATCATCTGTCTGCATTGAAATCAATGGAAATGCCATTAATCTGTTCCAGCCTCCTAAAAAAAAAAAAAAAATCATGTCTTTTTTTAAATGAAAAACCTAACCCTAGCACTCTATAATATTATACTTTATAAAAACATAGTTATGACATAATTAAATATAATTAAAAAGAATTAGACTGTTTTTGGACGCACGTTCTTCGTCAGTTGTACTGCTCATTCTGGTGTGTGCGCCTTGGCCACCTGGGGCCAGTATAAGATAAACATGAGCTACTGTACTGGAGGCTCAGTTCCTCTCTCACTTTCTCATTATGGCAGTAATATTAGTCGTTCTTCGCAGAGGATAAATAATATATGCCTGTGAGTATTATTATATGGTCTGTGTACATGAGTTGCAGCACCATATCTGTTCAGATATCCGTAGCTTAAAGGGTAACAACACCGCCACATACACTAGATGCTAATTGTTAGCCCGTGTGCCTATGGAGTTTGTATGTTAGCATTCACGTAGCACAGCCAATGTGTTGCTTTAAATACATATTTACACATTATTGTATGTTTAGTTTGACAGTAACCTCCAGCTAAGAGTGGGAATCAACAGCTTAAAGCCTTGTTTTTGATATATTTACTAATTATATCTGCCAAACTAATGCTTGTTGTGAAGTGAGTTGAGTCACCTGCCATGATACAGTGCTCGTATCTCAAGTTTACATTCGCAAGTCAAAGCAAGAAAATCAGCCGATCGACGGCTCATATTTCTAAAAACCCGTAAGTCAGGTCACTCTTATCTCAAGGCACTGCTGTATAGCGGGAGCTCACTGTATGTCCCAAATTCCTGTTATCGCTGTTCCGGCGTTTTGTTCCCACGTCAGGATTGTTCCTCACCTTCTCCTCACCTGCTGGTGTCTGTCCTACAGGAGAACCAAGTCCAGGGCACCAGTGTTCTCCAACTCCTGGTGTCCGACCGGGATGCCTCCCACAATGGGCTGCCCTTCACCTTCTCCATCACGGGCGGCAATGCGGGCGACGCATTCCGTATTGACCAGCATGGAGCTCTGCTCATGGCAGGGCCCCTCAGCAAGAGAGTGAAGGAACACTACCTGCTTCAAGCTCAGGTCAGATTCTGTTGATTCAATTCTGTGCTGACTCACCCGTTTTCTGTCTGCTTTGACTTCAGCTTAGTGTTTCACTGTCTCCTTTTTCTTTGGGGGTATAAAGCCTTCTGAAAGGATGTAATAAAGGACCAATCGAGACAAGTACAACAAGAATAAGGTCGTTATGTTATGAGAAAAAGTCTCAATATGAGATAATATTCATCATGGATGGAAGAAAATTGCAATCTTCTAAGAAAAAAGTTATTTTTTTGAGGAATTGAAATGATTTCTAATGGGGAAAAATGTAAAATCCGACAATCAATTTAACACGGAACGTCCCTCTGACAGAATTGTGAGGGTCCACAGTGAAACCGAGCGTCTTGAGTGGGAGGAATTGTGTGTGGTAAGGGACAGAATGAGAAGAGAGAATGATGAAACGGTGGTGTGATGTCTTTTCGGACATTCCTGTTGAGTCAGCAATTTTCCTTCCAACTGTGCTGTTTGACCATCTGTGTGTGTATAATGTTGATATGTATACATGTTTTCATGGGGTCCAATGCTTCATGAATGCCACCAGTGCCCTCTGCAGGATAAAGATAAATATAGAAATAACTAACAAAGTACAAACAAATACATCGCAATTCTTTTTGGTACATGTTTTTATTAAACAAAAATAGCACTGCATTTAAAACGTAATAGAACAGAATGAAATAAATAAATTGGCTTCACAAAGTTTAATTACTGTGCAGTGGTACCTTGACCACAAGTTCTCCAACTTACGGGTTTTTGAAGTTCGAAGATGTCGCTTTTTTGCTTGGTGTTGCGAGGCATAATTCGAGTCACGAATAAAAGCTGTAAAGTCAGGCTACCAACTTGTGTATTAACGCAGCCTTTGACTTCCAGGTCTCCGACAGCGGCAAACCGGCGCTCTCCTCCAGCACCTTCATCAGCGTCCGTGTCATCGAGGAGAGCGTCTACCCTCCCGCCATCCTCCCGCTCGACGTCTTCGTGTCCACCGCCGGCGACGAGTATGCGGGCGGCGTCCTGGGCAAGATCCACGCTACCGACCAGGACGTTTACGACACGCTGACGTACAGCCTGGCCCCGTCCTCTGCGGCATCCTCGGCATATTTCTCCGTGTCGGCGTCGGACGGTAAAGTGATCGCTCTGCGGCCGCTGGACGCTGGCCACTACCCGCTCAACGTGACGGTGACAGACGGGCGCTTCACGGCAGCCGCAGACGTCAACGTGCACGTGCGACCGGCAGTCCGCCAGGCGCTGGACAACTCCATCGCCGTGCGCTTTGCCAGTATCGCCCCTGAGGAGTTCATAGGAGACTATTGGCGGAACTTCCAGAGGGCGCTGAGGAACATTGCGGGTGTGAGGAGAAGCGACGTGCAGCTGGTTAGCCTTCAGCCATCCGAGCAGGGAGACCTTGATGTCCTGCTGGCGCTGGAAAGATCTGGAAGTCCCTACCAGTCCCAGGAGGTGAGATCTGAAATATTGCTCGTTTTAATCTAGTAATCTTACGAGACAGAAGAGGGGAAAAAAAGGTCTGACTCTTAAAGAATTGGTATTTTCTTTAGGAAAAAATTCTTAAATTCTTAAAAAAGAGTCTTATTTTTTTCGAGAATATTCATTTTTATTTTACGATTAATCGTATTCTAGATGAAGTTTTCTTACAAGATTTTTTTTCTAGCTAAAATTATTTCAGGAGAGCAGTCATCTTTTTTTCTACATTATTATAATTTTACAATAATAGTAATTTTTAATTATAGACTTATAGCATAGCAGTCTGTGTTTCGGTGTTGACCCCCAAAATTTTAAACATGGTGTGATGCAACCCCTGCTCAAGGTCTTGATCGTGGTGTTCTAGGGTGAGAAACCTTATCCCTCTATTCTATTTCTTGATGGCTTGTATTCGCTCCCCAGGTGGTCTTTCGCAAGCTAAATTCGTCGGCAGGCGTCATCGAGGAGATGACGGGCGTGCGCATCGTGCGCGTGGCTCAGAAGCTCTGCTTGGGCATGGACTGCCCGCTGCGCTTCTGTGACGAAGTGGTCTCGCTGGACAGGATGTCCATGTCCACCTACAGCACCGCACGCCTTAGCTTCGTCACGCCCAGACACCACAGACACGCCACCTGCCAGTGTGAAGGTCGCACATTACACACACACATACACACACACACACACAGAGACACACACAGTCATTGGAAAGTGGTACTGTCCACACGTATAACATCGCCTAATGTCCTGGCCTCCTGCAGGTGGCAGATGTCCCATGCTGAACAGCGTGTGTGATAACAGTCCTTGTCCGGAAAGCTTGGACTGTGTGGCGGACGCAGAGGGAGATGCCAAGTACACGTGTGTGTGTCCTCAAGGAAACAATAAATGTTCTGGTAAGGGAACACCTAAACCTTAACCCCAACCTGAGCCCGAACCCCCAGCTCCGAACCCTAACTCCAAATACAGTAATAAACATAACCCTTAACTATAACTCTTGCCCCAAATCCTTACCCTGACCTGAATCCTAGCCCAACCACAACTCCTGTGCGCTTACAATTGTCCTTTTTTCTAGGTACCATTGTATTTTTAGGAGAGTAGTCATTTATTTTCGAGATTGTTTTTCCATTGTTGCAAGAATAGTCACTTTTTATTTTTTGAAAAAGTGAGAGGTATTTTTCTTGAAAATGTTTTTTCTTTAATGTAATTCTACAAGAACTCTTTTTTCTATATAGAAAAATGCATTCACGAGAATAGCTCTCAGCCCCACCCGGTAACCTGAGAACCACAATCGTAACACTTAATCCCAACCCATAACGCTAATTTAAAATGAACCCTAATAGTGACACTAGCCCATAACTCCTCTGTTGTTTGGTCAGACGGCCACTCGTTGACATTCAGCGGCAGTGGCTACGTAAAGTACCACCTGATGGACAACGACAACAAGGAGCAGATGAAACTCTCCCTGCGGTTGCGCACCTTCTCCGGACACGCCACCATCATGTTCGCCAAGGGCACCGACTACAGCATCCTCGAGGTGCGTTCATGGCATTTCTTAGTGCTGCATCACAAAGGTATGTGAGGGCATCCACTGCCATGTCATCGGTCAAAATGGCCATTTAAAAACAGCCTGTTCGCATGAGGAACTATGAGAATGTAGTGGTGGGTTGGAAAAATAAAACAAGTTATTTTCAGGATGGGAGGGAAGCACAGAGCACTTTTCCACACATTCCACAATAGAACAGGCTGCGTGCCAGAAAAAAATGTTCAATTTAAGGAAAACCATTGGAAGATGTCATGAGGCAACATTCACGAATTACCTGGCAGTTGATGGGCACAATGTCTGCAAACGTATTGGGACACCTGGCCATTCAGGAAGTGAAAAAAAAACATTGGGTGGTTGTTGTTTTTTTTTTTTTAATTGAATTCTTCAACATAGTTGTCTGGTAGTGTAGTCTGTGTGCCAGACTCCATGGGGAAAATGTTTAGTTTAAGGAAAACCTTGAAGTTATTATATTGTGTTCTATATCAAGTCATGACAAATGCCAATGATTTAGATTGTGCCAATGTCTAAGTATTGAGACACCTGGCCACTCAGGATGTGACAGAAATCTATTGATTTTCACCCAAAGTGTGTTTTTAATGTTCGTCCACATCTTCCACAATTGTTGGATAGTCTGCGTGCCAAACTCCAGAAGGAAAAATGTTAAATTTAAGGAAACCCTTTGGAAGTTATCCATTTTCTGAGCCGCTTCTCCTCACTAGGGTCGCGGGCGTGCTGGAGCCTATCCCAGCTGTCATCGGGCAGGAGGCGGGGTACACCCTGAACTGGTTGCCAGCCAATCGCAGGGCACATACAAACAAACAACCATTCGCACTCACAGTCATGCCTACGGGCAATTTAGAGTCTCCAATTAATGCATGTTTTTGGGATGTGGGAGGAAACCGGAGTGCCCGGAGAAAACCCACGCAGGCACGGGGAGAACATGCAAACTCCACACAGGCGGGGCCGGGGATTGAACCCGGGTCCTCAGAACTGTGAGGCTGACGCTCTAACCAGTCGTCCACCGTGCCGCCACAGTGCAACATGTGTGTTCTAAATGGAGTCGAGACTAATGCTAGGCAGTTGATTGGCACAATGACTGCAAAAGTACTGGTACACCTGACCACTTGGGAAGTGGAAAATTAGCCTTAAGACCACTTCTTTCTTTCTACCCAACAGATCGTGAATGGTCGCCTGCAGTACAAGTTCGACTGCGGTAGCGGCCCTGGCCTGGTGTCGGTCCACAGCGCCACGGTGAACGACGGCGAGTGGCACTCGGTCTCCCTGGAGGTGGAGGGCAACTACGCCAAGCTGGTGCTGGACCGCGTGCACGCCGCCTCGGGAACGGCGCCGGGAACCCTGCGCACCCTCAATCTGGACAACAGCATCTACTTCGGCGGCCACGTCCGCCAGAACGCCGTAGCAGCCGCCCGCCACGGACGCAACCTGCCCGTGGCCAACGGCTTCCGTGGCTGCATGGAGGCCATCGCACTCAACGGCCAGGAGCTGCCCCTCAACACTAAGGCGCGGCGGGCGCACGCCGTCATGGAGGCCATCGAGGACGTGGCGCCGGGCTGCACACTCGCCCCGCCAGAGAGCTGCTCCAGCAATCCCTGCAGCAACGGTGGTGTGTGCAACCAAAGGCCTAATGGAGGTACGTTTACCGAAATGCTTCTATCCTAAAAAAATAAAAAAGCCAATTTTGTGAAAAACATTTTGTGTCTGGAACATGCAACTGGAGACAAAAGAAATGACAACTTTTATGCTTATGTGTAGTTTGCCTCGCAGACTTGTTAAAGAAAATGTGCAATTTAAAGAAAAGCGTGACAAAATATTACTTAGCAACATGTATATTTTAGATTGAGTCAAGACTAATGCAAGTCAGTTGACTGCCATTATGTCCTCAAAATATTGGGACAACTGGCCACTCAGGAAGTAGAAAAATGTCCGTTGTTATTTTCTGTCAATGGGCGTTTGTATCTGGGTTCTTCCACACAATTCCTGTCTGGTCTGTGGGCCAGGTTCCATAGAGAAAATATTGAATAATAAGGAAAACCTTTTGAATGTACAGTATTTCAATGCAACGTGTATTCAAAACGAAACTTCGATGGAATTGGGGTTTGTCCTACAAAAAGTAATACTAATAGCAGTGTTGGGTTAATGTGCTGGTTATGCACACTCAACATTTTAAAAGGGTCGTAATCCTTAGCCAGCCGCCCAAATCATCCAACGCTTTAGCCATCAGCGTAATTAAATAAAAAACGCATTCTCAGCAGTGGTAAAAAATTGAGTGAGCGAGATCAGCGGCGCATTAAAAAAAACATGCTGATTGCAGTCTTTCATGGGACTTTCTCAGGCTACTTCTGCAAGTGTCCCGCCTCTTTCATGGGCGCCCACTGCGAGATGGGCATCAGCCCCTGCGCCTCCAACCCGTGCCTGTACGGGGGCACATGCGTACCCCAGGGGGACGACTTCTACTGCCAGTGCAGAGGGCAATACTCAGGACCAAGGTAAAAGGCTTCGAATCTGCGTTATGTTTTGGAGAATATTTTTTTTGGGGGGGCAGAATTTGTACTTGTTGTGTTTGGACTACAGGTGCCAGCTGGGCCCATTTTGCACCGACAACCCGTGTAAAAACAGCGGCAAATGTATCGACAGTCTGGACGGGCCGGTGTGTGAGTGCGAAGCTGGTTTCCAAGGAGACAGGTATGTAAAACATAACATCAAAATCTTCCTAAGATGCTTTGAGTGTTCCAGCTTGTCCACACAAGGTTCATCAAAACTAAATAACGATGAGTGTCTTCAAAACAAAGTGGTCCCGTGGTTCTTCCGGCCAATCTAAATACCTTGACTTACAAACACCCCAACTAATGAGTTTTTTAAAGTACAATATTTTTGCTTTCTATTGCGAGGCAAAATTTGATAGATAGATAGATAGATAGATAGATAGATAGATAGATAGATGGATAGATGGATGGATGGATGGATGGATGGATGGATGGATGGATGGATGGATGGATGGATGGATGGATGCGTTACTGCTATCTTGTGGCATCTATAGGTAATTACAAACCTTTTTCAGTCAAACTACCACTGTACTTATTTACATTTTGCTCCAAACATTACGTTACGGCACTTGGTTAATTATAACAAACTAGCCACGTGTGTCATGATTAAATGTTTAAAAAATGGTGTACTTGGGATAACAGGTATCAGCCTCAAGGCCCGGGGGCCAGATCAAGCCACATCATATGGTCCGCTAAAGCCAATTATGTGTATCTTCTTCATGTTTCTTGCTAAAATCTGTACCCGAATTGCAAATTATCTTCTTTTTAAATAACGTTGTGATATTACAAGCATTTTCTTTTCTCACCAAAGCTCTTTTTTTTTAGTTGAACATACTAATTTCCTTGACTTATTATTTCAAAAGTAGTGATCCATTGAATTTTTGTGTACAGCGAACCCAAGTGCCGAATCGTGAAAGGCCGCGGATAACTGATGTCCCCACTAAAAACTTTGTCATGGAGTATAGATGATCACAAAAAGATGACACATAATTCCATACTTTCCACAGTAGAGTCTGGCTTGTCTGGTAGAGCAGTCTGCGTACTAGACTCCATAGGGAAAAAGTTCACTTTAAGGAAAACCTTGAGGACATACTATGATGTAACATGTATGTTCTCAAAGGAGTCTAACCTAATGCCAGTTAGTTACATGATTGGCACAATGTAAGCATTTCGTCCAAGGTTGCCAGCACTCTGAGCATTACAATAAAATAAAGACAAGTGTCTCATGATGTTAAAATGGGGTCATAAAGTGGACTTAGGAGTTTTTTCTGGTACAGGTGCCTGAACGACGTGGACGAGTGCTCGAGGAGCCCGTGTTCCAACGGCGGCCAGTGCCAAAACACGTACGGCTCGTACAAGTGCAACTGCTCTCTGGGCTTCGGCGGTCCGACATGCGAGCTCACTGCCGACGTCCGTAACGACTTTGTGTCCACCTCGTGGAACATCGGCCTGGAGGAGGTGGTGGGCATCGTGGTCTTCGTCTCCAGCATCTTCATCCTGGTGCTCTTCTTCGTCATCCTGCGCAAGAAGGCGTGCCGCGGAAAGTCCAAGACGGAGGACGACGATAAGCGAGGCGGATCCGGCGTGCCGCACTCCTTCCTCCAGAGGCCGTACTTCGACGCCAAGTTCAACAAGAACGTCTACTCGGACATCCCGCCGCAGGTGCCCGTGCGCCCCATCTCGTACACGCCCAGCATCCCCAGCGACTCGCGCAACAACCTGGACCGCAACTCCTTCGAGGGCTCGGCCATACCGGAGCATCCCGAGTTCAGCACGTTCAACCCGGACGCGGTGCACGGCCACCGCAAGACGGTGGCGGTGTGCAGCGTGGCGCCCAATCTGCCACCGCCCCCGCCTTCCAACTCTGTGTCGGACAGCGACTCCATCCAGAAGCCCAGCTGGGATTACGACTACGACGGTGAGTTTGACCGTCAGGATGATGCTGGGGACACAGACAGGGCTACAATCCCATCAAATGATTGTCTAACAAAATAAAATATACCTACAAATTTATTTTTTCGGATCTAAAAAGAACAACTAAAGCAATTATGTTTATTTAAAACATTTTTTTCAAAACTTGCACTGTCCAACATTTTTTTTTTCATCATGCATTTATTTAGTTTAAATTAAAAACAAAACTACTTTGGGAAAAGCAACTGTATCTCTGTTTTTTTTTTTCTTTGCGTCTCGGCCCTGCAGCCAAAGTGGTGGACTTGGACTGTGTGACCAAGAAGCCAGTGGAGGAGAGCGCGTGTCACCCCTTCAACACCAGGGGGAGCATGTCCGAAGTCCAGTCACTCAGCTCCTTCCAGTCCGAATCGTGCGACGACAACGGTACAGCGCTGATTCGCCTTTAATTCATAATCATGTCAAAACTTCAGTTTTTCTTTGATACCTTGTTATTTCTCCTCTATTTCGCTAACTTGCTTTCTGGACTCTCCAATGCTGGCACCTTCTTGGGTCACATGTTCTGTTTTTTTTTTTTTTTTTTTACTCTTTCCTTCTTATTGCTGCGGGGCTCAGCTCCCATATGGATCAGATCTGTCCACAGGTCCAGAACACGCTTTTAAAATAAAAAAAGAAAGCCCTGTAAGTCAAAGCTGTTGGAATTCTCCTGGGAAGAAACAAAAGTACAACAACAAAAAAATCAATTGCATGATGTCTTTTTTTTCTCACTTTTTTCATGTGCTAGACATAACCACGGCAGCTATGTTATGTTTGAAAGTTCTTGCACGCTTATTATTTGATTTAAGCATGCTCCCTTTTTTTGTTTTTGTTAAAGCAAACCTCAAGGAACGTATCACAATGGTACTCATATTCATTCATTATGTCACAACCCAATACAAGACTCCTATAAAAAAAAAAAATTAATCAGCCTTTTTAATAAAGGTATTGATGACCAATATTTTAATTATGCTGGCACTCATTTGCAGTGTTGTGTGCGTACAATTTCAAAGCATTTTTTATATTAATATCATCAAATTGAGCATTACTCCAATACCTCAATCAAAAATTATGCACATTAAAATGTTTTAATCGTTCTGTTTTAGGTATTGATTAAAAATATGTACATCATGGTGGTACACATTGGCAGTAATGTGCAACTGTTGGGCATCATAATTAGAGCTGTTTTTTCTTATTTTTTTAAATGACATAATTAAAATAAAAAGGGATCAGATTGGGATTAAAAAAAGCCTTCTTATCATTAAAAAAGCTGATTTATTTTTTTTATTTTTGTAACAAGTCTTGTATGGTGTCATCAGACGGAACTGCATTTCTCATCCTCCAAAATGAAAATGAGCCTTAAAATTGAATTCACAGGTCATTAGTGTCTCATTTCCCCGCATCCCCTTCCCTTTTTTGCAGGGGATGCATTTAAATCTCTGGGGAATTTCACTCAAAAATGTGTGTGTGTGTAGCACTAGCACTTTGTAGTGCGTCACTGTCATGTAATAATCCACAACCTTTAAATGTGTCACCAGTTGGCATAGGAATTTCAATTAATTTCTTAAACCGACAACCAGAAAAAAATTAACTATCGGTTAGTCTTTTAAAAAAAAAAAAAAAAATTCTATAATTTTTTTTTCTGAAATAACAGAAGCTGGCAGTCCCTCCAAAAATTTTCTTTACAAATTAACATAAAAAATATAATGTATTTATTGGCAGTGGCACAGTGGATGACTGGTTAGCACATCCACCTCACAGTTGAGAGGTTGTGGGTTCAAATCTGGGCTCTGGCCACTATGAAAAAACCTGAAGAAATTACCAAAACTGCAGAAAATATTTGAAATAATAAATAATTGGAATAGGTGTGTGTGTATATATATATATATATATATTCCACAGCGCTTATAATAATAAAAATATACCCCAAATTATGTAATGTAATGTAAAAATATACAGATTGAAAAAAATATTAAAATAATAATAATAAAGATATATTTATGTATTTTTCGTATTAAAATGTATTCTCCATGAAACTGCTAAAACACTATAAAATAACATTTGTAAAATATAACTATTTGAAAAAAATGTACAAAAAACAAATGTTATGTACATAATTACTATTTTAAAAATAATGCTTAACGTCTTCACAATGGATTAACTCTTGAGCTACAGTATGTACTGTTATTATTTTGTTTGTTCCTAATATTATTAATAATAATTTGTGGATTTTAGAAGACTAAGCCATTTTAGAAAATTCCACAAAAATGTGTTATTTAAAAAAATAAATAAAAATCTTCCATTTATAACCTAGGTTCATTTCCACTGTTAGTGGCCATTTTCCATTGTCTCATTGTTAGAAACCCAAATATTCTGTGTTAGCATTAGCGTCCCCTCCATATGTGTATTGTTGTTATCATTTTTATTAGCATTTATGCTAATGCTGGATCATCTCTCCTCTCGCAAGCCTCCATAGTGACTGTCATCCACTTTGTCAACTCTGTGCTTGACACGGTGGAAGGAGAAGGTACCATTTTTCTCTTCGTTGTTGTTGTCGTATGGCTAGCAGAGTCGCCATTTTCTTAGTGAGCTTGCTTAACAAGTCAAATCAAAAACCTCTAGCAATATTTAGGAAAATGGCAACCCTGTCAAAATAGCCCTCCACGTGTTTTGTCGCTTTCACCAAAACTCCCGTGTCCCACTGTGTTGTTACCTTCGTTAGCATCCATCGCCATTTTTAACGTTTTCTCTCTTTCTCCTCCTTCTCTTCTTCATGGATTCTTTTTAAAGAGTCTTTTGTGGCTCGTGAGCTCAAGAACACAAGAGGTGACTTTTTTCTTGGTGTTTGTGTGTTTTCATGGGTGTGACGCTGCTAACCACTAACTTGACGCTAACGATCATAGCTTTTGACGCTTTTTATGTGCTGGTGTGAAAGCCGAAGTGTGATTTTGAGATTTATTAGCGTTCCTACACATGGTTTGGTGATGTTAGCTTTAAAGAATTCTGTTTGGTAACCAAGTATATGTTTTTAGTTGCCGCTATACCTTACAGTTCAGTTCACTACGAAACAAATTGGAACGCTAGCTAGTCTGGTAGCGGGATGGCACTAGCGATCAGTTAAGAAACTAGTTCAATATCATAGTAGTGCGACAAAAAAAAGCAGTAAAACAAACTTTTTTTAAAAAATTGTGATTCAATTTTTTTACAACACATTTTTGGGGGAATCTTACCATTGCCAACACATTCTGTTCACCAATCAACATACACTATTGTTAGAGAAAGAGATGACAAAAAATATGTCAGTAATTGACAATAAAAAAAAGAATGAGCTTTGTAACAGTCCAAGTAATTTCTTTGTTCAAAACAAAAAACAAAATTGTAATCGTAAGTGAAGTGTAAGGATTATCGGAAACTTGGCTATTTTGTTTTTGTTTTGTATGACTAGAAGTTGTCATAATTGTAGTTAGATTGTTGTTCTCAGGATGTCATTAAGCGTTGTTATGAATGAACAAGTTGTTTTGTGGTTGCATGCTTTTTAAAGTTTAGCGAAAAAATACAAATATAATCACAAACCCAACATAATTTTAGTATAGTGTTAAATATATTGTAGAAGTTATCATTTATTTGCTTAGCTTGCATTAGTATGTATTATGGACGATTTTGATGATTGCTTGCTTGGAATATGTCTCGCCTTCAAGAAGATGACTCAGCAGGAATCATCCGATAGAAGTTTGTTGTTGGCCACATTACCACCGTGTGGGTACTATTACAGTTTTGAAACTAAATTCAAGATCTTGCTTGTTTGGAGGCGAAATGGGACTAGCTATGTAAATACAGTAGTCACCACAGATTTCAGTAAAGCAGAAAAATCTGTTATTTCACGCAATTGTTTCAAAACTGCAAAATGTCATATTACCGTACATTTCCATGTTATTCCACATCTACTGAACTTTTGGTAGGAATAAAAAAAAGAACTGAATTGTACACTTGAAAAAAAATTGGCATTTTTTTGAGTTGGTGTGTAACATGACCAGATGTCGTCATGATCCCTATCAGGATTTGTCAAGTGTTGTTATTAATGAACACGTGGATGTATGGTTGCAGGTTTTTTAATGTAAGCAACAACATAACTTATAAAAATGTAAACCAAACACTTTAGTTTTAAAATAGTTTGTCATTAGCCATGTTTCCACCATACGGTTGCCGTTCAGTTTCCATTAAATTTTTTTATAAACTTTTTTTTTTTTTTTTTTTTAAACTCCCATAATCACAGCACATATTAGGTAACCTAGCGTAACTAACTGCCAGTACATCAATATGGGTCAATCTGCAACTTTGCAGCATTTTGTTTTTTATAAACGCAGAAATTTTCATATTCCCAATCTGCTCCACCTTTTAGGTAGCCTAGCCTACACAAATGAGAGCATGCAACTACATCAATATCGGTTATTCCGCAAATTCGCAACTTTGACAATACAAATATAAAATCTAGCGCTACATCATAATAATCTGACTAAGAAAAGCCAAAAATATAACTTTGTTTTCTCGTAAACTAATGATATTTTTAAAAATATTTTTTTATTTCACCATTATCTTCATGTTGTCTGTCAACCAAACAACAGACAGCAAGATGTCGGAAAGTATGTTGGTACTGTTGCTATTAATGTTAACTGAAGTGTACGAATTATCAGAAACATAGGACTATTTAATGACAATATAAATTCTAATAAAAATGAGAACCAAACTTATTATTTTCAGTACAATTTAATTTTTAGCCACATTTTGAAAACTTTGCCAGTACATCAATATTTGCACCTATATATATATATATATATATATATATATATATATATAAAAAAGCAAACTGAACTGTACGAATTATGGAATTATCAGAAACTTGGCTTTTTTGTTTGTTTGTTTGTGTGACCAGTCGTCGTCGGAAATCTCTGTTATGTTGTTGTACTCGGGATGCCGTCAAGTGTTAATGAACAAGTGGTGTGTGGTTGCATGCTTTTTAACGTTGACAAAAAGTTAGCATCAGAATGCTAACGTTAGTGATTTTTCCCCGTGCAGGTTATCACTGGGACACGTCTGACTGGATGCCGAGCGTCCAACTCCCGGGAATCAAGGAGTTCCCGCAGTACGAGCTGGTGGAGTCACCTCCCGCAACTTTGTACAGCGACCCGAGTGCCATGGACACCGACTATTACCCGGGCGGTTACGACATCGAGAGCGACTTCCCGCCGCCGCCCGACGACTTCCCGTCCGGCGACGAGCTGCCGCCGCCGCCGCCCTCGTACGGCGACACGCTACGGTCCACGGCCACGGACGGCATCCGCCGCCGTCCCGCCCTGCCGGAACTGTACAGCCTCGGCCACTACCTGGGCCCCCGGGGCGACGGCGACACCGCCCCGCCGTCCTCCACCACGGCCACCGCCGGCGGCTTCCCTCCGAGTCGGGACCTTGACGACATGTCGCTGTCGCTGTACGCGTCCACCGCCTCCTGCTCGGACATGTCGGCGTGCTGCGAGGAGTCCGAGGCCATGATCAGCGACTACGAGAGCGGCGACGACGGCCATTTTGAGCGGCTGTCCATCCCGCCGCTGGGCTCCCAGCAGCACACTGAAGTCTGACACTGGATCCCCACAAAAAGTGCCTGAAGCCGCCCCATGAGCCCTCCTTGTTTTTGTTTTTACGCCTGATACGATCCTATTCCACAAGGGGATGTTTGGACTGACACATACTGTACTTGCCAAGCCTCCCATATTTTATGGCGTCACATTTCTCCTGTCGGTTTTTAAGGATTGCCAAATGTTTCTCTGTTTTAGCTCGCAACTTGAGATAGGATGTTTGCGACATAGTTGCCAACCTTCCCGTATTTTACGTATTTCCCCCTGATTTTTAGGGTTGCCACATGTTTGCAATTTGGCACAGGACTGGTTGCGACGTAGCACAAACCTCCAGTTTTACCTGTGATCCTCCCATTACTTCTTCCTCCTGCTGTCACATTCCCAGTTTTTAAGGACTGCCAAAAGTAGCTCGGTGTTAGCTTGCGAATTTAGACAGAGAATGTTTAGATTGTTTACAACATATTGTACTTGCCAACTGCTTTGTTCGCGAGTCTACATTTTTGCCATCTGACCAGGGATCTTTGGAATAGTTGCAACCTATTTGCCAAGACTTGCATATTTTCCTGTGGCTTCATGGCGTCACATTTGTGCTATATTTCCCTGGATTTTTAAGGTTGCCAAAAGTTAGGTGGCATAAGTCCCAAGTTTACAATTTGACCTGGCATGAGATTTTTCCCGATTCTAGGCTTGGCAAAAGTGCAATTTAACTTGGAATGGTTGTGACCTGCTAAAAATCTGTAAAATCTTTAAAATATTTTACTCCTGACTCCTGGTGTTACATTTCTCTCGTATTTTTACAAGTTTATAAGAAATTTTACATTGGCCAATATTTAGGCAATGTTAGCTCACCAGTCGATACGGCGGGGGATGTTTTGACCGTGGCATACTAGCCAACCCTCACGTATTTTACTGCTTTCACATTAGACCCATTTTCCTCCTGATTTGAAGGATTTCCAAAAGTTTGGTGGTATTAACTTGTAAATTAACCAACCAGTTTTTCCATAATAATAATAATCCCATATTTTACTATTTCCTCCCAGAGTCACATTTCTCCCGATTTCCCCCATATTAGGCTTCACTAGGTACTTCACCTGATCCCCAAGAAACTGACGTTTAAAAAAAAAAAAAAAATTAAACAGGAAGATTGGCAAGTATGGGTTGCAAGAGAAGACAAAAAGACTTAAGTCCCGACTCACTTGAAGTGGATTGTCCGTTTCAACAGGGAAACAAAAAAAAAAAAAAAAAAAATTCATCATGACAAAAAAAAATAACAAAGTGAAATTCACAACAGTTTATATAAATAGAACATTTTCTACAAGTGGTGATTTTCAGTGTAAATGTCAATGTACAGTTTTGATTTCCAAGTAGGTTTTGTAGATATTCAGTGCTTTTATTTTGAAGAAACAGTGTGACATGATCAGCCTTACTGTGCTAGCGTTCACAAAAAGTTTGTCATTTAAAGAAAAAAAAAAAAGGGTCTTCAGTGAACGACTGCATTACTCGTCTTTTTTTAATCGTTTGTTTGTACATCTTGACGTTGGAACCTCTTATTTTTCCATCAAGGAAACGGGACCCGATGATATTTATGGTCGTCATGGATACCACCCGTGTCCGTGTATGTCTGTGCGAGTGTGCGTAAGCGAAGCATTTGTCTTGTTAAGGTTTTTATTGAGTTACTGGCACCAGCTCACGCTTTCCTACTGGCAATAAATTATTCCCCCCAAAAAAAAAAGATTGGCTTGTGTCTTTTATAGACATATACAGTGTATATATTTTTGTCACTATTTCTGCTTTACAAATGTGTATATATTATTAATAGAATATATACATATAAATATTGTATTTGTATTGAATATGTGTTTTACATTGGTATATTTCTAGGTGTATAATAATGTGTATTCAAATATTTCAAACTTTATTTTAATATTTAGTTTACAAATTTAGCTGTATTAGATTTGTTGAAAATGTACTTACTATTACTATATTTCTGTATATTATAAATATATATGAAGTATTTTGTTTATAGATTAACCACCAAAATTGAATAAAAAAGAAAATGGATTGATGTTTATAAATTACATTTTCATTTTGATAATTGATTTGTAAACAAAATATTTTGAGAAAAATAAAATATTCTCTGAGAATTTTTATATTTAAAAAGGAGAAATTATTTTGTATTTAAAAAAAATATATTTTGAAATGTATTTGAAACGTTTTCCACTATCCATCAATCCATTTTCTGGACCGCTTTTCCTCACTAGGGTCGTGGGTCCCAGCCATCTAAAATGTTTATATTTGCTTGTACTAGTTTTGTTTGTTAAACTTAAAAACATTTTTTTTAAACATTTACAATTAGTATAAAATATATTTTAAAAACGTAAGTGTGTTCAACATTTGTTTTAAAATTCAAATATCAAAATTTCCCATTTTTAATTCATTTAGTTCCCTTCTATGGAAACTTCATACACAAAGTGGTGGAGATGATCCTTTCCGCATGATGACGCTTTAACCAAGAAAATTGAGGGTTTTTGAAATGAAGTGCATTTGTATTCACGAGATGATTCTTCATAGATATTGGATTATTAATGAAAAAAGTAATGAAGCATTTGTTTAACAGCTTCCGAGCATGGAAACGTGAAGTTTTAAATGGCTTTCTGTAGATGGGTCACTGGTTAAGATGTTGATTGTTATTACGTAAGTTTTTATGGTAAATGAATAGTTGCTTCAAATCTCTGCAAAGTTGTAGTACCACGTCTAAACCACAAGATGGGGCCACAAGATAGGTCTAAAGAGCTCATTGCGGCGAGCAGGTTTTAATTTTTTTTTATAAAAATACCAAACGATAATAATTACTAGTTTTGATTGACACTAAGAGGTATTAATTTAACAATGGTCATTATTGTGTGTTTTTTTTTTTTTTTTGCTTTGACCTGCGAGTGCAAACATGAGATCCGAGCACTGTATGGTGGCAGTGAATTCAACTCAACACACTTTACAATAAGCATCATTTTGGCAAAGAGTGAAAAGCTTTTCAAAAAATAAGCTTCAAGCTGTTTAATGTCACTCCCATTTGAAGTTTACTGTCGTAATTTAAACAAGCATATACCTTAGCCCTTAGTCTGCTATCTTATTGGCCTGCCAATAAATAAACCCCAAAGAAGAACAAGGAAGGCCAATACATTAGGTACAGTTGTGTTTTGTCTTTAAAATGTTCCATGTTTGCAGGTTATGCGGAGAGTAAATGTTATTATACCCACCGGAAGGAGAGGAGACTACGCTGGCGCGTTTGGCTGCGGCTTCCCCCTACGGAAAGGTTTTTCTTTTTAGTTGAAAATGTCTTATTTTATTGTTGTTTTTTTGTTTTATCTGTACAGGCAATGGTTTAAGTGTCTTAAAACTGTCATACAGGTGTAAAGAAAAAAAGTAAATTTCTTTTTCTTGCTATTTTTTTGGCTGTCCTTTGTTTTTTTTTTTTTTTTTTTTTTTCCTCCTTCCATCCTTATTCTTGTCTACTTTTCCCTCTTTTTGTCCTCTAAAGGTTTGATAGGTGCCTTACGAGTAAAATGTATTATAATTGTTATGATTATTGTTACTTGTTTCTCAAGGCACCACTGTATGTCTATATGTGACTTTAAACGTGGTCAATAAAGTTTTGTTGAAGACCACAGCATCACCCAAGAACTGAATTATTTCCACTTTTACATTGTTTCCTATGGGCGGGGGGCTGATCCAAAATGTGAACAAATGGAGTTTGTGTGTCCAACCAGGAATATTTTTTTTTTATTAAAAGACATTTGGACAAAAGTGATGAAGACGCGTCTGTACTGTAATGTCTGGCGGCGTTTTCGTGACAGAGACGGAGGGGGAATATGAATGACATAGACGCCCGCGTGGAAAAGATGAATGGCTGAGCGCCATGAATGAAGGCTGTAGTTCCTCCAGTCGGTCTCCGGGTGGAAGTGTTTGCCCCTCCGCCAAACAAAACCTCAACGTGCGTTAGCGGCGAAGTTGTCACACACAACACGCGTGGACTCGGGAGAAAAGGGAGACACGCCGCGTGGGGTGAGGGATAAAAAGGAACAAGAAGGGGATGGTGGAGGGAACACAAACCCACTCACAGTCACTCAAGCTGGGGAAGGGCGAGGAAGGAGGCCGTGGAGGATGAGCAGCGGAGCCGCGCCAGGCTCCCGAGTCCCGGCGTTGGCAGCGCTATCCCGGCGATAGCGTGCCGAGAACCCCCGCCGACCCTCGGCGGCTCCGCTCACTTTCGAGACAAAAACAAACAAACAAACAAACAAACAAGCACAAAAAAAGTTCGTCCTCCCTGTACAATGGTCACAAATGGGTCAGAGCTGAACAGCACCGCGCCGGACCCCGACGACGACACCGCCGCCGCCGTTCTCAGCCGCCCGCCGTGGGTCACCACAACTTTGGGCTGCTTCCTCATCTTCACCATCGTGGTGGACATCCTGGGCAACCTGCTGGTTATCTTCTCCGTGTACCGCAACAAGAAGCTCCGGAACGCAGGTGGGTCGCGTACCCGGAACACTCGGCTACTTCAACCGGTGGAGCCGAAACACCGACTTGGTGGTGACGAGGTTCACGAGGCGAAATAGTAAATTTCTTGGGGTTCGTTTTCAGGAATGTAATGACTCTACTTGACGTCGTTGTGATTGGAACAATAGTCGAAGAATCGTTAGGATCTGGACTGTTCGGTTTTTGTCGTTAAGTTCGACTATTTATCAAATACTAAAACGGCGCTAGTTTGACATATCGTTTAGCCTAATGTCATTTTTGAATGACAAGAAAAAAAATAAAATAAATAAAGCCAAAGAAAAAAAACACACACAAAGTGGATTACCATGACCTGGATGACTGAGACAGTCATAAAGAAAAAAAAACAAAAACAAATTTTTAGCAAGCACAGTTTCTTATTATATTTATTTATATTGGTTTTGCGACACTAGTTTTAATTAGGCCATTAACATTGAGCGCTCCCTTTTTGTTTTTAGTCGTATTAAGTTTTTAATTTTTGTTTGGCTCAGGGGCCAAATTGACTTAAAATTTGACAGGCAGGCCAAGCCAGGACCAGATGCTTACATATCAAAAATAAAAAAAATATTTGAAAAAAGGCATTATAGTGTTAATAGTTAGATTTACTTTTAATGGGAACCGTGTTGTTTTTTTGATCACCTTTTTTTGCCAGTGCATCAAAGTCTGCTGTTGGTTTTGTTGTGGCAATTCTCAGAACACATCTGAGGTGTTCATCACTCAGCTGGGATCTGTAAGATGTTTTGTTAGTGTTCATCACACTAAGAGTCTGTTCACACACATATGTAGAGACAAACAACACCAGCATCCTCGGGGCCATCTTCTGGATATTTGGAAATGTGTCTGCACTTAATGAAGCATAAAACTCATCCAGTTTGAGAGCTGAACTTCTCTTTTAAGACAGTATCACATTGGAGATCAATCAATTTCATCTGCAGCTCCCGTGGCGCTGTTTCAGGGTCTTGTGTGACTGAATCTTGGATGGCAGTTTGTCAGATTAGGTGTTTTGCTGAGCCTCCAAGATTGATTTATACTGCTGAGCAGTAGCCATCAGTTCCTGGGTTGATTGGCTGTTAGCATAATCAGCTTTCTTGGTAGAAAAGTGACGGGTGATGTTATATTCCTCTAAAACCGTAGTGGATTCTTAACAAATTTGACATACATGCCTTTGACTGGGCTTCAGTGAAAAAAACATTTAGTAGTCCATTCTATATTAAACACTCGGCACTCACTGTTGACTTTTCTTTTCTTTGGCCCGCTCACGATTGAAGAAGGGTTCAGCGCAGGAGCAGAGTAAAAACAGAACAGCCAAAGTCAAGTCAATGTATCACTTATCTACTGCGCTACCTGGTGGAGCCACTGGGCATTACAAGACAAGCTGGTGGAACCGCTGGGCATTACAGCACAACCTGGTGGAACCACTCTGCATTATAGGACAAGTTCAAATGAATATACTCATGATTTTGATATGATTTGGCCGATTCTGTACCAATCTTGGGCGGGCCGGATTGAAATGATCAACGGACTGGATGTGGCCCGTGGGCCGTAGTTTGTCCACCACTGGTCTAATACCTCCATAAAAGGGCCACGATTGCTGGTGCTTGGGAGGGGTGATAATGGCGTGCTGGAGGGAGAAAGTTGTTGTGCCACGGTGGCGAGTCGGCGTTGCGTTCAAGAGCTGCGAGGATAGTACGCTTCCTTTTTCTCACCTCTGTTACGATAGGGAAGGGGACAAAACAACAACAACAACAACAACTGTATACTGTACCTAAACGCACGACGAGCGCCCAAGTAAACAACAGCGTCTATTCCCGGAAATACAGGTACCGATCTCTGTTTGCTGATTGTGCCAGTCGTGTGGCGCCAGTAAACAACAGTGGCCAATTCTAGAACTAACAGACTTTGTCTGTTGCAAGGTGGCATTTTGAGTTCCAACTGGACACTACCGTTCTGTCTGTTAAATCAGAAGCCCCTTGTTTCCGGGTCCGTTAAATCGAGGTTCCACTGTACTAGTGTTCAAGCTTGAGTACTCACCGATGCAGATACTGAGTACCGATACCGCTAGTACTTTTGATACTGCGGTGCAGGCACAGCAATTACAGGTCACTTCTTAAGGTTATTGTGTATGAGAGACGGTGTACAATATTGAAGACTAAGGTTAAGCACCACATCTCGTCATCTTTTGGGGGATACAGTGACCTCGTTACTTGTTGTGATTTGGGGTGAGCTGTTGCTAGCTGTTCTCGTAATGGTGACGTCTAAAGCTAGCTATTGAACTATTAGCTCTTGTCAACCTACCATTGAGGTTTATTATTGTTGTATTTTTTCCCACCCCCATTTCTCGTCACCCTCCAATTGAGGATATACTGTAGCTATATATGTTCCCTTATTGTGGCAGGCAGCTCGCGTGGACCAGCCACAGCCTACTTTTTGAAGCGGAGGTAATTTCAGTGACCCCAAAGCAAGCAAGCACAGAGAGCTGAGCAAAGAGCAACAACTGACGCAATTATTGGCAGTCTGAAGCCAAAGGGGGAAGCCCGCCGCATCCTGGCATGAATGCTTCCCGTGACGTTCACTAGCATCCGGACAATCAATGCCGCTCCGAGCTTAGGGTTTCATCCAATGATGCTTTTCACGTACGTCGTCTTATTTTTAAAGGAACTGATCTTCTTAGTTGGTTTTGACTGTTTAGCCAAATACTGCTGACCTCAAGTGACTGTTGTTAAACGGATTTAGCAACATCTATCGTCACCTTGTAATGACGGGTAGCAACATCAAATGTTTCCATAGCTACAAAGCAGCTTCTTTTTCCAGTCCAGACATTCCGACATTTCCTTGTACCTGTAGCTGTTTCTCATGATTCAGGTTTAAAAATGGACTGCGAGTCGTGCCAGTTTTATTTTTACAGGTTTTTACATTGGAATCGGCATCGTTCATACTTTAATGGATAATTTAGTCAAATGACTTTGTTGTTATAACCAAGGTTGACCCCACTTGGTTTATTAAAACAAACAACAATCAACAACAACGATTGTATAGTCGTCTGTCGTCACTATGTGAATAGAGGAGGTGCGGTCAAAAGTGGCGAAGTTCTTGCGGCCAGTGGAGCTACTTGTTATAACGTAGTAAACCACCCAAATGTACAGCGTAAGCATTTATTTTCCATTCGCCTGCCATGAAACGCTAATAGCATTCCGATTCCACTGGCAGTCTGAATGTCGTCTTCTTCTCCATTTGTTTCACAGTCGACCAACTGTTTGAAACACTCGCTACTACTACTCGCTATTGCAGTTTGTGGTACTTTGTTAGTTCCTTTCAAATACCTATGGAGTCAGAATGCTAATGCTAAAAAACTCTCCGGTAAAAACAGCCACACTTGATTCACTTGAAACAGTGTGACTGTGTGAATTTTAAAGACAAAAGATCACAAAGTAGGCGTAACAATTGATTAATCAATTATCAAATTAATCAACAACTGTTTTGATACTCAATTAATCATTTTAGAAACCTTGTTTAGTTTAACTTGAAATTGTCCAAATCCTCTGAATTTCTGCCTCTCATCAGTAAATATTCTCAGAATTACAATGAAAATAATTTCTGCCTATTTTCTGACCAAACTAGTAATTGAATCATAATCAATTTATGGTTGTGCATTTTTTGTTTTGCACCGTCAATTTGAAATAATGTCCTGTTTTTTAATAAAAGGATGGAAATGTAAGTTTTTAAAATGTGAGTCATCGATTAATCGAAAAAATAATTGACAGATTAATAGTTCAATAATGGTTAGTTGCAGCCCTAATAGGGTAATTCTTACTGAAATAGTCAAGCACCCTGAGAAGTTTATCATGTGTCCACAGTGTATAGACCTCCTTCAAGTCCACATCAGTTGTCTAATGGGTTTCACAGTGGGACAATCACTACATGCTTTTACTTCTTTAGTACGGCGATGTACGCGGTTGTCAGCATTGAGTATTAAAGCTGCATTAAAGTGTATGAGGGGGTTGATGGGGGTGGGTAAAAGAGGTAGATTTAGGGAATGGCGTCTTTGAAGTAGTACCATTATTACAGCTAATTACATGCAAAGGGGTCATAATGCAGCCACCTTCTCTGCCCTGAGTTCAGTGGAGTGTGCATTTGCCAATAATGAAATGCCCCCGATTGGAAAAATTCCAACAATCTCTGGCAAGCAATTGAATAATTGTTTAATTGTGTTTAGCGGCGGCCACTGTCCCTGGACGCCGTGCCTCCGAGGTGCCGCTCTCCAATCGAAGATCGGGTGGGTGACGTGCGTGCCTAACTCACAGCGAGCCCAGTTTTTAAAATTCTGTTCAGAAATGTAGACTTGTATGCGAATTGGCAGACAGAGATGGATTGCCATATTTCTCAATCGTGCTTTCATCACCGTTTATTTTAGTGGATCTGTGGTTTATTTTCAAAATTTCAAGAAATGACACCAAACCATCAGATAGCCTTTCAGTCACAGTTAACAGAGATAACATCTAAATTACTGACACACACGTTAATCTCACCACTCTGCACGCAACATGCCAATAAAAAGGCTCATTGTTGGGATCTTTTATAGATTCAACCCCCCCCCCTTTAGGCTCGAATCAGTTAAGTCCTTATCTGCAGGATGACAGGTACATCGGAGATGATTCAGCTGCACGGAAAACAAACTGCTGGGCAGGGGTAACCGCTCCACAACGGCAACTCAGTACAATGTGACAACCTTTTTAGTCATACAATTATGAATTCAAGCAAATTTGTTCAGTAAAAAAAAAAAAACACCTCCTAAAGTAGCATAATAACCCTATCGGGGTAGACTTCAGCAAATGTCACAAGGCTCCAGATCATCTCCCTACTGGCTGCTCAGTACAAAAATGGCGACAATAATAGTAAACAAAGAATGGAATGTATGCCGGGAAGTCGCACAAGGCCTATCGATGTTTATCACATCCACGCAGACCACCACTATACTCTAGCACAAAATAAATCAGTAATATATTAATTATAATATGTTTTTCATGAATTCATCAAAGAATGTCAGCTATTTTGAAATATATGACCGATCGTAAAAAAAATCTGAAAAACGTGTGAGTAGTGTCACTTGACAGAATTCAACATTATACAATTGATATCTGTAAAGCTGCCCTGTACAGTCTAAAAAGCTGTGACTAGGGCAAAGTTTCTTGAGCCGTTCTAGTAGAAATGTGATATGGAAAAGGCCAAAAATGCGCAATTACACAGTATGTTGACCTATTCTGTACATTGTTGCGCCATTTGATGGAATTCAATCAAGTATTACAGCTTTACATATTTACATATGTAAAGCTGCCCTTTTCAAACTATAAAGCAGCGAGGTGGGTGATGTTTTTAACTTGCAATTCAATTTAGAGGAAGTCAGCAGTTGGTACCACAAGCGAATGAATTGATCGTTTTGAAAATATAGGACTGATAATAACCTTATGAAATATCATGACAACGTCAAGAAAAAAACCCTGTGTGGAAGTGTCATCTGATAGAATGTAACAATTTTCTAGAGTCAAATGTAAAGCTGACCTGTCAAGTCTAAAAAGCGTAATTTTGAGTTGTTCTTTTAAAAAATGAAACTTTTGGTATCACTGTCGATAGGCTTAGTAATCCCTTAGTTGACAGATATACGTGTGTGTGTGTGTGTGTGTGTGTATATATATATATATATATATATATATATATATATATACACACACACACACACACACACATACAGTGGGTACGGAAAGTATTCAGACCCCCTTAAAATGTTCACTCTTTGTCATATCAGCCATTTGGTAAAATCATTTAAATTCATTTTTTTCCACATTAATGTACACACAGCGCCCCATATTGAGAGAAAAAAACAGAATTGTTGAAATTTTTGCAGATTTATTAAAAAGGAAAAACTGAAATATAAGAGAGGTAAAGAAGAACCCAAAGATGACTATGGCTGAGCTCCAGAGATGCAGTCGGGAGATGGGAGAAAGTTCTAGAAAGTCAACCATCACCGAAGCCCTTGCTAGTCGGGGCTTTATGGCAGACTGGCCCGACGGAAGTCTCTCCTCAGTGCAAGACACATGAAAGCCCACATGGAATTTCCTAAAAAAAAACACCTGAAGGACTCCCAAGATGGTGAGAAAATGATGAGACCAAGATAGAACTTTTTAGCCTTAATTCTAATTCTGTGTGGACAAAACCAGGCATTGCTCATCACCTGTCCAATACAGTCCCAACAGTGAAGCATGGTGGTGGCAGCATCATGCTTTGCGGGTGTTTTTCAGCTGCAGGGACTGGGATATCCTGGACGAAAACCTTCTCTAGAGTACTCAGGACCTCAGACTGGGCCGAAGGTTCACATTCCAAGAAGACAATGACCCCTAAGCACACAGCTAAAATAACGAAGGAGTGGCTTCAGAACAACTTTGTGATTGTTCTTCAGAATCAGAATCAGAATCATCTTTATTTGCCAAGTATGTCCAAAACACACAAGGAATTTGTCTCCGGTAGTTGGAGCCGCTCTAGTACAACAAACAGTCAATTTACAGAACACTTTGGGGACATAAAGACATTGACAAAAAACAATTGTGCAAAAAGATGCAGAGTCCTCTAGCACTTAGAGCAGTTCGAACGACTAATATTGCAATAGTCCGGTGCAATGACCATTGTGCAAAAGGCGCTGAGACTTCAAGGAGTGTACGCGGTTTAAAGTGACGAGTAGTGCGATCATCTGGGACAATGTCGGTTGTGCAAATGTTACAGATACTCCTCAATCAGTGTGCAAATGGAGCAGATGCTACTCTGGCATGAGTGGCCAGTATATGCAAATAGTGCAGCATGGCGAGACAACTACTGTGAGTGCACGAGTAATACATAATTGGCCCCACAGAAATGTGACAACGAACTCAAGTCAAAAAATTGCCAGCTTGTTGTAATGGAATTATAGGTTAGGTGTTTAAGAAGTTGATCGCAAGAGGGAAGAAGCTGTTGGAATGTCTACTAGTTCTAGTTTGCGTTGATCGGTAGCGCCTACCTGAGGGAAGGAGCTGGAAGAGCCGGTGACCGGGGTGCAGACGGTCCGAGAGGATTTTGCACGCCCTTGTCTTAGTTCTGGCAGCGTGCAAGTCCTCAATGGTGGGTAGGGGGGTACCATCAATCCTTTCAGCAGTTTTGATTGTCCGTTGCAGTCGGAGTTTGTCCTTTTTTGTAGCAGCACCAAACCAGACTGTGATGGAAGAACACAGGACCGATTCAATGACCGCTGTGTAGAACTGTCTCAGCAGCTCCGGTGGCAGGCCGTGCTTTCTCAGAAGCCGCAGGAAGTACATCCTCTGCTGGGCCTTTTTGAGGACGGAGTTGATGTTGTCATCTTGAATGGCCAAGCCAGAGCCCTGACTTAAACCCAATTGAGAATCTCTGGAGAGACCTGAAAATGGCTGCCCACCAACGTTCACCATCCAACCTCACAGAACTAGAGAGGATCTGCAAGGAGGAATGGCAGAGGATCCCAAAATCCAGGTGTGAAAAACTTGTTGCATCATTCCCAAAAAGACTCATGGCTGTATTAGCTCAAAAGGGTGCTTCTACTAAATACTGAGCAAAAGGTCTGAATACTTATGGCTGTGTGATATTTAAGTTTTTCTTTTTTAATAAATGTGTAAATTCCATTTTTTTCTGTCAATATAGGGTGGTGTGTGTCATGAGAAAACATATGAACTTAAATGATTTTTGCATATGGCTGCAATATAACGAGTAAAATATTTAATGGGGTCTGAATACTTTCCGTACCCACTGTGTGTTTGTGTCTCTCTCACACACACACACGTGCGCGCACACACACACACGCACACACACAAATATATTACAGATTGTCAACGTGCAAATAATAAATACCCCGAGTTCGAACGTCCTTTGACAGAATTTACCAATATACATGTGACATCTGTAAAGATGCTCTGCCCGGTATAAAACACAGTGAGGAAGCGGACATTTTTAGCTCTTGCTTTTAGCTGTTTGCGCTAACCATTCATAAAAGCAAGACGTTCAGAAGAGAATACGCAAATGTGATGTGTTTATGCGCTAATCTCATGGGTAGGAAAACACAAACCCTGGAGTTTATTGTTTTACCACCGTCACTGTTTTGAGGGTGACACGCAAGTTCAACCCGCTCAGCTATTGCGTGACTTGGCGGCGCGCCGGCTGCGATGTTATTTCCGGCCATTTCCCGTTCATTAAAAAAACAAAAAACAAAAAACCTCTGACGTTGTCGTTGCTCTCGGCGTAATGAATATTTTACACACACAAAAAAGAAAAACATTAATGCGGAATTAAGCAGAATTTTCCGACGTCTCCTATTAAAAATTGAGCGTTCCAGGGTTTTCTAAATATCCAGTGGCTTTGTTTTGGGAAGATCGGAAATTGGATCAAGCAAGCGTAAATGGATGAGTGAAAGGAAAACAAATCCCCTTGGGTCCAATGTGAGCTTCCTCCTTGAGGAATTTCAAAGGCTTTGTAAGGAACACTCAGCCATTACACCTGATTTTTATCACTTCAATCCATTTCGCACGCGTGGGATTTTTGACGGCAGAACGGTCTGTTTTGCTTTTCCTGCTGAAGGATCTGGCTTTTTAAAAAAAAATTAAAAATTAATATCTCCACCAAGAAGATATTAAAAGATGCTGAAAATGTCAGCATCTTTTTGTTTGTTTGTTAGCAGGATTTTAGTTTTTTTTTTTTTTTAAAACATTGTGGAAGGTGAGCGATGGACCAAGGAAGAACACGTACAATGTTGATACACCATATCATCGTAACTATTGTCAAACTTTCATTGTGTACCATTGTCAAACTGTCTTCGTATCGTAAGACTATTGTCAAATCATCTCCGTATGGTGATACAATTGTCAAACTGTCGATACATAGTATTAGCAAACTATTTCCATATCAAGATACTATCGTCAAACCATTTCCGTATCACGATACCATTGTCAATCTATAAGTGTAGCATGTTACTATCGAAGCTATCACTGTATCGTGATGCTATTGCCAAATGATTGCTGTCAAACTATCACTGTAGTGTGAAACTATTTTCTAACCATCGCCGTATTGTAGTACTGTTGTCAAGATATCGCCAAATTGTGATACTATTAGGCTTTACACGATCAGGATTTTTGGGGCCGATCACCGATCAGCGAGTTGAAAAAAACGATAACCGGTCACTGATCCGATCACAAGATGGAGGAACGTGTCTATTTAAATGACCTGTTCATTTACTATATATACTTGTGTACTTAATTGCACCAAAAATTATAGTTACAATAAATAATGTATCTTTGTTCATCTATTTATGCCAGTGAGTCATAGTGACAGACAGAACAAATTATAAATAGTCTTCTATTAGATGGCAGGAAGTACATAAAGTAATTAATGTAACCACTGTTTGTGACATTTTTGTTTGTTGGTGTTCCGTGACATTTTTGAATTGTAAAATGTGTTCCTTGGCTCCATAAAGGTTGGAAATCACTGCTCGAGACAGATCGTGTATTCTAATCAGTCAGGTCAAACCAACATTACATGACAGAAATACAGGAAGTCCTCGAGTTACGACGCACACTACCTACAACGTTTCGACTTTAAGACGCCGTGCCTCGTCCGCCATTTTGTCCCAGCACCATAGTGTTTCTGCTTACCTAGTGCGTAGTGGTTGTCTGTGTTTGTGTGGCGGGTGTATCTTTGCCTTTTTCGCCCTCCTTTTTTCACACTCTCAGCAGTAATGGTAAGTACAGCATCTTATTTGTTTTTATTTTAATGTATTTTAGTTTCTTTATACGAAGTGTTAACCTTTCCTGCTACGGTCACCTGACCGTGGTCGGGAGACGCAGGGGTTAACTCCCTTCTCTCGTTGCACAGCTGAGCTGGGTGGCGGCAACAATAAAGGCACGAAGCACCTATTTGCTGCTTTAATGGCCGTCACTACACTTGCCACTGTACACACTCGCACCGGCGCGCACTCCTTCCTCCTTCGCAGTCCCGTCTCACTCACACATCGACGCACACGCCCACACACACTGAGCTTGCTGTCACAATCACGTGGGACAATACCCGTAAAAGAAGTATTTCGCCATAAATTTCGACTTCAACGGTGAAATCTGACTTACGCGGAAAATCTTGTCATGTCGCCAGCGTTGGAACGGAACTCGTTCGTAAATCGAGGGCTTCCTGTAATGGGTGCTAACTTACTGTAATTAAATAACTTTTAATTAAATTACTTCATTCACACCAAAACTTTAGAGCATCATTCGACAGAACGGCGGCATGTTTACGGCCAACCGTTCGTGGTACCATTAGCTTGCTCGGCTACATCACGTTTTGTTGCCTGCTTGCGAGCCGTATCGTATTCAAAGTACGGGAACATACTTCAAGCAAGCCTTAAATGAATGTCATCTCCTGTCCTGAGCACTGGTGACCACCAACACACGTTTTTCCTCATTTTATCCTTATAATACAAAGTCGACGCGCTCCACTCTTGTTGTCGTCGCCACGGTAATGAGTGTATCCGGTCGCATTTGAGTTGACAAGATAAAGCCGAATGATCGTAAAAAACGGGATGCAGTGGTATCAGAATACAAGATTTTATTGCAGTCGTCTGATCCGGGCATTACGAGTTGTCTGTCTCAAACGTGTTGTCTGTTCCACATGGCCGCAATGTTTTTTGTTTTTGTTTTCTTTTCCCCCCCAATAACTTTATTGGCCTTCAGATATTTCCAATACTACGTCAAAAAATGGGTGACAAGGCTAAAAAAAACTAGCTTTTGGATTCAAATATACTGTGCACAATGGCGACGTGGAGTAAATGTCTTTTCAAAGACGATCAATGAGGTCATTGATCAATGACCTCATTGATCGGATCGGCGAATTATGACAATAAAGCCGATCAACCGATCAGCATAAAATGCTAAATATTGGCCGATACCGATCAGCCCGATAAAATTGGTGTAAAGGCCAGATACTATTATCATGATTCTATTGGCAAACAATCACTATACCGTGTAATCTTCTCAAATTATCGCTGTTTTGTGATATTGTCATGCTATCACCGTATCGTCATACTTTTGTCAAACTATCACAGTATACTGTTGTTTCGCAAATTGTTCTTTCGGAATCAGGGTCACAAAAAAACAAAAGAAAAAGCAAATCATTCAGAATGTATTCTTTAATACGCACTGAACTAACATCGCGGTGGTTCCAAGTCCCACATTTTGCCTGACTTTAGAGTTGTTTTGTTCCTGAAGTATTTAGTACGGAAATTCTGAATCGTTAAAACTTTAAATATGTTCCACTTTGGGCTAAGGAAAAGTTGTGTTGTTAGACCTTGGTGGAGGTCAACGATTTTCGCTTAATTTTTATTCTCTTGAATTCAGCTGTTTGATACCTCATTATTATGTCGTTGTGTTTCCGAGTCTTTCTCAGTCACACAAACCTAGTTGTGGACAATATTAATTTATGTTTGAACAGCCTGGCAGCCATTGTTCAGCTACACTGCACACCGGGCCTGGTGCCAACAGTAGTGGTTTGAAGGGGGAAAGGGGTCGGGGAGGGGGCGGAGGTTGTGCCGTGATGACAAGGGCTGCCTCTTTTGTCAACCCGGCCGAGCCCCCCCCCCTTCGGCCTCATCCAGACATTCGTAAAAAAAATATGATACTGCCGTCCATCTTTATCCACCAGGTCTCGGTAGGATAAACAGAAGGTACGCAGGCGTTATTTAATTAAAAGCGCATATTTGGTCGCTTACCCCTGCTGTTCTCGAGGCCTCCTTGCTGGGTCGGTCCCGCTACACCGTTGTATGCCATGATGAGTATCAGAGCGGGCGCAGCGTGGTGTGGCGTGGCGCGGCAGCTTAACGAGGATGCCTGAGAATGAAGATGGCCTAGTGGGCGAAAATCAACCTGCAGACTAATTAGGGACTCCGCACAAGCCGGCGGGTCTTGACTTGACAATTAATTTACAGTTTGCCGGCGAGTGGGAGAACGGCGATAAGGAGCTTGGTCTTTCTGTGCCTGCGGGGTATTTATAATTCCAAACTATAGACCTTGCTCATGATGGTTCCGAGTGTCTTTGGACCTGATAACCTTCCTGCGGCACTCGGAAAACGTGTGAAAGGTTGGTCGCTAATTATGTCTGCCGTGCCTCGTGACACCGTCTCGAGGATTAAGATGTTGTCGATAAGGCAACGATCTAATTAGGTAGCTGATCTCTGCGCAACAGTTCCCCGCACTGCTTGATGTTATCTTTTGTTTGGACAACCTTGTCTACGGAAAACCAGACGCACGGTGCGAAAGCAGAGCCGAGAACGCGGTGCCGGATGCAGTTAAAATAAACACTGACTCTTCGACTTTACATTTCTGGAGGATTTTAATGCTTTTGTTAGTACAAAATAGCATATCATATTTTATGTCCAGTAGCTCAGTGTTTCCCACCAGTTTAGCCAAGGCACACAATTTAAATTAAAAACAATCTCGCTGCACACTCCCAATCAAAAATGTCACAAGAGCGGCGTGTATATAGAGTGCACCATGCTATATTTCATGTTCAGCATTCGCAAATAGGATTTTTGGGTAACCCATTGGTTATTCGCTGAATAACTCACCTATTTGCAGTTTTAAGTAATCAAAAAATGTTACTTTGGTGTCATCTTCTGGTATCTTGGTGCTCACCACGTGAGGGAAGGAGCTTCATTTAGTCAGGCCATAGCCTTGTCTAAGAGAAAAAAGGGATTTGCCCTCATCTTGTGGCATCTATAGGCAATTGCAAACCTCTTTAAAAATATATCACGGCCAACACCAAATAAAAATGTCATAAAAAGTATACAATAAAATAGTTGATCTTGTACTTACTCAGTTTGAAATCTGGGCTTGTTTAGTTGAACATAAAGCTATTTTTCTGTTGTATAACTGGCAACAGATGCCTACACAGGTAATTCTACCTTCTGTCATCAAGTGGAAGAGCATTTAATTGTTCAGCCTGTCACTATATGTTTTTGACATGCATAGATGAGCCAAGATACTTTCCATTTGTATTAAATATAATTTTCATAAAATGTAATGTAATAATGTAAATTTGTCCTCATTAATATACATACAGCACCCCAGATTGAGAGAAAAAAACATAATTGTTGAAATTTTTGCAGATATATTAAAAAAGACAAACTGAAATATCACACAGCCATAAGTATTCAGACTCTTTGCTGTGACACTCATATATTTAACTCGGATACTGTTCATTTCTTCTCTGATCATCCTTAAGATGGTTCGACACCTTCATTGGGGTCCAGCTGTGTTTGATTATACTGATTGGACTTGATGAGGAAAGCCACACCCCTGTCTATAAAAGACCTTAGAGCTCTCAGTCCATGTCAGAGCAAATGAGAATGATGAGGTCAAAGGAACTGCCTGAAGAGCTCAGAGACAGAATTGTGGCAAGGCAGAGTGCACTTAAGGTTCCTAAGAGCACAGTGGCCTCCATTATCCTGAAATGGAAGACGTTTGGGACGATCAGAACCCTTCCGAGAGCTGGCCGTCCGGCCAAACTGAGCAATTGGGGGAGAAGAGCCTTGGTGAGAGAGGTAAAGAAGAACCCAAAGATCACTATGGCTGAGCTCCAGAGATGCAGTCGGGAGATCGGTGAAAGTTCTAGAAAGTCAACCATCACTGGAGCCCTCCACCAGTCGGGGCTTTATGGCAGAGTGGCCCGACAGAAGCCTCTCCTCAGTGCAAGACACATGAAAGCCCGCATGGAGTTTGCTAACAAAAAAAAAAAAACATCTGAAGGTCTCCAAGATGGTGAGAAATAATATTCTCTGGTCTGAGAATTGTTGGCCTTAATTCTAAGTGGCATGTGTGGAGAAAACCAGGCACTGCTCATCACCTGTCCAATACAGTCCCAACAGTGAATCATGGTGGTGGCAGCATCATGCTGTGGGGGTGTTTTTCAGCTGCAGGGACAGAGAGACTCGTTGCAATCGAAGGAAAGATTAATGTGGCCAAGTACATTGATATACTGGACTAAAACCTTATCCAGAGTGCTCAGAACCTCAGACAGGGCCGAAGGTTCACCTTCCAACAAGACAATGACCCTAAGCACACAGCTAAAATACCGAAGGAGTGGCTTCAGAACAACTCCGTGAGAGCCCTGACTTAAACCCAATTGAGCATCTCTGGAAAGACCTGAAAATGGCTGCCCACCAACGTTCACCATCCAACCTGACAGATCTGGAGAGGATCGGCTGTATTAGCTCAAAAGGGTGCTTCTACTAAATACTGATCGAAGTGTCTGAATACTTATGGCTGTGTGATATTTCAGTTTTTCTTTTTTAATAAATCTGCAAAAAAAATGTCCTGTCAATATGGGGTGTTGTGTGTACATTAATGTGGAAAAAAATTAACTTAAATGATTTTAGCAAATGGCTGCAATATAAAAAAAGAGTGAAAAATTTAAGGGGGTCTGAATACTTTCCGTACCCACTGTATAACACATGAAAGAAAAGCATAACAAATGCACAAATATTAGAAAAAATACAACATTCGAATGAAGTATCATCAGATAATATCTAAGTATTTGACCAAAAAGAAGAAAATATTACATAGAAAAGACACAACATTGCAACAAATAGGAAATTTGGCCAAATGAAAATGATTACTTGATCTTGCAGACAAGACAAACGTTTCAGAAAAGTGAGCTAAGTGAGTAATTAAAAGCTTACTTGTGCCAGTGAGTCGAACATTTTGTTCATTGGTTGGGTTTAAAGCGTTGAGCTATTGTGCTGCTGTGAATCATGATTAAGAATGTGTCAACCATAGTGAATAAATAGATATATTTTGTAGCAGCATTACCCTTGAATGCTGAGAGATAGACTTTGACCTCAATGCTGTCTTTTTGCTGTTTGACAGCATATTTCCGGGCACGCGTCGGCGTGTTTTTTATTTTATTTTATTTTTTTAGGTCGACTAGGCAGGAAACGCCGAGCCAGCAAGCGCTCCTATCAGCTCCCAGACCATTTTATGATTTTCTCATATTTGCAGGATTATCTGTACACACGGCGTGCCTGCGGTAATCCCTTTTTAAGATATGCTTTGCGAACCCGCCGTGATATTATGCGTGATGCGTTCCCCCCCACACCCTCTCCCCCTTAGATATCACCAGTGAGAAAAGTCCTCTTTTTTTTCCTGATTTTGTCTTTTTATGGTTTTACATTCTGCGGAGAGTTTCTCCCTGCCTTGTTCCCCCTTATTTTTCCAATCGCTCCATTCCTTTTCCCTTTTGACCTCGCCAGCTTCATATTACATGACACCCTGTCTGTTTGCATCGTGCTGATTCAACACCCCCGCCGAGGTCCAAAGATCTCATGTTGTCAGGCCTCATACCTGTGTAAGAGCTCTCGACGGTAGCACTTTGTATCAAAATCTGTCCGCCGTCCCTTAACCTCACAAAATTCTGCCATTAGGGAGCACTCATGAGCGCATACACAAGACGTTTGGTCATTATCTGACCTTGTTGACCGAATTGTGTGTTTTACACAGAGTCAATCAATGGCAAAAACTAAAATGTTTCGCAATATAACATTATCCATCTGTCTAGTACACAAAGTTTAAATCTGGCAGCAATTGGACAAAATCTTGAGGAAGAGATCAGTCTTGGCAGGATGTCTGGAAATGGCCAACCTCAGTCGGCAATGGCAACTTCGAACCAAAATCGCAGGCTTCCTGTTCATTTTACAGCATTGGTTCTTGACACTTTTTCATGTCTCCCTATGATAGACTTGCCTTCAAAGTCTTCTGTTGATAAGTGGAACTGGCTTCAGGGCAGAATTTCTTTATTAATTTTTTATTCCGGGGGTGCTTCCAAGCCAATTTTTCGTGGTTTATGGTGAGTCATCAAAATTTCCCGCCATGCTCCACCGAAATGCAATGGTGAATAAATAGTAAAATGTTGTTAAATTTATTGTTGCCCATCTGTCTAGTATATGTGCTTCAAATTTAGTCGGAAAAATGGACAAAACCTTGATGATGAGTTGGTCTTTGAAGGAGCCCTGGAAATGGCCGGGCCTATAATGGCGGCTTCAAACCAAAATGGAAGACTTCCTGTTCATTTTACGGCATGGGTTCTTGAAACTCATGATATACTGTACATGTCTACCAAATTTCAGAGTGCTAAGTAAAACTGTCTTCAGGGAGTGAGTTTTCAAACAACTGACTGACCTCCCGTGTCCTGCTTACGGCCAAAGAAAAAGTAAAATGCGAAACTGAGCTCTCGATATACGGGCTATGTGGGCAATCCGTTTTATTGGAATAAGCTCAAGAAAAAGCCAAATTGCAACGGCCAAATTGCATCCTTTTGATTCTTGCTAAGCTGAGGTCTCACAGGACTTGCTGACAGCAACTGGTACGATGTATTGTTTTATATAATTTAAAAAAAAAACAGATTCCGAATGTTAATGTTGTGGTCATGCCGTGACAACAGGCTCTTTAACATGGGCATCAGCCCCCAACCACCCCCCACCACTCCAGCTTCTTTATCATGCTCCCATTGCTCTCTTTGGCTAAGAGATTCTCTTTTTTTTTTTTTTTTCTTTTTATATTAAAAAAGCTTAATGAAACCAAACATAAAAGCGAGAGCAGACATTTATTTCCAACACCCCCCTCCACCATTCCTGTCCGTGCTGTGCTATTTTTACGTATTTACAATACTCTACAGTGAAAACTTGTTTCTGCTTGACGGGATCTCTGCATGACGCACGTTGCTGATGCTCAGGGCAGTGAGATCAAGTAAAAACCGAATGCTCATCCAAGGGGAATTATGCATAACACATGCATACCGCGGAGCGCTAACGACTCCATCGCATGCACGCGCACGGCTCTCGCATTCTCGCTGTGGGACGGCGCGAGAAGGGCGCCGGTTTGAATCCCTCGCTCC
Source organism: Phycodurus eques (assembly GCF_024500275.1). Taxonomy (NCBI): domain Eukaryota; kingdom Metazoa; phylum Chordata; class Actinopteri; order Syngnathiformes; family Syngnathidae; genus Phycodurus; species Phycodurus eques. Next base: position 21,062,663 of record NC_084530.1, read on the forward strand.
ACCAAACAGGCAATGCAAATGCGGCGGTATTTTCCCAAGGTGCCCTTGAACGAAGCACTTAGTCGGACACCGCTACTTGGTGGCCGGCAGTAAAGAAGAAGAGTGCGTGGGCTATTCAGCAGCTTCCAGCTGTGAATGCGTCACATTGCATGACTGTTAAAGCCGGCCACTCATGGAGAAGAAAAAAAAAGCAGTCGGCTTTGCTTGCCGTTGAACGTTTAACACAACACTTCGACATGGCTACTACGTAGCGTATCGTACAGTGGCACCACACATTTTCCTGAAGAATATGTCCCTATTTGCGGCGTTCAAACCATCATGCGCCATTTAATGGTGTGATATTTGATCCTCAACGTGCGTAAAATGTAAAGCTACTAAATTTGACACATGCTAAATGTGCAGGGGTACCTTAGTACAAAGTTGTACAATTTGTAGTCTGACCAAAACTTTGTGGTATTGTATGATACTTGATGGTTAATGTGTGTAAAATGTATAGCTACTTCATTTAGAGAGTAAGAGTAAGAAAGTACTCAGTGGAAAAAAAAAATTAGAGTAACTAGTGAGTAACTTCTGATTTATTTTTTAAATCAGAACATGAACGTCTAATAAAAGAAAAATAACTAAATAAAATATGAATGTGCAAATTCAGATATTGCTGAACAGTATCACTTAATCTAAAACATAATAAATAAAATCCTTATTGCAGGAACTGATGAAGACTGCCCGGATGAGAGGCGAAACGTCTTCTAAGACAAACACAACAGTCCAGTTGCGATGACCTGGATGAATGAGAATGTTCACAGGCATAATAACCACAATCTTTGTAAAATAACAAATTAAGGGAAATTCAGCTTCATGAAATTGTACTATATTGCTACCACTTGTTAAACTGCTCAACAGGCAGAGATTACAAAAACAGGAATAATGCTGTAGTGGATATAAAAAGTATACACCCCCTTTCCACTCTGATAAGTACAATTTATCCAAAAGGTTACATGAGTCAATGTAATGGAGTAAACTTAGTGCGTTCTTACCCGCCTCTGGTCACAGGGCACATATACAGGTAGAGACAGACAACTATTCACACCACTGAGTGGGAACTGAAGCAACACGGATGTCAGGCAAGTGAACCGCTACACAATCAGTGACATGGTTAATGTGCTTAAAATATAGTTACATCATTTGTCACGTGGTAAATGTAAAGCGGTACAGTATATTGGAGCGCCACAGTTGGTTAGTCACGTCACTTAGCCTGAGAAAGGGGTGTGATTCATCGGAACGGTGTGTAATGACGATTATTGCGGTAGACACATGAATGTAATTTGATGTTGCCCGAGTGAATGGCGCTCCATTCAGAGTGGCAGAGCAAGCGTCTAGGGCCTCGGCGCGGCTCGCACGCCATTGGATTTAGCTTACACAAAAACAAAGGCAGGGGAGAATTCGTGTTGTCTTTATCAAGCTGGTCTCACAGTCTGAACCGAGAGCTAACTGGGTTAGGAAGAACAGGTTAGGGGCTAAGGCTTAGGTTTTGGGTTCAGGATAGAGTTTAGGGGTGGAGGTTTCTTTGTTTAGGGTCAGGGTTTAGGCGTGGACTTGTGATTGTTAGGATTAGGGTGAGGGGTTATAGTTAGGTTTAGGGTTAGAAATTATGGGTTTAGGCTTTAAGGGTGGTGGTGTCAACATTAGGGTGAGGTGTTATGTTAGGTTTAGGATTGGAGGTTTCACAGTTAGGGCGAGGATGAAGGGTTATTGTTTGGGTTAGGGTTTAGGAGTGGACGTGTGACTGTTAGGATTAGGATGAGGGGTTATAGTTAAATTTAGGGTTCAGAGTAATGGGTTTAGGAATTAGGGGTGGTGGTGTCACCGTTAGAGTGAGGTGTTAGGTTTAGGGCTTATGTATAGGAGTGGAGGTTTTACACTTAGGGCTAAGGCTTGCTGTTTGGGTTCGAGGTGAGATTTATGGGTTACGATTAGGTTTGGGGTTTAGGTGTGGAGATGTTACTGTAAAAGTTAGGGTTAGGAGTTAGAGTGGATGTGTCATTGTTAGGGTTAGGTTTTGAGTTCAGGGTTAAGTGTTTGGGGGTGGAGGTGTCACTGTAAGTGCTAGAGGATTTGATTCATGAGATTAGGTTTGGAGGTTAGATATTGGGTTGTGGTTAGGGTTTAGCCGCGGAGGTGCTAGGGTGAGCGGCAAGGTTTAGAGGTTGGTGTTGGGATTTAGTAGAAGAGGTGTCACACGGTGAGGCTTAAAGGTTAGCCGATGGGTTTAGGGTCAGAGTTAAGCAGTTTTAGAGTTTAGGAGTAAAGGTGTCGCTTAAAGTTAGTGCTTAGGAGTGACATTGTCAATATTAGGGTTAGGGTGAGGGGTTTACGGGTGGGAATTAGAGTTAGGATGAGGAGTGGAGGTGGTAATGTTAGGCTTGGGTTTAGGGTTATGGTTCAAGTGTGTATCTTTCACTGTTAAAGGTTAGGATTACGGTTTAGGAGTGAGGTGATGTGATGAGATGATGATTCAATGGTAGAATTGTTTGTAATGTTGTGTCCAAAGGAGCGCTGACCTGCGCTTCTTCGGACATTTCGCAGGGTTACTTTGGCACACAATACACAAAAGATTCCTCTTGAACTTGTGTTACACAATCACCACCACCTCGGAATATTCTGAAGGATTCGTCTTGGAACAAACCAAGCGTCCTGGTTGAAGCACATGACTCTGGAAAGACCGCAACAACAACAGTTGCGTTTTACTGCTCGGACTCATCAGTTGTTAAATCATACTAGTAGTATATTTGTGTTATTATTTCTTTACAACCGTTATCAAATTGGGGATTTATTTAGCTGTAGCCAGACTAGCGGGTTGTGATTAATGCCATAATATGAATTTTTTAAATTTGGCTTTTAATGGTAGGATAAATGTCTTATCATCACTGTCTGTCACTTTAGCTGTTGAGCAACCCTCACCCCAAAATAAATGTGTACACTGCACTAAATAAAACTATAGAATGCAATTACTGTAGATATTGTATGTGAACGGTTAAGAGCTGACGAGCTGAACTGAAATGCTGAGGAATTTATTTGTTAAAATGTGGAATGTGAGATTTAAAGTTGGAATGCTTTGACTTTGTTGAGAAAAGGGGAAGACGGTAACAGGTAATTACTGTGTGTAAAATATCTCTTAATCTGGGAATTTTACTGTGAATATGTGGGAATTTGGGGAGTGCTATAAATAACTGTAGATGTACTACATGATCTGAAAAGTTGGAATGGTTTGAATTGGGTTGAGAAATGTGGAAGGAGCAGGTAAAGATGTAACATGTCCCTTAGTTTGGAAATTTGATTTAGAAAATCTGGGAATTTTGGGAATATTATCAATGTATGCCCGGAATGAGCTAAACACTTTGAAGTAGGAATAGTTTGAAACAGTCAGAAATGAAGAATGAAGAAAATGTGGAATTTGGGGAAACTGGGAATTTGGGGAATGTTAAGAACAGAAGCCAGAAAGTCCTAATTACCAGATAACTATTAACCCTTTATTGCTCAGTGACTGTTTTTTGTCAATGTCTTTCTGTCTCCAAAGTGTTCTCTGTCAATTGACTGTCTGTTGTCGTACTAGAGCGGCTCCAACTACCGGAGACAAATTCCTTGTGTGTTTTCATGAAACATACTTGGCAAATAAAGATGATTCTGATTCTGATTTGAAATTTTGAATCAGTTGAGAAATGTGGAAGAAAAATATAACATATGTCTTAGTTTGTGAGTTTTACTGTAACAATGTAGGAATTTGGGGACTATTATAAATATCTCTGGATATGTCCTGAATGAGCTGAACATTTTGAAGTCATAATTGTTTGAATCGATTAAGAAATGTGGAAGGAGGAGGTATACCTTTATTATTTATTCATTTTCCATATCCCTTATCCTCACTAGGGTTGTGGGCGTGCTGCAGCCTATCCCAGCTATCTTCGAGCGAGAGGCGAGGTACACCCTGAACCCGTCACCAGCCAATCGCAGGGCACATATAAACAAACAACCATTCGCACTCACAGTCACACCTGTGGGCAATTGAGAGTCTTCAATTAACCATATATGCATATTGTTGGGATGTGGGCGGAAACCGCAGTACCCAGAGAAAACTCACACAGGCACGGGGAGAACATGAAAACTCCACACAGGCGAGGCCGGATTTGAACTTTTTTTTGCCCCGTTATATTTGACAGGGGTCACTGTTGGTGTAGTGGTACACTTGCCTGACTTTGGTGCGGGAAGCATGGGTTCAGTCCCCACTCAGTGACGGTGTGAATGTGAGTGCGAATGGTTGTCTGTGTCTATATGTGCCCTGTGACTGACTGGCGAAAAGTTCAGCGTGTAGTCCGCCTTTCGCCCGAAGTCAGCTGGGATAGGCTCCAGCGCACCGCGACCCTAACCAGGATAAGCTGTGTTGAAAATGGATGGGTGGATATATTTGACAGTGCCTCTCTTGGTACTTACCTGCATTCATTCCGATTTCTGTCACATTTTAGCACTGTATAGGTGCACTAATTGTCAGGAGGCAGATTATGACGCATTCCGGTTGGCCTGTCATGTTTGTTAAAGTAATTAAACGAGTCCTACACATGCTGCATTGCTTGTGCCGATCCATCAACGGACTCACTGTGATTATCGTATACGATGCTCAAACGTTGTTGGCTTCATTTGGGTGGCATCCAATGTTGGCGGTGATCGATGTTGTGAGAAAATGTTGTGTCGGCACAATAAGAAAAATAAGTGCAAATGTAATGTAGATATGATATCACTGACAGCAGTGGGACACCGAACAAAAAACGCTCTTCGCTGACTGTTCCGCCGCTGCAGTCGACAAATTAATTTTCATTTTCAGTCTTGAAGCGTTCGGCTCAAAGAGTGGCAGGCTGCGTCTGCGTCTGACGGGAGTTGATAAGCAAGTTCAGGGAAAAGTTGTTATTAAAATGGAAAACTTTTTGTATTATCAGGCTCAAAGCGAATGAACAACTTTATCTTAGACATCGCCTAAAATGGTCACAGTCTCATGGGGAAAAATAGCAAGTTAACCCCTTTTGTTAAAACATAAAAGCTAAAAAAAAAAAAAAAAACTGACTTTTTTACGACTTACTGTGTAAATGCAGTAGTTGGGTCTCTAGAACAATGATTCCCAACCACTGTGCCTGGAAAATTGTCTAATTTCACGTAATTGGTCCGAAAAGTATCATTTATTTATTACAACCAATCCATCTTTGTTCATCTATCCATGCCAGTGACATATAATGACAGGCAGAACAATAAATGCTCTTCTACTCGATGACAGAAGGTATAATTCATATAACAGAATAACTTAACAGGCCCAGATTTCACACAATGTAAGTGAAACGACATCATCGTTGATTCAAGGTACATACTTTTGGGGACATTTTTGTTTGGTTGTGTGCCCTACGATTTTCTTAATGTAAGATATGTGCCTTGGCTTGATATTGTTTGCAAACACTGCTCTGGAGTGGCTGCCCACCCATCAAATGTAAAATTAAACAACCAAGAAAATATTTTCGTTTTCTGCCTATTTCTGAAAATGTGTGTGAAAAAGTCGTGCTGAATTTCACCAGATTGTGGTTGATTTACACGATACCGCCTCCACACACCCGTTACTTTTTCGGTGAAGTTGTAGACATGGAAGGGGATACTGAGTATGTGTTTGGCAATGTGACTGCTGCATGCACTTGTTGACAAGCTTTGAGTTCTGCACCCTGGTAATGAAGTGCTGTCTTTTATAAGTAAAGGAGTCAAATCGGTACCTGTACTTTTACTGGAGGCTATTTTTCAGTATCTATACTTCTGCTTAAGTACAGACTGTGAGTACATTTGTCACCTCTGTTATTTTGTGTTGTATTATAAGGCCTGTAGTCAATATTAACGACGAAGTAAAAATACCAAACAAATTCTATTTTTGAAATTTCCTTGTTTGTATGAACTTCAAATTTCCAAATGATCACACCTATAGCTTTTTTTTTTTTTTAGGTTTCAAAGCTATTCCTGTGAAATGAACAACGATGGGCAATGCTGCATTTCACACCAATGCACAATGGGAGATTCCGTTTTTGCGTTTGTTGGCTCATTGGCGACTGTGTCAGTCATGACTCACCGCGCTAACACGGATAATAAGATCTAAATCTGTTCGGGACTGAGCTGTGACAACCGCAGTTACTATATATTGGGATGAGCCAAGTGATAAAAGTGTTAAATATTTATGTTGATTTCGAGAATGAACTCTTTGAAAAATATCCTGGATTGAGTTTGGCTGACTGAAACTTTCCATGAATTCACCGTGCTTTGTTGCATATTTACTGACTTACCCCGAGGAAGTGTGTGCGCGCGTGTGTGGTGTGTGTGTGTGTGTAGGGGACGGGGGGGTGCGCTACTGTAGTGTGAACCGCTCCCCCCCCCACCGCTGACTGTGAACAATGTCTTGCTGTGTCTCAATTTGTTCTGAAAACACATTCTGAAAATGAATTCAATTAGTCAATGAAAACGAGGTGTCGTAACGCTCTGTTTTTCTGTGCATTCGTGATTGCATCCAAAATGAGTTCACACTTCTAAACCTTTAAGAGGGGGGGGGGGGGGGGGGGGGGGGGGGGGGCTTTGGGATATGATTACAAATAATATTGTTTCCTGAAGTGGTAAATGACATCATCTCTGAGTTGTTACGACTTCGGCTCAGAGGCTACAACAAAAAGGGAGACAGCTCGGGAGTGAGGATTACAGATATTTCATTGAGGTGAATCATACTACTACTACGAATAAAAATAATAACAGCAGCTGAGGAAAGTGCAGAGAGTGAATGTGCTCCACACATGACTTAAATGACTCAGGCACTCTTGGGCGCCACAGTTGTCCCAAATCACTCAATCAACGCAGAAACACAGAGCCAGTGACACGGCACCTCTTAGAGCGGCCATCTTCAAATGGCAGACCGCCGTCCGGGTCCGGACCGACACAAGTTCTCATGCGGACCGACGATCAGTTGCAATTTTCCTTCCACAGGCCGCTATCACAGACTATGTACGCGCTAGACACGGCATTACGGTAGTCTCTGTTGTAATCAGGTGACCACAATGAGCCAATCAAACTGTTTACTGTAAGAGATTTGCGGGAGAAGATGCGAGCAGCATGGCCCATTTCAAAGTTCGCAAAGTCGACTCAGAAATGTATTTTTTTTTTAAGAATGAATGGACGGCCATTACTTTGTATTCTTCAGGATGCTATCTTAAAACCGTTGTCTCATATGTTGTGAGACTGTGGCTTCATTAAAAAGCGGGGACATTAAGTACCACTTCCAAATTCTTCGACGAGCCACTGAACCTGGTGGCCATAATAACCAAAACAGAACAGCTGAGCCTACATGACCGACAACTCGACAAAGAGCAAATGAATGTTCCCTCCAGATAGGGTGGATTTTGGAGCAGCATAAACAAGCACTTGGAGAAGTATCACTTCTAAAGTAAGGTTTCAATGCGGCTGCCGAGACGTTACTCAAAGGTAAACAAATCATGTTTTATTTGCCTGTTCAGTGTTAGGACAAAACTGAAGTTTTAGTCACTGGGCCAGAGGCCAAAACAGATAAACTCATGACCAAATTACAAGTGCTGTCTGTAAAACCTTCCTCATTGGTGAAAAACCTGGGTGTAATTTTTGACTTTGAGATCACTTTTATTCCACACAAAAACATAACAAAAATAGGTTTTCGTCACTTAAAGAACATAGCATAACATGTTTAAGGGTCAATAATGTTTTAAATGTTTTTTTGTTGCAGCTTTTGAAGTGTTAATGGTCTTTGGCCTTCTTATCTTTCAGTTGCTTTTACCCTATGAACCCTCGCGAGCGCTGTGGTCCTCTGGCTCTGGCCTTTTATCCATCCATCCATTTTCAACACCGCTTATCCTGGTTAGGGTCGCGGGGCGCTGGAGCCTATCCCAGCTGAATTCGGGCGAAAGGCGTACTACACCCTGAACTGGTCGCCAGTCATTCGCAGGGCACATATAGACACGGACAACCATCCGCACTCACATTCACACCGTCACTGAGTGGGAACTGAACCCACGCTGCCCGCACCAAAGTCAGGCGAGTGTACCACTACACCATCAGTGACCTCTGGCCTTTTAGTTATTCCTAAAGTCAGGACACTCAGCAGGTATCGTTCCAATTTCATGGCCCCTCTCTGTGGAACAGCCTGGCGGAGTACCTCAGGGCTACAGAGAATGTTAATGTTTTTAAGAACAGGTTCAGGACCCACCTTTTTAATTTAGCTTTCAACTAACATTTAAATTGTTTTAATAAATTATTTTATTTAAAGTCAAGTTTATTTGTATAGCCCTTAATCACAAAAAAAAAGTCTTAACGGGCTACACAGGCCCAAGGTTGGGAATGATTGACGACATCCATTAATCTGAACCACCCCCCCCCCAATCGGGCAAGCAAAAATTCAAAACCCCATTTGGGGAAAAAAGAAACCTTGAAACGTGACTATTTCCTCTTTAACTTTATTTTATCTTTATGCCATTTTATTGTTTTAGGTGTCTTATTTTATGTTTACGCTATAATGTGGCTCCGCTTACGTCACTGCACTGGGGTTCATGCCGGTGTCCCGTAGCCACGGTCTGTTGTCTGCTTTTGGTTCAGACGGCTCCCGAGATGGTTTTTCCTCACCTGGATTCTCTGTGCCCAGCCATAGGTCATTACATTATTATTTTTAACCTGCGTGTGTTTGTGCACGTGTTTGTGTCTGTGTGGCAGAGTGGCTGGAGGGTATTGATTTTAACTATGTATAGGACTTTGAGTTGCATGTCACTATATGAAAAGTGCTTTATAAATAAAGTTTGATTTGATTTGACTGGAAATGTAGGCCTGAGATGCTTCAAATTGTTTGCTCGAATTTGTATTTTTTATTTTTTTGGAGTTGCGGGCTTCAAAATACAATTTGGACTGAAATGTAAGCCTGACATGTTTGAACCTGTTTACTGGATATTTAAGTTATTGATGTTCTTTGTTTTAAAATGGGAACTATTTTAATAGTTCAGATGTTTGTTTAAAAAGCACTTTGTATTGGTTTGTTTTGGGGAATGTGTTTATTCTTGTTCATGCATTGTTGACCTTTAGTAGGATCAAGATACAGTATTTCATTTATGGTATGGGCACATATTAGTTTTTTTCATGAAAATCGTATTTGTAAGTAGTAGTTGTAGTAGTTGTAAAACCTGTGTTTTTTGTAAAAAAAAAAAATCGTATTTGTAAAACCTTCAATCGTATTTGTAAAACCTTCAATCCGGTCTCTGGCCTTGCTGTATGGCGTTTGAATGCTCTTCCCGTGCCTGAGTGGGTTTTCTCCAGGTACTCTGGATTTCTCCCAGTCCTAAAAATATGCATAGAGGGTTAATTAAAAACACAAAATTGTCCGTAGGTGTGATTGTGAGCGGGAATGGTCGTTTGTCTATATGTGCCCCGCCACTGGCTGGCGTCCAGTCTAGGGCTTACACCGGCTCTCGCTCAAAGTCAGCTGGGATAGGCTCCAAGACACTTAAGCGGTGCAGAAAATGATGGATAGATGGGTCGGCTACGCAAATCGAAACATTGCATTTTGCCGTGAGAAATCCTTTTCAACCAGACCGATCCGAATTGTAATTAATTTGAAAAGATCTCTCCCTTAGAGGATCTCTGGGGCCATGACAGAGTTCATATCTGTTGACAGTCAAAATGACAATCAAGTTTAGTCTCTATTCCCTATTCATAAAAAATAAAACCTGTATTCGCTTGACCAGTTACCTCATGACTTCAGTCTTTGGACTTCAATTGACAGCGAGGTGTAGAAAATGAAGATATTTTTTTCCAAAATTGTGGCAGGTGTAAATGATTCTTGAAGGAGCATGTAGCCTACTGTATTTTGGTGGAACAGTGGATGGTGGTTTGCACCCATGCCTCACGATCAGGGGATCTGGGTTTGAATCTCTGCTGCCCGGGTTTTCTCTCTCTCTGCCTCCCATATTCCAAAAACATGCATGTCAAGGTTAAATAAAGACTCGAAATTATCTAAACACCACAAAGAAAAAAAATTGACAGAGCAACAGCTCATAACTCGGAAAACACGTAAATTGGTGCAACCGTAAGTCAATGTACGAGTGTGTATTAGTGTGTACTTAATTTTTTGTGAATCAAGGATTTTGTGACTTGTCTTGCATTTGATTCCACCTGTTTGTGTGTTTTGACAAGGAGCACTGAGTGAAGATGTAGATTATTGTGTTTGGCCGGTGTGATGGAACCAATGGCGATGGCGTTGTAGACCAATTAAACTGACTAAAACTCCCTTCGAGAGTCTCGTGGCGGCGTGCGTGTCTGCCAAGCAGCAGTTGGCCGTCGGTGTCGCCGGATATTACATCGTTTTAGGCTAGACGCAGATTGTCTGCAAGCGCCCGGGAGATTGACGTCTGTCTGCCAGCTGTTGCATTGACATGCGATGCACTTTTCTGACGTGCGTCACACGACATTTGCTCTTGCTTGATTACCATAACTATGTCACGATGCAGAGACAATTATAGTTTTGTTTTTTTGTTTTTTAATATCAAGGGATTAGGGCAAATATGACATCCCTGGCTGCTCCTTCCTCCGACTTCGAGCCAGAGCAGTTCCCGCCCTAAAATAGGAAATTAGAGAGCATGTCCAAAGCCGACGCTCCCGCTGACAAATAATGTGAGATTAGACCCACGATAAGCGCAGCAATAACATGCGCGATGCGCCTCATCATTTCCAGGGCCTTTACGATGCTATGTATGCCCTGAAAACAGAGTATAAGACATTTAAAACATCGGTATCCTAACTATAGCGTAAGAAGATTACATGCTGAGCTCATTCCCAGTCAATTGGGGTCAAAAGCAGCACAGAGTAATCATACACACTGCCTGACCTCCATTTTACATGGGAATAACTACGGCGACATATAGGCCAGGCTTTTTTTTTTTTTTTTTTTTTTTTTTTTTTGCTGAGGTTAATGATGTGACTGCTTCGTGTCATCGCTTAAAGCTGTAGTCAAGTGAGAATTAGTTCAATGTATGCTTTAGTTTTATCATGGTAAGAAAAGGCATAGCCCAGAAATGAAGAATATGGGAGATTGTTGTCACATGTAGGACACATCCAGCAACTCATTACACTTTTGACAAAGTTTAGCTGGGCTTGGGTGTGTTTTCTTTGTAAGAAAAGGCTTCAATCTTGGTGTACTTACCCCCGTAGCCCAAACATAGAGTACACGACTTAGGAAAGGTTTCGGTTATAGATCGTTTTTGATCATGTGATCAGTATTTGTTTGTCTGCCATGGAGGTATTTTAGGGATAAATTAGGCTTGAAACTGAAATACTAGTAGACTGAATCGAGTTCATTTTCTTTTGTTCTTGCTTCTGTATTCAGTAATCAGTTAATATCAGCCATGTTAGAACTTTTCCAATCTCTTTAGATGTGTTTGATGAGGACAAAAGTTGACAGAGTATAGAGAAACTTTGGATGCAGTAGCAAAGACACGATACAATGACAAAGTGTCCCTCATAAACAATGACACCTACACAATTCAAATATCTCTCACCGACTATGTGCGAAGACAAGCGGAAATAAAAGTATTTAATAAAACTGTGACTTTTATGTAATGACGCGATATAGTGAACAGCTCTGCTCTTGCGTCCACCTCCAAAATGGCAGTCGCAAGCGTGTCCACAGTTGCGTGACTGTCGTGGGAAAACAATCTACGGGGTTTTTGGTTAAAATTTCAGGAAAAACCTTCACAGGTGAACTTTTTTTGACCATCTCTAAACTATTGAATGCCCATGTCTAACTGTTCAATGTTTCAGTAGTATTAACACAACCTGCTGTTTTCTAACAAGGAGCCGTTTGATCCAATACATTTCCAAGCACGTCCACATCTATGCCTTTCTGTGACTCTTCCTTTCTGTCGCTTTGCATTGCTGTTGCGACCTAATGATGGTTAGAGAACAGCAAGTTGTGCAAAAACATTGAACAGTTAAACGTGCATCCAAAAGCTTAGAGGTCAAAGTCAGTTAACTTTTAAAGCTTATATTGCATTATAAATTTCACCGGAAAGCTGACTAGCCGTGAGTTTTATTGAGTAGAGTATGAAGAAGAGCGAGTTTGCTGTCACGTAGGACACAGGCTGCATTTGCAGATGAGGCAGCTCACTCAGCGGTTCGCCTTTGTCGCCTTAGGTCGACCAACGTCCCGGAACGGAACATTACTCTTGTAGCCCATACAAATAGAGGAGGTTGTTGTCTTGCAAAGGACACAGCCAGTACTTGCCAGAAATTCTCTGGCTCTTGAGCTATTGCTCTTAGTCTACTCAAAGCCTTCCCAACCCGGTTTCTTTTTGTCGCACTTACTTTAGTGGAGACAAATGAAGACTGTAGGAGATTGTTGTCACACGTAGGACACAGCCACTACTTGCCAGAAATTCCCACAGTTTGTTTAGTGTAGCTGTAGGCCTCATGGTAGCCCTCCCCTAACGGGGTTTCTTATAATCTTTTTGTCACCTTTCAGTACTGACACTGGATTAAATGAACAGGGAGAGTGCCTGGTGGGACGCAATTCGGTTGTCTACAATGACTCCACATCATTTCCCCTGTTAATTCCTGATGTGCATAATCAAGCTTTTCATATATACAGTATATATATATATATATATATATATATATATATTTGGTGGTGGGGGGGGGGGGGGGTGTAGTGTGAGACAGATGGCAAGAAAAATGTCCAATTCATGTTGGCTGATAGCGTTTGCAAATATTTCAACGGCAACACACGTTCAAGTTGCACAGCATCTGTCACACCAGGAAACTGGGGCAAAACAAACAACACGTGCTAGGCATCAGCTGAGCAGCGGTGCGGAGGTCCCGGCTGTGATGGGCTGTTTACTCTTCTTGCATTTATGTAAAGGCGTCCCAGTTGGCCCAAAATGTTCTATTGTTAAAAGGCACTGTGGATATTATGGCATGTGGTTGTTTATCAGTCACATCAATTTAATGTCGATGGTTTGCTCTTCTCGCATAAACGGCACACTCTGCCTTAAATCTCCCGCCTTTCAGAATACGGCACGCTGAAAATGATGGGTTCCGTCATTCATCAGCTATACTCTAACACAAAATTAACATAATCTCAATTGTTTACTCTTTTTGTGTTCAGATAAATGTCTCAATTGACCCTAAACGTTTTACCATATAAGCAACCTTATGGTGACGATTAAGGGATGTGATTGTTCATAAGCTGTATACAAAATATTAGATGAACATGACCTTTATTGTTTACACTTCTTGCATTCGGGGAAACATTTCCCAGTGTGCCAGACATTTCCCTTGGTAACAATTATAGGATGCAGCCGTTTATCAGCTGTACACTAAATATCAAATACACATTACCTTTATTGTTCACTCTTTTCGCATTCATGTAAATGCGTCCCACTTGGCTCTAAATGTCCTGCCTTTTGCTGGGCACACTCTACCCTCCACTCAAATCTGTCATTTACTCACCCACATATCAGGTCCGCACCCTGGGAGGAGCAACTCTAAAATGTGGGCATTCCCTGTCATATCTGGCCCTGTACGCATTCTATGTGCATTCTCCCAAGGACTTAAGCACTTTTCCTCTTCCGCACTCCAGAAGCTGTAGTAATTTTAGCGCCCCATGAACGTAAAACAGCATAGTGCACGTTTTGATCCGGGCAACTGCGGCCGAAGGCCCCCCGCAACTGCTGACTCATGCTGACAGTGCGCGACACAACTGGCCCATAACACTCACCGATTGCGCCACGGCAATAATGCGTTCATAATGTGCGCTGACAGCGAAAAGTTGACATATTATATCATGTTAATTGTCGAAAAATATCGGCGCCAGCTGACTTTTTTTTCTACCTCTGTGATCGCAAACATTCTGCTGTCAGTTTGCCTTTTTTTTTAAAGCGCTCCTCACTATTACAGCAACTAAAGTCAAGGTAATGACAAACTTGTGAGTTAGATTTTAAATAATTTGTTTTTATGTGATCTATGTCGGTCATCAAATAGCCCATGTTAATGTGACTCGTCCGCGGTCTGTAGTGCAATCTGGTTGTTGGGCACCGCTGATATAAAACGGCAGGCACACCCGTTTCTATTGATGGACCTCTAAACGTCTGTTCAGTCACAAGCACAGTATTCTGATTAAATTATTTTTATTGAATTTTTTTCATACAGCATTAAAAAAAAAAAATACATGCGCTCCTTCAAAGTATAGTGTGTTAGGCAGAGTGGTGCGCACGTCTCACTCGTGACAATGAGCTATTTAAATTTTTATTGTGTGCTATATTTTCCAAATGGGTTTCTACGGAAGTCACTGATGGTGTAGTGGTACACTCGCCTGACTTTGGTGCAGGCAGCTTGGGTTCAGTTCCCACTCAGTGACGGTGTGAATGTGAGCGTGAATGGTTGTCCGTGTCTATGTGTGCCTTGCGACTGACTGGCGACCAGTTCAGGGTGTAGTCCGCCTTACGCCCGAAGTCAGCTGGGATAGGCTCCAGCGCCCCGTGACCCTAACCAGGATAAGCGGTGTTGAAAATGGATGGATGGATGGTTTCTACGGAATTCACAAGTCTTAGGAAAACTCCATTCTCCATCATTTACAGCGAGCCTCAGATTTCAATGAGTCATGCCTCTTTGGTGCCTGCGCACACATATCTATCTTATGCAACGTGGGTGTGCCATAAATCTGGATGGGAGAATGCGCGTAGCTAGAACATGCGCTAGCCAGGCATGTTAAGAAAAAAGAAAAAGAAAAAAAGACGCATGAACGGGAGAATATGGCCCTAAATGAATATACACATTGTTTGTTCTACTCTTATTCAAGTAAAAATATTCCAGTTAGCCCCGAATATCCAAACTTGACGCTAGTATTGCTAATGCTGCCAACGGTCGCTCACGGAAACCTGTGGATTTCAAGGCCTCTGGTTGGCTTCTGTTCATTCCCACCACTTAGAGCAGGCTAAATTCCATGTTACAGGACTCCCTTGTTCAGATTTGCAACGAGTTCTCATTTAGCAGTCTTGTGTTCCAAAAGTGAGTCGTAGGTTCGTTTTCGCTGCGCATTAACCTTGATAACCTTGAAGCACAACAAGTACGTGTGTGCTCGTTCCGTAATGAGCGCCAGTTGCTCCTCATTAGACTTTCGCCGTCCTGGGACCTGAATGACATAAATGGGATGTTTCCAATCTTCTGACGGGATCAAGCTGCTCGCTAATTGCAAAATGGGAGTCCAAGACAGCCGTTTATTGTGTGTGTGCATTAGCGGCCTCACTATCTTCAACCATAATGAATCTGAGGCCAATACTGATTCAATTACATTTTTTGTAGTTATTATATAAGTGAGATATTTTAGGATATGACTGATTGGCTTGCTCATAAAGGGTAAAATGTTAAACTGTCTTCATTAGTTTAGTGCTTTTATACCGACAATGAACTCCAAGTAGTTTAACAATGTCACTTCATTCACACACTAATTAATGTTTGTGGCATTATGTTGTCAACAGTGGCATCGGTGTACCGCTCAAGGTTAGGGTTATGAATATCGGTGGGAGTCGCTGAGTAACTCGCAATATGGGGGAAAAAAACTCTTCAACAGCACATGATGGTAGCGGGGTGTAACAGTATGCCAAAAATGACGTATTGGTACCTATAGTATCTTGGGTTTGAGGTCACTGTTTGGTTGACATTAGGTACAGTAACGGGACAAAATGCAACACGTGAAAGTGCTTTTGTTTTTTTATGAACAGGAGCACATTTGATGATATTTAAAATGAAACAAAAAACTGTTAGCAGTAAATTCTTAAATAAATTAATATCAAACAAAAATGTGTATACAATAAAACAATTTATAATCCTTTCTTTTTCTGAACTTGCACCATCAATTGCAGGGTTTTTCGTGGCTCAAATTGAGGCAGAGGTGGTACCAGTGTCATCATTTGCACACATGCATTTGCCACGCCCCCCACTGGGTCTAACAACAACAACAAAAACTGTGGAGTATTTACATGTATTTTATTGTTCTTTTTCTTAAATCATATACATGTACATTTAGGCCCATTCTTTTTTTATTTTTGTAAAATGTGCCTCCCCATTCACAGAGCAAATGGTGGTGGCTCACGGAAATACACTTTTTGCATAACGGTAAAGACAAAAGTGCATAACAGTAAAGACGAACAGCTTTATTGCAACCTTAGCAAACTCTGCAAATATATATTAAGTGCATAAATGATCTTCATTTAACGCATTATACTCTTTATACAATTGTAATAACTCTAAAGACATACATAAGGCAGAAACTATCTATTTTGCTATCGGCTATTGTGCGAATGCAAAATGGCCGCTTCCCGGCCCTTCAGATCACGGTTCCCTCTGGTGTATTGCAAAAACACAATGAGGCTTTCACGCGTGGCATTAACGCTAAAGACAGCTTGAGTGACAAAGAAGGACCATTGTAAAAAAATAAATAAATCAATCAAATTTAAAAAACATAAGGAACTCTGAGGACAATGTGAGACATTTGTGTTAGTTTTCATGGAAAATGTATATTAAGCAATAGGTGAAACATCTTGTATATCCAAAAATGTAATTAGCATCATCAGAGAACAAGTTGTAAAGAATGAAATTTCAGTTGGGACAAATAATGGCAAAGACGTTTTGACAATAAAACTGTGAAAATTGACAAACAACCATATTGACAAACAACCATTCACCCTCACATCCACACTTATGGGCAATTTCGAGTCTTCAATGAAGCTAACATGGATGATTTTGCAATGTGGGAAGAAACCAGAATACCCGGAACAAAGCCACGCAAGCATGGGGAGAACATGAAAACTCCACATAGGAAGGCCGGAGCCTAGATTCGAACTCACATGCCAACCAGTCTCCCACTGTGCTTCCCCGTTTTACTGGCACAAATTTCTGAGTCTGACGATGTGACTTTTGATCACAAGGCAGGAAAAATCCTCAAATGCTCTTATTGTTGTTTTTTAACCATAATTGGTTGGGTTGCCGGGTATTCTTTTTAAAAGACAAAAATAGTGGTCAATGGTACAGTGCACTCCTAACTGGGTCAACCTGTAACCCCCCACTCCCGCCAGGCTCAGCCTTTCAAGACAGGCCACGCTACGACCTGTCCATCAAACAGCGAAGCAGTGCGAAAAAAGGGATGAAATGTTTTCGATTGGGTCAGGTGGTGGGTGAGGACAAGTATGAAAATCTGTTTTCAGCAGATGTTTCTGCAGTGTGCGTTGCGAGGCCTCATTCTGCTTCCTCTATCTCGCTGTTGGGCCCAAAAAACAATTCATATCCCTGTTCATCATGTTCGGCAATTTTGTGCGTGGCAGGTTTGTTTTTTGCCAACCGGCCCTCATTCGTGTTATTGAACAGAGGAAAAACATGCTGTAAAAAGTGATTGCGCTGTGGAAACTCAGTGGGGTTAAGTTTTTGCCTGCCACTGTACAATACAGTTTCTTCTTGAGGGTGATCCTTAAAAAGTTTTCAAGGGGACATACTGTAAAATGTCAAATTGACTTTTCAATTGTTTGTATAAATACCCTTATCACAAAAAGTAAGGGATATTCTGAACTCATGAATGCACATCCCACTCTTTAGTGCTTCAGTAATTGCTTCTCTAACGAGGAAAAAATTCCCGACAGGTGATTAAACAGCAGGTGTTTAACAGCAGGTGTTTAATCACTAGATTTCAGTAAATACTTTTCCTGGTTCAATCAGAATTGGGATTGAAACAGTAATCATGCTATTTGCATTTTGAAATCATGAGATCAAGATGGCACCTAACAATTAATCAACAGTACCTCAACAAGTAGCACTTTGGCAGATATAATTGATAAATATTCTTCAAAACCGAGTCTTTTTATTGCCACTCTCAGCTGAAGGTTACTGTCAAAATAAAACAAAGTGAATTGCACGACGTGTATTTGAAACAACCACATAACCTCTGCTAGCATACAGTGGGAAAGAGCACAGGCACACAGGCTAACAATTAGCATCTATATGGCGGTGTTGTTACCTTTCAAGAAATGGAAATCTGGACACAAACGGTGCAGCAGTTTACACGTAGACAATATAATAATTCTCTCAGGCATATAGTCTTTATCCTCTGCGAGGAACAACTAATATTACAGCTGTACAACGTAGTATGTGCGTATGGCAGTCGTATACTGAAGATGATGATGAAGGCTTGCACACCAGAATGAGCAGCACAATTTGCATTGCAGGAGAAAGTGTGGACTAAAGTTCTATTTTTCTCATTTAAAAACATGACATTTTGGGGGGGGGGGGGGGATTTTAAAGCTGGAACGGATTATTGACATTTCCATTCGTTTCAAGTGCTTTGAGTTATGAGAGTGGTCAAGGAACATATTAAGATGGTATCTCAAGGCACCACTGTATAGTAATTTAGGAGTAGGGGGTGAGCGAAGGGCGGCACGGTGGCCGACTGGTTAGAGCGTCAGCGTCACAGTTCTGAGGAGCGGGGTTCAATCCCCGGCCCCGCCTGTGTGGAGTTTGGATGACTCTAAATTGCCCGTAGATGTGAATGTGAGTGTGAATGGTTGTTTATTTGTATGTGCCCTGCGATTGGCTGGCAACCAGTTCAGGGTGTACCCCGCCTCCTGCCCGATGATAGCTGGGATAGGCTCCAGCACGCCCGTGACCCTAGTGAGGAGAAGCGGCTCAGAAAATGGATGGATGGGGTGAGCGAACGATACCAAACGTTTGTCAAGTACTGTATGTTTCTTGACTCTCCACTTCACAAATCCCCTGAAAACACTGCCAACAACAACATTGCCAAGAACAAAAAAGAGACAGTGACATCTCACTGTGCTGCTTTATTAAAAATCGACACGGTGTGACTTGGCATGCGTTTTCCATATCAAAACGTCAGGGTTGAACTTGGTTTGAACATTCTAGGTTTCCAAATCCATAAATTATCAGCCGGGATGCGGCTCATGCTGCAAGGTTACAGTGGGAGGAGCTCACCCAGGTTGACAGGTCAGAGGTGTTGCGGGTCCTGTCGCCCGAGGCTTGCCATCTAACAGGTCTCTGAGGCAGGCGTCTTCCCTTTCCATTTACCTGCTGCCACCTTTCAAACTGAGGTGCTGTCAAAACACGCTTGGGTTTAAATGGTTTCCTTTGAGTGTATGTAGAGTCTGCGTGTGTATGGATTCTGTAAGAGAAAAGCTCAGCTTTGCATCGGCAACAAGGAAAGCTTGAGGTGTTTGACTTTGATTCAGAGTACTGACTATGTGGCACGTTCTGTCTGGATCCACTGAACGTGTGAGGTGTTTTTTTTTTTGTGATGGTCTGTGACAGTCACGACCAAATCCTGGTGATTACATGGATAAAAATCCAATTATTTGGTAAGAATAGAAGCTTATGTGGATCCGGTTCCAGTGGCACAGTTGAGTTTCTATAACTGTTAAAATGACCATTATCGACACTAATGTGTGCCAATTCCTTTTGAGGTTAATGTATTTTAACGGGCCCCAGTCCTCAACCTAACCCTAACCAGGCCTAATCCAAACCAACCCTGACCTCCGGAACGCAAACCACCACTAACCAAATGAAATACTAACCCTGAACCAAAACCATACCTCCAACCTTGATGACCTGAACCCCATCTAATCCTAATCCCCTAATACTAGAGTAGCCCAACTCTTAATATATGTATATCAACTCGAAAGGCTTTTCATTTTAAAAAATATATCTGTTTTAGTTTGTCGTATTATCTCTCAAGTTTTAGTATTGACACAACACCTGTTCGATATCCATATATCATGTATATATACTGCATATGTATTTGTACCAACATACTAGGGTACAAGTATGTAATGGGGGAAATACATTTTTTGGTTGGTTTTAGCAGTCCGTGTATCAGTCAGTCAAAAGTAACACAAATTAAAGATTGTACAGCTGGCCCGAGATGTCGAGGATCAGGTGGCGAGAGACGAGGACAGGCTGGGAGCTGATTGGACGGCAGCCAAAAAGTAAGAGTTGGGAAAATCACAGGAAATACTGTAGATATCCCTTGGATGAAGATGGATAAAAGGGTGTGGATGAGTGTCTTGGATGTGGGAAAAGCTAGGAGACTGCAACAAGATTTACCATAATGCAACTTCACCAAATCTTAATATCGATACAGGAGGTCCTCGGTTTATGGTATTCCCAATATACTGACTAAATTTGACGCCGTAATACTAGTTTGAAATCTTAAACATGGCTGCAAATCCTAATTTCAAACCCTAAACCTAATTTAGAACCATACTTTGAAACCCAAATCCTCACTTGAAATCCTAAGAAAAACTTGATTTGAACCAAATGCCATTTGAATCTGCGGACCCCTTTTAATGATAACTGAAACATGTTGTTTAAAATGTTTCCTCATAAGAAAAGGTTTCCGTCAAGCCACCTACCCCCATAGCCCGGACATGAAGAATATGGGAGATCTTTGTCACACGTGGGACACAGCCATTACGTGCCAGGAATTCCTGCAGCTCGTTCAATGTCGCTTGAGGCGTCTCCATATACTCCCTGACCAAACTTGTTCTCGTCTTTTTGCATTCATTGTTTCAATTTGATTGTTTTGTGTTTATGGCCTAGAAATGTTTTACGTTCAAATATTTACCGTAATAATGACTTGACAAGTGCTTTAGTGTAGGTTTAGTGAGCGATAGATGTTGCATTCTGAGATGTTGTATTTGTAACACATTTGGTTTGTACATAAGACATGTTGCGTTTTTCATGAAATAAGAAGGTGTTGGAATGTCTGCTGGTTTTTGTTCACATTGTTCGATAGCGCTTACCTGAGGGAAGGAGCTGGAAGAGGTGGTGACCAGGAAGTGTATGGTCCAATAGGATTTCGCATGCTCTTGTCATAGTTCTGGCAGCATGCAACTCCTCAAGGGTGGGTAGAGAGGTACCGACTTTTATTCGGCAATCCTGACTATCCGTTGCAATCGGAGTTTGTCCTTGGCACCAAGCACCCGTGGCAGCATCAAACCAGACTGTGATGGGTGAACACAGGACTGATTCGATGACTGCTGTGTAGAACTGCCTCAACAGCTCCTGTGGCAGGCTGTGCTTCCTCAAAAGCCGCAGGAAGTACATCCTCTCTTGGGGCTTTTTGAGGATGGATTTGATGTTGGTCTCCCACTTCAGGTCCCGAGAGATTGTAATCCCCAGGACTTGAAGGTCTCATCCCTTGAGACAGGGCAGTTAGACAGCGTGAGGGGCAGTAATGGCGAAGGATGCCTCCTGAAGTCCACGATCATCTCTACAGTCTTGAGCGTGTTCAGCTCCAGGTTGTGTCGGCCGCACAACAGCTCCAAGCGCTCCACTTTCTGTCGTTATGCAGATTCGTCACAGTCTTTGATGAGGCCGATGACTGTGGTGTCATTTGCAAAATTCAGGAGTTTGACAGCCGGGTGCATTGAGGTGCAGTTGTTCGTGTAGAGAGAGAAGAGCAGCGGAGAGAGGACGCATCCTTGGTGGGGCCCCGGTGCTGATAGTGCGTGTGGATGAGGTGGTGTCCCCCAGCCTCACCTACTGTGTTCTGCCTGTCAGGAAGCTGTAAATCCACCGGCAGATGGGAGGCGAGACGCTGAGCTGGAGAAGCTTGAGGAAGAGGAGTTTGTAGCTCTAACTTCAAATTGTCGGCAATCTCTGAGGAACCCGCTCTGCGAAAGTACCTGTCTGACACAATTACTTTCCCTGGCGAGGCGGCCGATATGACAAAACACCACGGGTGGTGTCACACTGGATTTCAGCCAGACCCCCACAGCTGGTGGTCTGACACAGCCTGACAGGTCCAGTCACGACTTGCAGATGAAGCCCTCTGGACAAACTTGTCCGATGTCATGTTGTCAATCTGATTCCACGCTTTGAATGTGTTACCAAGTGGCGACCAAACAGGTTATGAGGAAAAAAAAAAAAAAAAAAAATACAATGACTTGACATAAGAGCTAAATTCATTCCATGACCAAGTTCGTAACTCAAATCACTTGTATATTTAAAAAAAAAAGCAACGTTTTCAATTATAATTAATGGAAATGCCATTACTCCATTCAATCTCCCTTAAGAAACACCCATTTGTTGGTAACGTTTTTTAAGAAGGAAATTAGCACTTTGGTGTTTTACTGTATAAAACACAGTTTCGACATAATAAAATAAAATGTAAATAATTGAAGTTTTTGCAACAACAAATCACTCAGAATTTTTAGCATAATTTTTTCCATTCACTTTCGCCAAACATTATTAACTATTGATTTTGCCTTTTTCGCCATGCTCTCTATTTTCCATTGATTTCATGATTGAATTCGGAAAATATTTTCTCAGCACTGACTAGGTCCATTGCTTAGAAAAAATAAATTTGCCAAATTACTTGCACAAAAAAGAGAAAATGTGAGCACAAAACACAACAGATACCTGTATTTTCATTGCAATGTGGTGGCTCGTAACTGTAGCCCTCAAAAGTCATTGTACAACTGTATATCCAAAGACCTTCCTCTGTCTTAGTGTATTGTTTCCGGTCTCATTGAGAATAAGGTCACGGTGAGTGGGACACTGTATGGCGCCCCGAGGGTGGGGTGAACCATGTGTACCAGTGCGACAAACATTCTACTGTCAGTCCAGCTGCTCCCCTGCATGTAAGCCACAAGTGATCTTCTACTGTACCGAATGCGAACTCCGCCAGGCATCCTTTTGTCCTCTTCGGTCAACTAGGACAATAGCGACGTAGCACTCCTTGTCTGAAGGGGTGCACAAGTAAAGGCTTTCTGCTGACTTGTCGCTCTGTCAAACTGTCGCTAATATGGCAGTGGTGGCTTATTTTGCTGACGCCAGCAGCCGCAGTGGCTCTTAGCCACGTACGTACCATGAACATGCTCTGTGCTGTACTTAACTTTATTGCTTTTTGCAAGAACTGTACATCTAGAAGGAAAGAGATTTATTTATTTATTTTACTTGGTTGCATATTTGTATTATCCATCCATCCATCCATTTTCTGTACCGCTTATCCTCACTAGGGTCGCGGGCGTGCTGGAGCCTGTCCCAGCTATCTTCGGGCGAGAGGCGTTTTACACCCTGAACTGGTCGCCAGCCAATCGCAGGTCACACATAAACAAACAACCACTCTCACTCGCATTCAGACCTACGGACAATTTAGAGTCTTCGATCAACCTACCACGCATGTTTTCGGCATGTGGGAGGAAACCGGAGTACCGGAGAAAACCCACGCAGGCACGGGGAGAACATGCAAACGCGACACAGGCGAGGCCGGGATTTAAACCCCAGTCCTCAGAACTGTGAAGCAGATGTGCTAACCGGTCGTCCACCATGCCGCCCCGGTTTGTATTACTGTTACATAATTGAACTATTGTTACTGTTGTGTATAGCATCTAGGAGTATGATATGCAATCAGAAGATGTTAGTCAAAAGCACAACAAACAGAAGAAGCGTGAAAAAGTGCGAGTCCATCAGGGAAGACGTTGCATGCACGTGTTACCTGTCAACCATGAGACAATTTTTTAAAATTGGATTATCGTTACAAGGGAAGTCCCGATCCGAACATTTGATAGAAAGTAGGGGTTGATCACGTGATTTTCAGCTGATCGAGATCGGGTGAAAAAGATCCGTTTTATTCATTTCCTGACATTGTAATTGTAATAATGAATATTTATACACAAACTCCATAGTAACACATAAAGACAGGTAATATAGCAGTACTCACAGGCAGATATATTCTTCCTATTCTGTGAGAAACGAGGTAAATTATTTTATCGCAACATTCTTCTTCTCTTCTTTTTTTCTGCAAACGTGTAGCTCCATGCATGCAGCGCACCACACTGCCCCAACGAGGCCAAGGGGCACACAGCAGGAACAGCAGAGCTGTGCTTAGCTGTATCGGCAGGTATCGGTATCGGCAGGTACTTCAATCAAAGACTCAGACTGGTGCAAAAAAATCATCCCTAATCATTACTACCGTGATTAGCATCTGGGTGTTCAGTGGGGACTCTAAGCTGACTCCATAACAAACGGCAGAAGCGAAGAAGTAGAAGATATCAGTCTTGTAGAAAAGAAGTTGAATGCACGTGTTAACAGTATACTGTGAGAAGATTTCAAATGATTAGTTTTACCCTTTTAAAATTGGATTATCGTTACTGCTGTGTTTAGCGTCTGGGAGTTCAGTGGGCAATGGGAACTGCACAACAAACAGAAGAAGCAAAGTAGTAGTAGTCAGATGCACGTGTTACAGTGCAACGTCATTTTTTTTTCATCAAGTGATGGTGTTGTTTTCAAAACAAATGGAAAGAAAATGTGTACGTGAACAATATCATGATAATATTGATAACAATGATAATTTTGGTAACAATAATCATGGTAGGAAATACTTTTTCATGGTGCGATATTGCAATATATTGCAGCCACTGAGCTTAAGAGGGTCACAGTGTCATCACTAGGTTGCAACAGTGATACAGAAAACTGGAAGAGTCACAGAAAGGCATGAAAATTGAAAAAAAAATCCATGAAAATCAACCAAGTGCTTGTCCTTGGAAATTTTCATGGATCAAAAAACCTGTGATTTTTTTTTGTTTTGTTATTCAGCTGCTTGTAAGAGATCAGCAAGTTGTGCAAAAAGTACTAAACCATTGAACAGTTGGACATGCATTCAAAGTTTTACAGATAATCAAATAAAGTTCACCTGTAAAGGTTGTAGTGCTTTTAGGTACATCCTGAAATTATCACCAAAAAGACGAATATCACCTGACTTTCTGTGAGTAGTGTATGTGACGCACTGCCAGTTCAGATGGCTCAACTGTCTGGCTTTGACTAAAGAATGACACTGAGGCAACACATTCTTCAATCTCCCATGTCAGGAAGTTGTGGAGGTTATCACTCGGAGGTATGTTTAATAAAAAAAAAAAAAAAAGGAAAAAAAAAGTGTGACAGTCATCGCTCCATAAACACACACCAACCACCTACCCGTGCTGCTTCCATTCGGTACTTCCCAATCACAAGGGCTGTTTAGGTGAGGCAGCATGGGAAACATTACAGCTTATACCTAAATCCACATCATTTTCCCTGCATCTCTGAGCCGAGTAATAGAGCCGGCTATGGACAGATGTGGCCGTCCAATGTTTGGTGTTTTATTATTAACGCGCCGTACGTTCCAGCGGGTGTGCGTGTGTGTGGATTGTGGCTTCTGGAAATAGATTTGATAAGGGAGGCGAGGAGATGAAACCTGGCTTCATTCATGGAAAGGCAATATCCCTCAAATCCAATCGTAACCACACAGGAACATACTGTATTTCTCGCATTATAAAAACAACGTGAAATTAATGTTGTGCAGTCATAGTGTCTGGCTGGAACATATATGGAGTGAATTTCAAAGGACCTCATTCAAACAGATTGCCGCCCAGACGTGGTAAACGTTTGACGTCTTCTGAAATTCGGTTCCTGCAAAAGCCAACCTGTCAACCAAAATAAAAGTTACGGAAAAAAAAACAATAATTTGACCAATGATTTAAATCAACATTGGACGTGCATGTAAATTATAAGGCTGTTACGGCATGCCATAAATCCTGGTTAGTTACGTACCTTGGTTTTAAGGTCACGGTTCAGGTCACGTTGGGCGCAGTAAGTGAACAAAAAAGCAAAACAGTAAAGTGTATTCTTCTGTGGAGTCAGGAACAGATTTAGTGACTTTTAAATGAAAGGGGGGGAAAATGCTAACTTAAGTTCTCCAATAAATGAGTCTCAATTCAACAAAATAGGGTATTAAGTAAAATAAAAATAAATATTTCATAATGTACACGGTGTCTACAAAGTCTCCTTATCACATTGCACTTATGGACTATTCCACTTGCTTTTGATGTCACCATTGTCAACTTACAAATCAGACATTTTAAGATTCTTCAATTACATTGGTCAACAAATTATTATTATTTTTTTAAATGATTTAGGACAATTTTGAAGTGCTGAATACAAATTTCACATTGGTTTTGCTCAATTGGGTCAACGTTTTGAACTTTGGCCATGTTTTTTGTACGTGTACAGATATTTTCGGTTCAAATAAACGGAGGTTCATACCCTGAATATTGAACATGGATGACATAACATTCAATTTACAGGTACTTACTTTCCAATTAAATTTACAGGAAGCAAAGTTTGTAAAATTTGATTTATAAACTGTAAACAACTTGGCATAAAAACTTGTTCTGAACAAGAGAAATGGATGTCATTTTCGGATTCAGTGATGCAAAGTTGTCCTAAATCATTTGATAAAACTTACAACAATTTACAAAATAAAATAAAAAAAAGTTGTAACCCAGTTTTATTATTAATCTATTAATTGAATTATGAAAAAAGTCAAGAATAATATAAAAACAACAGAAAACAAAAAAGAAATATAAAATACAGTGATGTCTCGAGATATGGGTTGAATTTGTTCGGTGACCACTTAAAATCTTAAATCATTTTTGCTCATTGAAAAAAATGGAAGGGCCATTAATCTGTTCCAGCCTCTCCCCCCCCCCCCCCCCCCAAATTAAAATGTTTGTTTCTGTGTTTTAATGATGAAAAATAGCACAATATAATATTGTACTTTATAAAAACATAGAATAATCACATAATTAAATAGACTGTAAAGAATTAAACACTCTTCATTATGATTTAATGCTGCAATCCAATTCAATGTGCTATGCCCGCCCTGTCCACCGGGAAGTAGTACAGTATAATCCAGTCATGCAGACACACGAAGAAGATTCTTCTTCAACTGCTACTGTAAGTGACTTAGTAAAATGCTGTAATATTAGTGATTTTCGTAGAGGACAAAGTATATACGCCTGTGAGTATTGTTATATTATCTGTCTACATGTGTTGCTCCACTATTTGTGTTCAAATATACGTTAATTAAAGGTTTCTAAAATTGCTAATGCTAACCGCTACCATGTAAATGGCATTTTTCATACGTTAGCATTAAGCGAAACAGATTCTCGTGAGGCAGCGCTATGATTTTTTTTGAAATACATAATGTGAAATCATCTTTTTGTTCAGTGTCAACTTCACCTGGGAGTGGCATTAAACAGGCGGAAGCCTCTTTTTTGATGAATTGTTCACTATTTGCCGAACTGCTGCTGCTATTGAGTTCACTGCCCGCATACAGCGCTCGCGAGTTTGAGCTCGCAAGTCAAAGCAAAACAAATTTCAGTTGGGTCACTCAACGCACCACTGTACTTTAAAAAAAAGCAAAAAAAACAACAAATAAAAAAATCTTTCGTTGCCCAAAGTTGTCAGAAGAAACTAAGTCTTTGCTTGTCTTTAAAACAACCTGACAAACACTTTACCCCGAACAGATTCCTGGTACGTCTTCAGACTCTCCAGACCCCTTAGGTAACCAGCACTGACATTCTCATTATATACGTATCATTAACATATAAAGCCCTGACACCTTATTTAAATGTATTCATATAGCTGAGGTATGTTTTTCCCCGCCACACATTAACATGCATTAAAGGAAATTTCTGCAGTAAATTCTTCCAAAAGAAGTTGATGAAGATGGTGAGGGGTATTAGTTTTTTGTACATATCTAATCTGGTGACTAGACTTGA
Source organism: Phycodurus eques (assembly GCF_024500275.1). Classification (NCBI taxonomy): domain Eukaryota; kingdom Metazoa; phylum Chordata; class Actinopteri; order Syngnathiformes; family Syngnathidae; genus Phycodurus; species Phycodurus eques. The sequence continues at coordinate 21,090,388 of NC_084530.1, forward strand.
CTGGTGGGTATTATTATTATTATTATTATTATTATTATAATGAAATGCATAGTTCATTAGTAAAGTGTCAAAATATTACTTAGAATCACTAAATTAATTATTAATGATGATTTTGTTTGTTTGAAAGGAACAATTTATGTTAATTAGATGGAAAGTGCTGTGGCTGTGCAGTTGATTTTAACCTAATAAGTCACTGCAGTCAGTTCAAAAAGACATTTTAAAGCAATACAGCAATGTTAGAGCTTAGCCTTACTTTGGGATCAAAATGGCTTCCAGCTATAGGAAATAATGGAAATGGAAACCATAAACCATCATGAAACCTGTTTAATATAAGATGACTGCTGTTAAAGTAAAACAATAAAAAATTTCCTCTCGCTCAACTTTAATGACTCCCGAACAGACATATTGCTCCTAATCGACCCCTCCTTCCTCTACTGTTGACGAAATCAATGCCCCTGGCCGTTATATAAGCAAATATCATATAAAAAATACAAATAAATGCCTGCCCTCTTAAAAATGTCTCACCTTTAATAGACCTGATACTTTTCACAGTTGCAAATGTAAATGCCCTTGCCCACACTATAAATAAGTTATTTTTGCCTCTGCCTCTGTTGCATCAATAAATAAATGCTCTTGCCATTTATTCTATTTATAATAGGCTTTACACGATCAGGATTTTTGGGGCCGAACACCGATCAGACAGTTTAAAAAACCGATAACCGATCACCGATCCGATCACAAGATGGAGCAATTTTGTTGTTTATCTATTTATGCCAGCGATAGTGATCAGCATAAAATGCTAATTATCGGCCGATACCGATCAGGCCGTTAAGATCGGTGTAAACTCTATAAATAAATGCCTTCCCCTTTCCTCAATCTGTACTTTTCCATGCTTTTGGCCACTAAAATCTGGACTGTAAAATGGTTTTTGTATGAAAAAAGGCTTAGCTCCTAATAAATGCCTTACCACTTACAGATAGCTGTGTCAAGTCAAACATTTGAAGCAGCTCTTGTTTTGAAACACATTCAATTGCATCCTCAGCATACTGCATATGTATTTAACACAACACCCCAAATAAACCCATCTTCGTTAAACCAGAAATGAGTAGCCAAAGGTTGAAAGTCTTTCAGAATGCGAGCGCCGCAATCGCGGAGAGTCACTGCGGTGGAAAAACAGCACGACTCCCAGCGGCGAACGCCCGCCTAACGATGTTGTGATGCGGCGCAGTCCAGCGGAAGGGGACAGCTCAGCGCCGTTCGAAAAAACATCCCCGCAGAGACGCGCCAAGGTGGCCATCTCATATGCTTTTTCAACAGGCTGAACTCAGCCAAGTGTGAACTTTTTGCTTCACTTTACAGCCAAGTCACTGGCTCAGTGCATACCAACTGTTAATGGAATGAAAGTGGCCAGGATTAAACATAGAAGGTGTTTTGGCTTATCCTTAGTTCGTAGCTAATGTCCAATTAGGTTCTTGGCTGGCGTTTGTCTCCTTGGGGGAGGTCATAATGAGACCGGTGCCACAGTGCAGCTGACCAAGGTAAATAAAACACTGCACACGGATGAAGTAAATAGCGCTCAGATTCCAGAGGTGTGAGTGTTCCAACAATACCCACCGTGTCCTTGAGAAGTGCCAGACCTGGGATTTGGGAGAGTGGGAAGTAGCTGATCATGGATTTGGTGGGTTTTTGGGTCTTCGTTCAATTTTAAATAAGAAGGTATTCAGTCATAAAGTTTTGCCACAGATTCTGAGCCTGAGCCGATACCAGCCATGTCCTTCTTTGACGCTGGGAAGTACTTAAACTGGGATTTTTTTTAGATCGGAAGTAGCCAAAAAGGGATTTGGTGGCATTTGGGGAATCTTTCTGTTTGAAATAACTACAGAATGGAAGGTCGTACCTCTGTAAAACCACATTTTACCACATTTTTGTCAATTTCAGCTGAGCTTTCCAAACAATACTGTCCTGCTGTGTCCTTGGGGGGTTGCCTCAACTGGCGATTGGGAAGTAGCCAAAAACCCATTTGTTGTTTTTTGGGGGAACTTTCCAACCTTACCATGTCCTTAGACATGGTTGGTAAGGTTGTGGATGATGAAGAAGCCATACACAGATTTTACAGGTATTGACCATAGTTGATTTTTAACTATTGAATGGGAAGGTTTTACAGATATAGATAGAAACACGTTTTCCTAGACATTTTATAATGTGATCTTTCCAACCTTACCAACCAAGTTTTATGTGTCCTTGGGAGTACCCAAACTGAGGTTTTAGGGATTGGGAAGTACCCAAACACAGATTGGACAGTTTTTTGGTAGATTTTTCCATTTGGAACAACTTTTAAAAGGAAGCTAGTGCTACAACATATTATGCTTTGGATTTGTGAGTTTTGGGTGATTGTTCTGTTTTTTTTTATTTAGCTACTGAATGAAGGTTCTGCAGATACTGTATACTCTTTGACTAGTACATTTTGTGGTGTGAGCGTTACATCAATACCTTTTAAGATGTAAGGAAGTACCATAACTGGGATTTTGGGAATCGGGTTTCCAAACCTGGATTCTTTGGGTTTTTATGATCGTTACACGTCTCTAAATATTGAACAGCAGGTTGAATAGCTATACAGTCAAGGTTTACGAGGTTTAACCAAGACATTTTACAGTGTGAGCTGTCCTTGGGAGGTGTCTAATCTGGGATTTTGGGGATCGGGAAGTAGCCATACACAGATTTGAAGGGTTTTGGGGATTGTTCTATTTTTTTCTTAACTTGAACAGAAAGGCGTACAGATATACAATCAAGTTTTACCAGGACATTTTCCAGTTACAACTTTCTAAAAATGCCAACCATTATCTTCTCTATTTGCTGGGAATTACCCATACTGGGGTTTTGGGGGATCAGGAAGTAGGCAAACACAATTTTGTAGGGAATGATCCGCAAAACCCCTTTAAAATTACTTTTAAAAAGACAGTCATCCAACTGTAAAAAAAAATAATAATAACAATTTACCAAGGGCATTTTGAGCTTTACAAGGATATGAACCACATTTGTTTTTTCTACTATTCAACTGAAGGTTGTACAGAGCTGATGTATGAGCTTTTTAAATAACACCAATAGCGATCCATCTACGCCCTTGGAAATTACCGGTATTCATTTATTTATTTATTTTCTTTTATTTTTATTGAACATACACAAACAGTTCAAAACAAGACTGGTTGTTTATAAAAGAAAAGAAATGAAACACAACAAAAAGAAAACAAAACAAAAACAATAGAAGGCCACACTAGAAGGCAGCTGTACATTTTTGTCCTTCAATATCAATATGTTCAATAGGCGTGGGAAGAAGTAAAAAACTTATCGGGTCGTAAACCTGAGTACAGATTTGACTTTAATAATTAATAATGAAATAGGAAGGTATTCATATACAATATACTCTAGGTATTCAAAAATAACAGGTCCATGTAAGGGAATCATAAATCAAACTAACATAGCCAAGCTTCATCATCAAGATTTTGTTTATACCCGTTTTGTATGTATATATTTTTAGTACTGTTTTCAGTTCGTTATCATAGTCATTCAACAAGTTAACTCCTCTACCAGAGACACATCGCTGTCTTTTATGTTCCTGTTTTAGATTTTTTGAAATGCACCTGTTCCTCTCAGATTGTGACAAAACTTCAAACAGCTTCTGATTACTGTGGCAAAGTAAATTGTTGTGTATTTTGTACATGACCAGAGCTTTTTTTAAATGTAACTAAAATTACATAAAATGTGTGTATTTAAGTTAATAAATAGTGGATTGGTTGGTTCAATGTAGCCAGCTCGACTAATCGTTCTGGTGGCTTTTTCTTTTTGCGTAGAGATTGTGAGTGTTGGTTTTATATGTGTTGCCCCATATTTCCACACAATAAATCATACAGTATATGGCTGTAACAGTTAACAGTAAAGTGTGTATAATGACTTCTTATTTAAGATATCCTTAGTTTTATGAAGAATAGCGATGGTTTTTGAGACTTCCAACATAGCTGATCATAGATTAGTACTCCAAGGAATTTATTTTCATATAACTTTCTATTTCAGTGAAATTGATCATGATTTTTGCCTTTTTATTAGTTTAGTGCAAAAAAAATGATGAACTTCATTTTGTTTAAATTTCGTGATAGTTTAACAATATCAAACAGGTTTTTCAGTGTATTTAATTCATTTTCGACAGTAGTCAGAGGTTGTTCTCTTTTTTTTTCTGAGCAATAGAGAGTTGTGTAATCAGCAAAGAAGACACATCTGAAGACTTTGGAGACATTGCAGATATGATTAATTTATAATTTGGTGCCCAACACAGAGCCTTAGGGAACCTCATCAGTGATCTTTAAATGATTTGAATATTCATTATTAAATTGCACATATTAAAATATGTCATCCAAGTAACTTTTCATCCACTTGTATGTCATGTCTCTCTAATTTATTCATTAATATAGTATTTGGGGCCCCATGCGTTGTTCCATTTGAAACAAGTTTTGAACAGAAGCTCGTATGTGGATAAAACAATGTTCTACCCCAACGTTACCAATCTTGTCTTTCTACGACCTTGAGAAGTACTTTAACCATGATTTTTCGGAAAAGCAGTAAAATGTCTATCCTAAATGACACCGACACATGAACTTAGATGAGTTCATTTAGATAAGCAAAGACCATGTAGTCAATCTGTAGGGAAATTTTTGCGCATGCCTTGGACTGCGGCTGCCATTATTAGTTAGCTGAGCTCAGGAAGCAGCAGTGTGTCCTCTGAGTGCCTCTGAATTTTGGAACTCCATCAAGGCTTCTAGCTGCCAATGCTGAAGTTGCCAAGTGATGGACCTGAGTCATGAGAACCCAGGCAGGGAAAGACGCTCATGTCGTTAGCTAGACGTGGGGTTGCAAAATTCCAAAAGTTGAAAACCCTTCATGGTAATTAACAGGAATTCATGAGAATAAACCAAGACTTTACAAAATGGCAGGTTGGCTTTTAATAGCCAAGTTAAATATAAGCTTAAATTCCCATGGAAATTTATCTGAAACTTTATGAACATTCTCCACCCCTTTGCCACTCTAACCACACATTGGCCGAACAAGATCAGATGTGGAGTCAGAGTTTTTTTTCTCATTGTTGCGGCTATTTCTCGGAAACCATTCGAGCCGTGTCGGAGACCGTCGGCTCATCTGGCAGGATTTCCCAGGAAGTGACAGCAGCCTTTGTAGGACTCAGTGACGGGGGCGTGCAGAGACCTTTGGAGGGGCAGTTGCTCAAAGTTAAAATGGGGGCACATGGAACAAGAGTTTGAAACGCCTTAAGCATAGCATTGCAGGCTATTCATGAAAACAATAAGAAAAGACACTTGCCTTCAGGACAGCAGGAATTGCAGTTTCTTTCCAATGATGACACAAGATGGAAAGGACGTGAAAAGGAATTGAACCTCTTTTTAAATATAAATTACCGTAAGATTTCAAATCCTCAAATATTTGTTTTAAATTGGACTACTTTCTGATTTCCTTAGTCCTCTGTCAAACCAAACAAGTTACCTTTGTGTAAAGACATTCACAGACTTCAGCTTTTGGAAAAGCGATCGACAACCTATTTTCTGACATGCTTAGAATCAAACACTCACCCAGTTTTTTCCCAACGAGTGCCCGGTCTGCTGAATTTGAAATCCTAAGGCCCAAAAAACCTTAAATCTATCTATCCATCCATCCATTTTCTGAGCCGCTTCTCCTCACTAGGGTCACGGGCGCGCTGGAACCTATCCCAGCTATCATCGGGCAGGAGGCGGGGTACACCCTGAACTGGTTGCCAGCAAATCGCAGGGCACATAGAAACAAACAACCATTCACACTCACATTGACACCTATGGGCAATTTAGAGTTGTCAATTAACCTACCATGCATGATTTTGGGATGTGGGAGGAAACCGGAGTGCCCGGAGAAAACCCACGCAGGCACGGGGAGAACATGCAAACTCCACAGAGGCGGGGCCGTGGATTGAACCCCGCTCCTCAGAACTGTGAGGCAGACGCTCTAACCAGTTGTCCACCGTGGCGCCACCTTAATTCTAAACTCTGCTCAACATATGAGGCTGGGATCAATAATTTTCCAAACCATGTTCCATAAATATGTGCAAAGCATTGAGTGGCTGGCAAGCTCAAGGCTGCTGCCGAACTGCAACAATCTGTATTGCGTTTCTACGCCGGGCTTGCCCACAAGAAGGCCAGTTATGAAGCAGATCGAGATCTGGGCTATTAGTGCGTCACCGCAGATTAGCTGCAGGCTTGCTGATGGATAAATGGACAGTCAGTGTACGTCGCTTCCAGCACTGATGCTGTCAAAGCGTCAGCGTCCGCACTGGAAACTTTTTCTGTACGTGACCAAAAGCCGGTTGTTTGGCTTTATGTCTGTGTATGTAAATGGACAGATTGATGTTTATTCTATGTGAGAGGACAGACAGATCTTTTTCTGACTGGCAATAATATGATACTCATTTGCTATTCAGGTATGACTGAGCTCCATGTGTAGGAGTCGTGGCGGGGTGGGTATATCACGTCTGCCTCGGCTCAGAAATGAAATTGCCTGCTCGCATCGTGAGCGATGGCGCCGATATGTACATGTGCAATCTGACACCAAAGAAGGTTTTATCATTTGTGACGCTTACCTGTCACAAAGGCAGAACCAGGGAAGCGGGCTTTGTCATCAGGCCGATTTGCCTGAAGCTCTGGAGATACGCTGGCCAACGGTGATAGTTTGTGTTTTTTGCTTCAACAGGCCTAATTGGACAGTTTGCAACAAAGAACGCTTTGTGTGGGCCTGATTAGCGCTGGTCACTATCATATAAGTACATCATGCCCAACTAGGAGGCCCGTTTTTCAATTATTTTCAATTTTTCAGCTGCTGACAGAACATCAAAACATGCTAAGAAAACCCCTTGGGTATGGGTACAGGCTAATTCCTGGAAATAGAGGCTGCATCATTAGCTCCAAACAAAACAAAAAAATGCAAAAGAAACAATACAGACAAAACAATTTCTCACAGTTGTTTAGAAATATGAAAGACCGATAATTTCACACAGATACAGTATTTGGATGTGTGCACCTTTAGACAATTACACACCGATGTCCTGAAATGCAGAAAACAAGACAAATTTGCAAAACAATATGACACATTCCATGATGTTTTCACATTCTAAAATGTGGCAAAACAATTCTCTCCTTGTGGCTAATTTCATGCAGACATTCCAAAATGTGCGCTGTTAGCCAATTTGACATGGACATTACGAAATATGGACAAACACACATAGACATTCTGAAATGTGGAAGACGAGACTGCACACTAAGCCAGTTTCATGCAGAAATAACAAATTGTGTGAAATTGACTCAAAGAGCAGTCTTGTTTTCCATATTTTGGAATGTCTGTCTGAAATTGGCTAAACGCACACAGATGTTCTGAAAAATGGAAGACGAAACTGCTCTTCTAGCCAATTTCACACAGAAATTCGGAAATGTGGAAAACAAGACTGTTTTGAGCAACGCTGAGATTATTTGACACAGACTTTCCAAAATGTGCACTTTTGGCTTATTCCATGAACATTTGGAAATGTGGAAAACAAGACTGATTTGAGAAGATTTGATGCAGATTTTCCTAAAATGTGGAAAACAAGACTGCACTTTGTGCCAATTTCATGCAGATCTTCCAAAATGTGGAAAATGAGAGGTTCTATGCAGTTTTCACACAAACATTCCGAAATGTAGGAAATTAGGCTCAAAGATAGATGTAGCTATTTTTCAGGCTCGGCGTACGAACAGAACTAATTTGTGCTTGTTTTCCTCTTGTTGTGTGTGCGGTACAGGCAACATCTTTGTGGTGAGCCTGGCTGTGGCCGACCTGGTGGTAGCCATCTACCCGTACCCGCTGGTGCTGGCCTCCATCTTCCACAATGGCTGGAACCTGGGCTACGCACATTGCCAGATCAGCGGCTTCCTGACGGGCGTCAGCGTCATCGGCTCTATCTTCAACATCACCGGCATCGCCCTCAACCGCTACTGCTACATCTGCCACAGCCTCAAGTACGACAAGCTGTACAGCGACAAGAACTCGCTGTGCTACGTGGTTCTTATCTGGGCTCTCACAGTGGTGGCTATCGTGCCCAACTTGTTCGTGGGCTCACTGCGCTATGACCCCCGCGTCTACTCATGCACCTTTGAGCAGTCGGTCAGCTCGGCGTACACTATCGCCGTGGTCTTCTTCCACTTCATCCTGCCCATCATGATTGTCACCTATTGCTACCTACGTATTTGGATCCTAGTGATCCAGGTGCGGCGGCGAGTCAAACCCGACAACCGGCCAAAGCTGACGCCTCACGACGTACGCAACTTCGTCACTATGTTTGTTGTCTTCGTGCTCTTTGCTGTGTGCTGGGCGCCCCTCAACCTCATCGGCTTGGCGGTGGCCATCCGGCCCGAGGTGGCGTTGCCCCTGGTGCCCGAGTGGCTGTTTGTGGCCAGCTACTTCATGGCCTACTTCAACAGCTGCCTTAACGCCATTGTGTACGGCGTGCTCAACCAGAACTTCCGCCGCGAGTACAAGCGCATCGTAGTGTCACTGTGCACCGCCAGACTCTTCTTCCAGGACAGCTCCAACGACCAGCCCGGCGGTGGCGGCGACAGGCTCAAGAGCAAGCCCTCGCCGCTGATGACGAACAATAACCGCGTCAAGGTGGACTCGGTCTGAAAAAAACAAATATGAAATCATGGAAAAGCCTCAAGTCACTGTGACATGGTGCTAATTTGACCTCCACAATCAGTACAAAAGGGGTGCATATTATTATTAGGAGACACTTTGCTTTGGAGCTGGATGACTACTGGACCCAAACCTCTGGTGGTCCTCTAGAAACTCAGAGTGATCAGCTAGTAGTCTGCTAACAACTCCTGGTGTTGTAGCAACTCCTGGTGGTCTGCTAGCAACTCCTGGGGATCTGGGGGAAACTCCTAGAAGTCAGTTAGTAACATCTGTTGGTCGACTTTGGAGCTGGGTGATGGTTGAAAGTCCACTAGAAGCACCTAATGGTCCACTAGCTGCTCCTGGTATTGTAGAAGCTCCTGGTGGCCTGCTAGCAACTTCTAGTAGTTCACTAGAGACCGTTGGTGTTGTAGCAGCTCATGGTGTTCTGCTAGCCACTCCTGGTGGCCTGGGAACAAGTCCTAGAAGTCAGCTAGTAACTCCTTGTATTCTGCTGGCAGCTCCAGGGTAGTCCGCTAGCAGCTCCTATTGGTCTGCTATCAACTCCTGCTGGTCTACAAGTAACTTCTAGACAGTTAGTAACTTCTGGTGGTTCGCTAACAACTCCTGGTGGTCCGCTAACACCTCCTAGTAGTCTGCTAAGAACTCCTGGTGTAGCAGCTGCTGGAGGTCTAGGAGCAACACCTGGTGCCCTGAGAGGAACTCCTAGAAGTCATCTAGTAACTTCTAGTGGTCCACAAGCAACTCCTGATGGTCCTCTATCAACTTCTGGCGATCACTTGCAACTCTCCGTGGTTTGAAAGCAACTACTAGTGGTCCTTTAGAAACTCCTGGTGGTCCCTAACCTTTTTTTTCCTCCACAGAACAGTTCATGATGGTACAAATGTTTCGCGGACTGGCAGCCGTTCGTTGATTGGGGCCGAGGGGCGAACGGATTTATCTCGTTCGGATGCTAATCGCCCCCTGGCCAGAGTCGGGGCTGTGGCGACCGAGGCCTTTACCAAAAGGACCTGATGGTTGGGAATTACTGCTCTAGAAACTCCCAGTAGCCTCCAAGCAACTACTAATGGTCCGCTAGTAGTGTGCATGAATGGTGGTGTAGCAACTCCAGGTGGTCCACTAGCAGGTTCTAGTTGTCCACTAACAACAAGCAACTTCTGAAGGTTTGCTATCAACGTCTGGTGGTATAACAGGGGTCACATCTTGTGATCTTCTTATCTGGCACTTTTTGCTTTGTAGCTGTAGTCCGTTTTGTTTACACCGATGATATCATCATATTTATTTTCTATGTAGATATATTAGTAATACAGACAGTATATATCAGGTTGCAGCCAAGCCAGGCTGAGACAAAACATTGAATAATAACCTCATTTGTGACAGTGTAACACTTAATGAAGTGCTGTCTTATTCTTATTATACCCTGCAATACTATGCCCCTACATGATGTGGACTATATATTTTAGTAACCAGGCCATCCTGTGATCTCAGTGTACTGTATGCATGGATTTCAGGAATTGTTCATAATATGCATAATAAAACAAGGTACATTTCATGTTGCTCTGTCACTATTTGTGTGGCTTCGCTCTTAGTTTCATGCCGATGTTCCAAAATGTAGAAAATGCAAAATAAAAAAATGCAGAACATTACAATTTCATGTGATGCAGAAAATGACAATTACATGAATATATTCCCAATTGTGAACCAATTTCACACAGTCATTACCGAACGTTCAAAATGAGACTGCATGCTTTAACAAATTTCACACAGACATCCAGAAATGCGGAAGATGGGGGTGGTGGTGGGTGGGGGGGATCTCACACATTCTCCAATGTGGAAAATGAGTTTGACATCAAGCAGACATTCACAAAAGGGGGAAAACAAGACTGCGCCTTTAGCCAATTTCACCAAGACGTTCAGGAATGTTGAAAATGAGAAATAATTTCATACAGACATTCCCAAATGTGGCAAGTGTTTAAAAAATATTTTTCATTTAATCCCAATTGTGCAAAAAACAAGACTGATAGCTGCCCAAATGTGTAAAATTACAATTTCATACCTACATTCTGAAATGGGGATTAAATTTACTTTATTTTAGCCAATTTCAAACAGACATTCTGAAATCTTTAAATGAGACATATTTTTACACAGTCATCCCCAAATGTGGCAAAATGCAACTAAACCTTTTCCCCCAATTTTTTGCATTCAGCCATTTTCAGGCAAATGTGCACTTCTATCCAATTTGACACAGACATTCAAAATGTACAAAGATTTACAACACCACTTAGAATACCTGGTGGTCCACTAGCAACTTCTAGTGGGCCGTTATCAATTTGTAGTCATCTCAGCTCTGTATAGTGTTGTTGTGTGTGTTGCACTGCTTAGTGAGACATGCACGCACGCACGCAGCATCATTCGAGGCTGATGTTGTGTTATGTAACGCAAGCTCCGGCCATCATCCGCAAAGCAAAAGATTGAGAGAAAAAAATAAAAAAATAAATAAAAAAAACAGCGAGGATAGGACTCCCTTCCCCCATCGCTAGCCCTTTAATCTCAGGAAGTGTGTACAGTAATCTGTTGTTCCAGTCTTTTATAGGCCAACATGTTAGAAAATGGAAGAGACGTCAGGTTTTACCATTAAAAAAAACTACACATATATGACATTGTGAGTCAAGACGAGAAGTAACAAAAAAAACATTGATGTATATAATAGTGAATTATGAAATGGAAATAATAGGCGCTACAGTGGAGGTTTACCCGTAGGTATAGTGTATATCGATCCATTTTATGCTTCCATCCAAAATATCTATCTGCCCATCCATCATCTATCCTTCCACAATACCTATCCATCATTCAAATGTTGCCTTCAGGAACAGTTTGAAATGATCGTTTTCACTCACAAAACAACAGAGCGATTGTTCCAAATGACCTTAAACTTGATGTCATCCGCCCATCACGACGTCATCACTTCAATGCAACAGCAACACAATTAGGATTGTTAGCGGATTAGTTTCATCTCAAGTGTGAAGTACCACAACTACTACATACTGAATGTGTGAGTATTTGAGTATGAATGTGTGTGTGTGCGTTCACCAGTTATTGCCTGCAAACAGTGTGACTCACGTTTCACTTTGCGTTCAAGTAGGCCTCCATCGCCCCCTTGTCCGTTTTTTTTTTTTATTCCCCTGCACATTTGTCACATTACGTGAGCGTGCACTTGAGCTCGTGAACACTCGCGACGACAAATGGCGGCGGGGGCGTTGGCCGCGCAGGGAAATGATGACGCCACCCCCTTGGAGTAATGAGGTGACGCCTTATTAGCATGATGACACTTTGACTCCCTCTGATAATTGCCTTTTATTTCTACATCTCTCACACACAGGGTTGAGGAATTTTCATTGTGTCGGGCTTTGTGTCGAAAAAGTAATTCAAAAATGTTTTTAAAAAGATCTGACAGCAGCTACTCAGCTTTTCATTACCTGAGGGGCAGTGCCCCACCACATTCATTTCTGTATCTACAGTAAAATACAGTGAAACCTCACTACTTTTTTTAACCCGGTAGGAAATAATGAGAATAGAAAAAGTCAGTTGATGGGTCAAACTGTGGCCACATGAAAGGTTTATGAAGTATACAAAGGATATGTCTTAAAGGGGTATTTTGCAGTTTTAAATCCGCTAGCAAGATTTCATGTAGCCCAACTTCAAGAATGATTTACTTCCTTCGATACTATACAAACAAAAATTCTAAAAAGATTCTCAACACACGTGAATACTTTACAACTACCCGTTTTTGTTCAGAAAATAGAACTACTCCCACAAATATTAATCTCGAGTATTAATTGAATACACTTGCCAATTGCAAAATGGGAAAAATTGATTACTGGGCACAAATCTGTAGAAACACATTCTCAATGACAAAAAAAATTAGTAATTTACAGCTAATCCAGTTCAAAGTACTCCGTAGGTCACACGTTACGTAATGTAGTATGCATAAAATGGGCTATTCAGATACAAACATATGCACTCATTGTACTAAAAACGCTCCAGACACTTATTTTCATGCTCTGTGGCATTGTACACCCGTACAGCGCTTCTAGTCACAAGTTACACAGAAACTTTACTCAGTTTTAAACTGCAGGATTGTGATTTCTCCTCATCTTCGTCTGCTGGGTGATTTAATAGGTCTTCCAAATAAACATGCTCAACCAAAATTGGTAATTCTAGCAATCGCTAAAAAAATAAAATAAAATATTGTTAAACTGGAAAGATAAACAAGCTATCAACATTAATCAATGGCAAAATCTTGTCATAGATACCGGAAAGAATACTGGAAAATACAGTATCGCTGCCAAACATAAGCAAATGGATAACTTTAAGAAAAGTTGGTCACCTTTCATTAAAATGGTGACTCTTGAAGCTTGATTCTGTTTGCCTGGGAAAGAATGTCATACAGAAATGTAATGTAATGTAAATGCACTGTCATGTGACCAAATCCTATCTTCTCATTTTAGACCCCTGTGCATGCCATAGGGTCACTTGCATACACTTTAACCGTATCCTTCTGGATCTGCGATGTGGGCCTCTATGCTGGGCCTGTTTCCCTCTGGTGGTGCGTTTTTACATTTCTCTTGGTTAGACTCCTGGAACCCCCCGTTGAGGGGTGGGGGTCAGCCCGGCGATTGCCCCTCACTTTGAGCCTGGTTGGGGCACTTTGGTTGGGCTGGTGGCCTCCCTGGGTCCTGGGGGGCCGGTGGCGTCCCGATGGTTGGGTCCCCTGCTGGACGGGCTCGCTGGCTCAGTCCCCCCCCCCCCTGTGGGTGGAGGGGGCCGGGCCCGCCCTTCCTCAGTGTACTGGCTCAGCAACTCTACACACCAGTTGACTAACATGCGTGTTATATGGTGTTCATTCTCTAATAAGTTCGATAGACACGCTATAGACTTGAATTGCTTGTGATGGGGTCACTAATAACAACACAGGTTATACTAACATGTCAACTCACAGGTTCTTACTTGTGTTTAGACACGAAAAAAAGAATCCCACCGCACCGCTCATCAGTAGCACTGCCTTGCTCATTTCCCACATCCTGTCCTGTCCTCCCCTTTTCTGTCCTCTCTTATCTTGTTCTATTGGTTAGTTATTGCATGTCCTCGGCGGGTGTGTGTGTGTGTGTGTGTGTGTCTGTGTCCGCCCCCCCATCCACAAATAGGAACACGATTTGACTGTTGTAATATTACTTGTGCTCAACTATCTTGACAGTCTCACTATTGTTCTGTTATGGTTCGCACCCCTTTTCCCCTTGTCCACTCTGTATGTCCCTTCAAACTCTTTTCTGTCTCTTTTCTGTGTCTGTTTAATAAACATCGGAATAAAAAAAAAAAAAAAATCACCATTCTGCAAGGCCAGGTTAAAAATAAATACATACATAAATATTTGTCGCAGAGCGTTCCAGTCGTTTAAGTCAGAAACTGTGATCAACCAAAAGAAGTGCGGACGTTGGGAATGAAGAGGTCAATAAAAATGCTGGAACAGAGAGTGCAGGTGTTGGTATGAATGGAGAGTAGAGAGCGAGATAGGGTGGGGTCTTACCAATGAGTGTTTCATAGATAAACATGATTTTGCAGGTTCGATACTATCAGTCTGTCCCCACGTCATCTGTTATTTTACGCATTATTAACAAATCTGTGGACCCTTGTAAACTCACCACTGTCTGAGAGGCATTGTAAAACTCTTCCCTCACTCTGCGTCAAGATTGAGAGTCTGAATGTTTTGAGACAATAACAAATGGAAAAAGTTAGATGAGAGAGCGTCGAGTCAGGCTGTTTTGTTCAAAGTGGATCGCCGTAATGCTTTGGTGCAGAAGGAACACTCTCAGCCACATTAGATCCGTGCAGAGTCATTTTCTTCTATAAAACGGCTTAGTTAGCTCATCATTTAATTTATTGCATCACTTATGGCTGAAAGCTTTGAAAAAGAGTTTGGGAAGATGACGTAACCAGTCGTTTGCTTTTGGGAAGCATTAAAGGCTTTTTTTTTCTGCTTATGAGGGTCGCTGGTGCCAGACTGACGTGGACGGCTAGCGGCGGAGCCATATTATAGCATTGAAATCAATAACAGCATAGTACATTTTCATTAGCGTATTAAATTCGTAATTGAGCATGATTTTGGGTGCGCGACAGTATATGATACCAATATAAGATATAGTCCCAACCTGAACGAAGTGGCATTCGGTAACTCAAGCAAGATGGTGGTTTTTGATTTCCGAAAAAGTAGTGATTTTGACGATGCGAGGATTCTGCCATAGAGCGACGGTACACAATGTAGCTTTTGATAGCTGAATATTAACTAACCCTGTTTGGTTTTCTTGGTAAATAAAGCTGCATGATAAGAAATGAAATGGTGAAAACGTGACAGTCCCGAAAATTCTCGAAAAAGAAGTCTCGAAATCCTTCAAGAAACAAGCTGGCAAATACTTTTATTACATTTTGTAACTTCACGCCTGGGGCCCAAGGTGCACCAAGCCCCCCAGCCTCCCTTCTTATGTTACGGCACTGGTGGGCGCAATGTGTCCAATGATGTACTTTAAAAAAAAAAAAAAAAAAATTCAATAATTAATTAAAATTTTATTTAATGATTGAATAAATAAATTAATTTAAAAAACATTTTTACATATTTGTTTTCATCCACACATTTCTGCAGCTTGACTAATGTCAGTGCAAATAATAATAATAATAATAATGAGTCATCGATATGAATATGCGATAAGTACAAGTTGTGTTTCAGCAGCGGTTGTATTATTTACACACAAAAGCACTTACATTGCATGTCATGTTCTATTTTTAGAACATGCACGCACGGAAGGTTTCGTGGGTCGCATCCCAGTCTTTGCGTGTGTGTGTGTGTGTGTGTGTTCAGATTTTGTTTTGTTTTGTTTTGTTTTTCTGCAAAGGAATTTGCATTAATCCATTCCAAGGTCAAACTGTCACCTTCAAAGCAACTTCCTTTTCTGTTTGAACTGATCAATTTATTTTTCTTTTTTTCTGTTTGAACTGATCAATTTTTAAAGTTTAGAAAATGTAAATAAAGAAATAAAGAAGTTTGCTGGCAATATTTGGTCTTTGGCCTTCTTATCTTTCAGTTGCTTTTACCCTATGAACCCTCGCGAGCGCTGTGGTCCTCTGGCTCTGGCCTTTTATCCATCCATCCATTTTCCTTACGGCTTCTCCTCACTAGGGTCGCGGGCTGCTGGAGCCCAGCTGTCTTCGGGTGGGAGGCGGGGTACACGTGTTATTTTATTTATTGTTTTGTTTTTTATGTATCTCAATGTATACATTATATTTGTATATCTGAGCGTTTTTATATTATCATTATATAACTAGGCTATTATATAACTATGAATTGTAATTCATCCAATTTCATTTTTTTTTAAATGTCACACTCATTCACACTTAATTTCATATCTGTCATCATCACAGACACACGCAAATGTCATACGTTCTTACAAGAAGCAAACCACTAACATAACAGCTAACATTTGACAGTGAAAAATCAATCAATTTTTCAGAATTTTGTCTTATTTATGGGGGCACAAGAGCAAGAGTAGGAAGAGTGACTGTGAAGCAGCTTGAGTATTTGGCAGCCGAGTGATTTCCTCCAGACACCAACCAGCGTCCATATGGACTTCATCAAGTGTGCCGTGCTGGGACATATGTCTCCTCCACACGTCCTCCGCTTCCACACCTGCTCAATTTAACGAAAAAACATTTTTTTTTTGTAAACTTCATGCAAAGCAGTCATTTATTTGCATTCCACATGAGCGAGTCCAAGGTTAATACAGCGGAAGCTCAATTTAGCAGTAACCTGACTTGCGAGTTTTTCACTCTGACGTTTTGCTTTCATCTTATTGACATTCTTTTAAAAAAGTAAAATATTTCAAAATATTTTTTTTTAAATGATGTAATAGCACACGTCGTGAACAAGCGCTATTGTACTCTTAAGCAAGCAGAAGATGTTACAAACGCTACAAAAATGGTCATTTTATTTTTCCCCCCAAAATTGGGTTCTCATATTTTTGTCATGTTTTCTATTTTATAATATATACATTTCTCTTACTTTCCTTCTAATGTATGTTTATTGATTGTTAAATATTTTGCATTAATTTTTAATATGGTTGTATTTTTGCTGAAATATATTCTATACTTATTTTATCAAATTTGTATGTCTTCCAAAATCATGATAGATTTTTTTTGGGGGGGGGGGGGGTAACTGAATAGTTTTGTATTTTTTAAAGTTTAAAATGATTATTTATTTATTTATTTATTTATCTATTGTCTTTGTAATATATATTTTTTTATTGTATTATTTTATTTGTATTTTTGAACTATTTCTCGTTGTTTAATGCAGTTTTTTTCCGTCAATTTTGTTTTTCTAGTTCTGTTCTACAGTTGTACATATTTTTTTCTAATATTTTGAACGTTGTTTCTTTGGCGCTCCAAATGTTTTGACGTTATAAACGGTGTTTTAAAAAAATAAATGAATAAAATCATCTTTCCCGAGCGAGGGTTCTGCACGCTCATCATCTCCTGGGATCCATGAGAGGACATTTATGCCGCCTGGGCGCACATCAACCTCCAGGAAAATACATGCAAACAAATAGTGACACGTGCCCGCGTGTGCCCGTGTGCCACCCGTGCCAAGTTGCACTCCAATAAGGAAAGACGACAACATAACAGCGCTAAAACTAGATGCCAGCTTGTGACTGGGGCAAGCCTTCCTTCCACACTGGTGGAACGCAACAGCAGTGACATCCATTTAGTATTGTATCATTGTAGTATTTTTTCATGTTTTCAT
Source organism: Phycodurus eques (assembly GCF_024500275.1). Classification (NCBI taxonomy): domain Eukaryota; kingdom Metazoa; phylum Chordata; class Actinopteri; order Syngnathiformes; family Syngnathidae; genus Phycodurus; species Phycodurus eques. The sequence continues at coordinate 21,107,981 of NC_084530.1, forward strand.
ATTTTGCCTACTCTGAAATATTTTGGAATTTTTTTTCCTATATTTTGGTCTGTTTTGATTTGTGATACTTGTTGAATATTTTATAATATTGTGTTCTGATTTTTATTATTTCTTGCTATATTTCCTCATACTTGTTTCAAATATTTTTTAATTAGGGATATTTTTAAAATACTTTTTAATTGTTTTTGTTTTGTTTTGTAATATCTTTTTAAAACGTTTATCCATATTTGAATTTTTGGGTCGTGTTCTTCATATTATTGTAATACGTTCTCATGTTTATTGCATTTTTTTGTATTTCTTTATGTTTTGAGTATTTTGCATATTTGTGGTGTGTTTTTATTAAGATATTTGTTGAAAATGTTCTCATATTTGTGTAATGTTTTCTCATATTGTTACACTATAGAATGTTTTTAGTCCAATTTATAACAAAAACTGTTTATTTCAAATATATTGTATCCTTTTGCTACTATGTACTTGACACATTTGGTAGGATTTTGTTCAATAAAGTAGAGTAATGTAATAGTAATCTGCTACTTTTAGCGTTTTGGGATTTTTCCTACTGTTTTATTGGAAGGTTTTGGTCAGATTTATTGAAATATCTTCTCATATTATTTGTAATTTCAAGTTTTTTTTTTTGCAATCATTTCTCATGTTTTTGTCATGTTTTCGCTTATTTATTTATTTTTTATCATATTTTGAGTTGTAATATTATCACGTATTTTGTTTGCCTACATTTTTAGTTTGAGATGTTTTTTCAATATTTGCATATATTTTTTTCTATTTTCATTTCTAGATATTTTTGTAATATTTTCTCTTTTTTTCTCATTTTTTTTTCATATGTATTTTAAAATGTTTTTCTATTTTTTTTTTTTTTTTTTTTTACTATTTTATCCAATATTCCAATGTTTTGTCGTTGGGCGACTGGTTAGAGCGTCTGCCTCACAGTTCTGAGGACCGGCGTTCAATCCCCGCCTGTGTGGAGTTTGCATGTTCTCCCGGTGCCTGCGTGGGTTTTCTCCGGGCACTCCGGGCACTCCGGTTTCCTCCCACATCCCAAAAACATGCATGGTAGGTGAATTGAAGACTCTAAATTGCCCGTAGGTGTGAATGTGAATGTGAATGTGAGTGCGAAGGGTTGTTTGTTTATATGTGCCCTGCGATTGGCTGGCGACCAGTTCAGGGTATAATACCCCGCCTCCTGCCCGATGATAGCTGGGATAGGCTCCAGCACGCCATGCGACCCTTGTGAGGAGAAGCGGCTCAGAAAATGGATGGATGGATGGGTATAATAATGTTTAATAGTTTTGTAATATTTTCTCCAATTTGGGGAATATTTTGATTTTGAGCTATTTTCTGTAGTATTTTCTATTTTTATTATATTTTCTCATGTTTTTTATTTTTTTATTTTTGTCTGAATTTGTAGTTTGTGATATTTTAAAAATATAATATATATTATGATAATATTTTAATTGTCTACATTTTCATTTTGAGATATTTCTCAAAATGTTCCAAGAATAAAGTCATACAATTACAAAAAAAGTGACAATAAAGTCATAATATTACCAGAAATATTACTCTGACAAAAAAATCCTGTTATGGAAAACAAAATCAACATAAGAAATTGCAAGATTAAATCTGAAAATAAAGCAAAAATATTGAAAAGAAAATGAAGATAGCATGTTGTCCAAATATGATAATTAATGTTTCATTTTTTTTTCACTTAAAGAAGATTTTGTTGTTGTTATAAAATGACAACTTTATTCTTGTAGCATTAGATCTTTTTTTCTTTAATTTTACTACTTTGTTGCAACATGACTTTGTTATCTTTGTTAATATCATGACATGAAGTCATCTCGCCTCCTAATTGTGCGACTAAAGGAAATGAGAAAAATTGTCAGAATTTAACATAATTGACAGTAGTTGGCATAAAAGATGACATGATGACACATTGGTGATTTGAAAGTGATTCATCCCAGACGACCACTGACGCGTTGAGTCACACCAACAACACGACGGGAAGCTTGCAAACAAAGCTTGTCAGTCAGCAGGGGGCCGCGCTCCACTCGTTAATCTCCTGCATATTTAATGAGGGACATAAAAAAACAACAACAAAAAACAGAATGCGCTGGCTCTATTTTTAGCAATGCCGCCTGGCTCTGTTGATGTGTTGCACGTGAGGCGGCACAATTCTACACAACAACAAATGTCACACACCAACGCAAGATGATGCGGCGGAATGTCGGGTGGCCGTTTTTACTTTTGTACTGTGACACAAACACAACATAAAAAGACACCAATGAGAGGCTAGTGTGAGAATTGCTGCCTTATAAAGCAGATATTTTGTAGTTTTGCTACTATTTCCCAAAGGTGGGGGACTCGAGTCTCGTGGCTTGACTCGAGCCAGACTCGAGTTGCCAATTATTGCACTTACGATTTGCTTGGCTTAAACTTATGAAAGACTTGAATTTTTTTTTCATATCGTGTACAATGCAAAATCTGAATTTGCAATAGAAAAGAAAAAAAGGAAATCCCGCCAGTGCTGATTCTGTGATTAGTATACATGTGGACCATCTCAACCTGTCAATCATCTGGCCATCGATACCGGATTGTGGAATAACCGCCACATGCTGTAGTTTACACATGTTCTTCAGTCGGTCAGTGGAGACACAACGGCCATCACAAGACATTAGCCATGATGCCTTCACTGTCTCCGTGCCCGGCGAGAAAGTGCAACGCTGATGTCTGTCTGTCGGCAGGACATTTGAAGATAATGCAAAAGACACGCACACACAGGCGCACAGCATGACGCTTAAATAATTACATTAGAGCATTTAATGACAATTAAATACACTGTAAAGAATTCAACAGCTTGTACGTCTCGATTTAATGCCGCAATTCATTGTGCTGCTCCTTCTGGTGTGACCGCCTTGGCCACCGGGAGGCAGCACAGTATAATACAGCCATGCAGACACAAATGAAGACGAATATGACTTCTTCTACTGTGTGAAGTGACTTGCAAGTTGCTGCAATGCTGCTCACTTTTCATTGCGGATAAAGAATTAGAAAAGTGAGTGTTCTTATATTATCTGTCTCTATGTGTTGCTCCACCGTTTCCATTCCCATTTCCATTTTATAGTAGCATTAAGATAGCTGGCTTTTCTTAAGTCAACCTAGTTTGTTTTTTTTAAATACACAACATGTAATTCTTCGTTTTATTTTTAGTTTGACAGTGCTTATTGTGAAGTGAGTTAAATTGAGTTCACTGCCGACAGCTCGTATCTCAAGTCTGCGCTCGGAAGTCAAAGCAAAAAAAAAAAAAAAGCGTCCAAATTGCAGCTGGTATATCAAAACAATGTTTGTGGTGTCCTTTACACCAAAAACATTTTGCATTGTTAGAACAATTCTGTACAAAAAAAATAACATTATTTCGTCAACAGATATTTTAGACTTGAATTTTGATTTTTGTACAAAACTAGTCCTTCATCTGGTATTTTGTATTGTAGTAGGATTCTGTGCAAAAAAAAGTCTTTGACACAAATAATATTTTGTACTTTTTGTCTGATTTAGTGCAGAACGTAATATCTTTTAGTAGGATTTTGTACAAAGAAAATGTCCTCTACTCAACAAATATTTATTTTTGTGATGCTCTTTGCGCAAACAAACAAACAAACAAAAAAAGCCTTTTAGTCAACATTTTTGTTTTACCTTTTGTATGATTTTGTACAAAAAGAAATGTTTGGTCAACAGATACTTTGCGCTTTTAATAGGATTTGTACACCACTAGTCAACAGAATGTCATTTCTGTACAAATGGCTTTGTGTCTATTCTGATATTTTGTGGTTTTAGTAGGCTTTTGTACAAAAAAATAATATCCTTCAGTCAAGATTTTTTACTTTAATAAGATTTTGTACGAAAAATGCATGATTTTTTCTAAAAGAAATGAATGTATTTTAGCCAACAGATGTTTTTGTACTTTTAGTATGCTTTTTGTACAAAAAAAACCCAAAACAAAATGAATGTCCTTTACCCGATGAGGATGAACAGCCCACATGAGCATTGGAGCAGCTGACAGAGAAAATGCAAATAAAAAGCAAAGAGCCAATAATCCTCCATGTTGGCTAGCACGGTCGACGTGTTGGCATGGCAGGAAGCTCACAGCGCAGTAAGCGTGAGCTCGTCATTACCTCTGCCAAGCAGATTTTTCATTTCAGCGTGGGTTTGTTGTTTTGTTCTTTTTCCAGAGTGAAATCTGTCTCCTTTTAAAATATTTTAACCTGCATTTTTTTCTGGCTGGGAAGATGTTCTTCTTCAGTGTTCATGAAAAACTCTCCCACATTTCCAAGTTTCCAAGCATTTAGAGTGGCATGATTAGATGACAGTACTTTAGGGTGAAGGAATTACATTTGGTGCTGTCAAATGTCAAAATGGGTCAGATTCGACCCAAACAGTTCACAAAGGTTAGCTAAGTACAGTAAAGAAGTACAGTGGTGCTTTGAGATGCAAGTGACCCAACTTGAGTTTTAGAAATGCAGCTAACTACTTTTTTCCTTGCTTTGACTTGCGAGCGCAAACTTCAGATGCAAGCACTGTCTGGCGGCAACTCGACTCACAATAAGCAGCAGTTTGACAAATATTGTACAATTATTTCAAAAAAAAAAAAAAAAAAAGGCTTCAAGCTGTTTAATGCCACTTCCAGTTGAAGTTTACTGTAGATCGAAACATAAAAAAAAGAGAAATACACATTATGGACTTAAAACAACCAAAGTGCGTTTTGCTTCATGATAACAAACAACGCAAAACGCCATTGACATGCTGAAAGTTAACGTGGATAGTCGTGGTTTTGGAATATTCCAACACAAACAGTGGAGTAAAACATGTGGACATATAATAACAATAGTCAGGTATATTTTCTTTAACCTCTATGAAAAATGATTAATATTACAGCATCTTAATGGGTCACAGTAGTAGAAGAAGTATATTACTCGTCATTTGTGTCTGCATGACTGTATCATAATGCCTCCCAGTGGCCAAAGCAGGAGAATTAATTCGATTACAGCATTACATTATGATGCACAAACTTACATTCAATGTCATTGCTATGACTCTGTTTTATTAAAGTACATTAATGCAGAGTGCTATTTTTTCTTTTTGAAAAGAAGAAAAAGTAGCACCTTTTTTTTTTTTTTTTTTTCCCCGGGAGGGCTGGAACGGATTAATGACATTTCCATCCATTTCAATGGGGAAAGATCATTTGGGATTCAAGTGTTTTGAGAGACGAGCGTGGTCACGGAACAAATGGATCTTGTATCTCAAGGCAGCGAGGTACTTAGTTATTTTCACCACTGCCCCTCTACTCACTCGCCCACCTGCCACCACTAATCCGCCAGGCTTGGCGGATGTGAGGCTCGGCCAGGTGGTCCGCTCGTGCGTGCAGCCACCGGAGGCCGGAACAGGAAGCGTGCGTGATGATGATAGATAGGCGAATAGTACACATACATACAGTACAACCCCAATTCCAATGAAGTTGGGACCTTGTGTTAAATATAAATAAAAAAAGAATACAATGATTTGCAAATCATGTTCAACCTATATTTAATTGAATACAAAGACAAGATATTTAATGTTTAACTTGATTGTTTTTAGCAAATAATCATGAACTTAAAATTTTATGGCTGCAACACGTTCCAAAGAAGTTGGGACAGGTGGCAAAAAAGACGGAGAAAGTTGAGGAATGCTCATCAAACACCTGTTTGGAACATCCCACAGGTGAACGGGCTAATTGGGAACAGGTGGGTGCCATGATTGGGTATAAAAGGAGTTTCCCTGAATTGCTCAGTCATTCACAAGCAAAGATGGGGCGAGGTTCACCTCTTTGTGAAAAAATGCGTGAGAAAATAGTCCAACAGTTTAAGGACAATGTTCCTCAATGTACAATTGCAAGAAATTTAGGGATCTATGGTCCATAATATCACCAAAGGGTTCAGAGAATCTGGAGAAATTACTGCATGGAAGCGGCAAGGCCGAAAACCAAAACTGAATGTCCGTGACCTTCGAACACCCAGAAACGCCGCCGGCTTCTCTGGGCCCGAGCTCATCTAAGATGGACTGATGCAAAGTGGAAAACTGTTCTGTGGTCCGACGAGTTCACATTTGAAATTGTTTTTGGAAATTGTGGACATCGTGTCCTCCGGGCCAAAGAGGAAAATAACTGTCCGGGCTGTTATGGACGCAAAGTTCCAAAACCTGCTTCTGTGATGGTATGGGGCTGTGTTAGTGCCAATGGCATGGGTAACTTACACATCTGTGAAGGCACCAGTAATGCTGAAATGTACATACAGGTTTTGGAGAAACATATGCTGCCATCCAAGCAACGTCTTTTTCATGGACGCCCCTGCTTATTTCAGCAAGACAATGCCCAACCACATTCAGCACGTGTTACAACAGCATGGCTTCGTAGTAAAAGAGTACGAGTACTAGACTGGCCTGCCTGCAGTCCAGACCTGTCTCCCATTGAAAATGTGTGGCGCATTGTGAAGCGTAAAATAAGACAACGGAGACCCCGGACTCTTGAACAGCTGAAGCTGTACATCAAGCAAGAATGGGACAGAATTCCACCTACAAAGCTTCAACAATTAGTGTCCTCATTTCCCAAACATTTATTGAATATTGTTAAAAGAAAAGGTGATGTAACATGATGTACATCGGTAAACATGTCCCTGTCCCAGCTTTTTGGAACGTGTTGCGGCCATAGAATTCTACATTAATGATTATTTGCTAAAAACAATCAAGTTTATCAGTTTGAACATTAAATATCTTGTTTTTGTAGTGTATTCAATTAAATATAGGTTGAACATGATTTGCAAATCATTGTATTCTGTTTTTAATTTATGTTTAACACAAAATCTCAACTTCACTGGAATTGGCGTTGTAAGCAAGCTCCTCTGTTGTTGTGTGCTCGCCCTTAGTGTCAAATCTATCGATCTATTTGGATGTTTATATTCTGTGTCTGTCTGTGTGTCTATTTCTATGTTGGGAACAACCCAAGTAATCCATACATACAAAGAAAGGAGAACAAATAAGATCAGAAATTAAGTTGTGTGTAAAAATGGGAAATGACAAAGTATGGAACGGATGAAGACAGAGAGGTGCAAAAATCCATGAAAAGCCAAGACAACACCTAAAATCTATCAATAATCAAACAGCCCCTTGTCAGTACAAATATCAGCAGGTTCAGTCCTAATTGATGGCCAACAAAAAGGTCTCATTGCCAAGCTGAGTCAAGACATCTCATGATGGGGAAGAGCAGAGAGCTGTCCCAAGACCATTGCAAACTAATTGTTGCAAAACATAGCGATGGCATTGGTTACATGGATGGCTAAGCTTCTGAATGTTCCAGTGAGCACGGTTGGGGCCGTAATACATTAGTAAAAAGCCAGTCAAACCACCATAAATTTGCCTCGATCAGATGCTCCTCGCAAGATTTCTGACAGAGGAGTGAAACGAATTGTCAGAAGACTGTTGTTACAAGGAAAACAGTAAGTCATGCACTCCGCCGCCAAGGCCTGTATGCATCGTCGCCACACAAAACCCCATTGCTGAAAGAAAACATGTCAAAGCTCGTTTAAAGTTTGCTGAACAAAATTTGGACAAGCGAGTTAAATACTGGGAGAATATAATCTGGTTTGCTGAGAGCAAAATTGAACTCTTTGGATGCCATGATTAACGCACACCACGTTTGGAGGAAAAATGGCACTGCACATCACCCTAAAAACAGCATACCAACAGTGAAGTTCGGAGGTGGGAACATGATGGTGTGGGGCTGCTTTTCAGCAAATGGTACTGGTAAACTTCTCATTATTGAAGGAAGGATGAATGGGCAAATGTACCGAGACATTCTTGACAAAAATTGCTGCATGAAACGAGGGTGGACGATTCAGCAGGATAATGATCAAAAACATATTGCCAAGGAGACTCTCACATGGTTTCAAAGAAAACAAATAAAGCTGCTAGAATGGCCCAGCCAATCACTTGACTTGAATCCAATCGAAAAACTATGGAAAGAACTGAAACACAAGGTCCAAAATAAGAAGCCCACGGAACCTTCAAGATTTGAAGACTGCTTGTGTGGAGGAATGGGCCAAAGTCACACCAGCGCAATGCATGCGACTAGTTTCTCCATACAGGAGGCATTTTGAACCTGTCATTGCAAACAAAGGCTTTTGGACAAAGTATTAAATAAATACCAGTTAGCGTGTTCAATACTTTGTCCCTTGTGTCATTTTGCATTATTACACACAACTTAATTTCTGATCTTATTTGCTCTACTTTCGTTGCAATGTTTAGATTACTTGGGTTGTTCCCCACATCTGGTGAAATTTTCAAGTCAATAGCACCTTTGGAAATATATATTGTGAGAAAAATGGTGATGTGTTAAAAACTTATTTCATATATATATATATATATATATATATATATAGTGTGTGTGTTGAGGTTTGACACGTAGCGTGAGGCAGCAGTGTTTGTCGCCCGCTGCCCTCAGCAGTGTGTCGTGTTTTAGCAACAAGCGTGAACAGCCAGTGTATGCGTGTGCGCGTGTGTTAGCGTGTGTGTGAGCACGCGTGCGTGTGTGTGTGCAAATCTCACAGTGCACTGAACTGCTTCCTCCATTTTCCAGCTCACCACTAAGTCCCCGGTCAGATGACAGCCGGTGGCCGCACACACACACACACACACACACACACACACACAGTTATTTTTGCAAACAATGCTCCGCATCTTATTGAAAGCTGTTCCTAATATTTTGACCCTCCCATAAGCTAACCATAATACAGCGTTGCCTTGAGATAAGACGTGAATTTGTTACGTGACCACACCTGTAAGTCAAAAGTCTTGCATCTCAAATCATCTTTGCCCATTGGAATGAATGGAAATGCCATTGATCCGTTTCAGCCTCCCTCCTAAAAAATATATTTTTATGAATATTGTTATATGATCTGTCTACATGTGTAGTGCCGCTGCTTTGGGTTCAATTATAATAATATATCTGAAAATATGACTATCGAAGCTAAGTGTTCGTTACAATAGCACACGTGTGTGTATAAATACATATCTGGTACATTATGACTGGATCCCATTAGATTGTACAAGGGGTTGTAATTCTACTTTTTTAAATGCGTTTATTTTTAAATGGGACACTTAAAAAGTAACTGTGCATGTGATTGTGTTGGCATTTTCCGTAAATGTTTCTGAATGGTTAAAACAATGGTTAGGTTAGGGGTTATAGCGCCACCTACAGAGCTAACCTACAGATTTTTGACATTTACGAGCACCACTGATGTAAATTGATTTATTTTTAATTTTTTACATTTTATTTTCATTTATGCAGTTTAGTATGTATATATACAATATACCTTTTTTGATACTAATTGTATATATTTTTTTAAGATTAAGTTGACTATCATTTGCATTTATTTTTTTTATCAGTTTTATTCTACATTTTATTTCATTTTCTTTACAGATTTTATTTTTTTTCAAAATAAAGTGGACAATAGTTGACTCAAATGTGGTATTTTGTAGTTAATTTTTGTATTCTTACTAAAAAAAAAAACATTTTCGTTTTTCTATATTAATCTTTCACTACATTTTCACTTTTATTACAAATGTAATTTGTTTTTGTTTTTTCACACTCAGATAAATGAAATTAAAATACAAATAAACAGTGTCTGATCATTCTCAACACTTTGTCATGTCTAGTTTGTTGTAGTTGTTACCTGTTAGCAGACACGCACGTTAACCTTTAAGTGTGCTGTGAACTTAATTAGCGCTGACGTGTGCTGAATATGAACTGCATTTCCACAAATTACTGAGACCGATCTTGACGTTGCGGCTGCAGTTGTTTACATTCTGTGTTGATGTAAATGAGCAGACAGATGTGTACATTCTATGTATGTGAATGGACACACTGCTGTTTACATTTTGCGTACGTGAAGGGGCAAACAAAATCTGCCTGAAATTCCCTCATAATTGCATCCACATTCACAAGGACGAAGTCCGAGGTCCGCCTACGACCGGTCCTTGTATCATCCATGTGACATACCTTCGCGGCCGGCGGCGGCGTCTTGTCGCCGGAAGGGAGGACCAAATTTATCGTTTGCATGTGGCGCATCAATATTTCACAAATCTGCCGCTCACTGCTAACTTTACCGTGCCTGTTTCTCCCAAAATATCAGCATGTCTGCAAACAATAATTCCATCACATATTTAAAAGGCACACGTGCATGTTTTAGCAGGTCATGTGTGCTACATTCAGTGGTGGAGTACAACCCACCATGTTGTTGTTATTTTGTTTTTGTAGAGGAGCACTCATCACGTACCACTTTCCGATTTGGGCTGGCTATCACCGGAAAAAAAAGGTCAACAGCCTACCTGAATACTAAGGCTATCCCATGAAAACCACATATCTCCACTTTATGACAACCTTGGATAATGTTAGGGGTTATACTGTATTTTGGTCTTTTAGGGATCTTGGGAGCTTGTGTTACACACAGGTGTACTAATGACCAAGTTTTAGAGTTCCTGTATGGAAAATAACGTGGCTATCCGATGAAAACTAAGTATCTCCACTTTATGACAACCTTTCATGAGGTCTTGATTTGTCAGTTTAGGTATCTATTTAGTTTTTTAAGGGGTCTATAGGGCTTCTGCTGTGGAAGTTGTACTACCTGTTCACTGTTTAAGATTCCCTGTATGGCACATAACCTGGCTATCTGATGAAAACCAAGTATCTCCACTTTATGACAACCTTGGCTAATGTCTCAATATGTTGGTCCAGGTTTATAATTCGTTTTTTTAGGGGACTTACGAGCTTATGTTGTGGACGTTCATAAAGGTGGACTAAGTGGTCACAGTTTTAGAGTTGCTGTACGGCAAATAACCTGGCTACCTGATGAAAACTACTTATCTCCATTTTATGACAAACTTGGATAATGTTTCGATTTGTCAATCCAGGCTTATATTTAGTTTTTTAAGGAGTCTTGGGAACGTCTTGTGTGGAAGTTCACAAAAACGGTCCCTGTAGAATAAATAACATGGCTATCCATTGAAAAGTTTGTATCTCCACTTTATGACAACGTTGGATAATGGGTAAACGTGTTGGTCCAGGTTTATACTTTGGTCTGTAATGGGTCTTAGGAGCTTCTTATGTGAACGTTCGCTACCTGTTCTGTGTTTCGACTTCAAACCAGGTTTCTACTTTGGTTGTTAAGGGGTCTTGTTTGGAAATTCACAAATGTTGAATAAGGGTAACTGGACTACCTCTTTAAGAGTAAATTACATGGCTAGCCAATGAAAACTATGGCAATGACAACCTTGGAGTAATATGCTCTGACCTCTTTGTTCTGGTCAGAACAAGAGCTGCAGCATTCTGAATGAGCTGCAGCTGTTTAATGCTCTTTTGGGGGAGTCCAGTCAGAAGACCATTACAATAGTCAATTCGACTTGAGCTAAACGCATGGATGAGCTTCTCCTGGTCTGCTTGGCACATGCAAGCCTTCACTCTGGATATGTCCTTCAGATGGTCGTAGGCAGTTTTAGTCATGGATTTGATATGTGTTGAAAGTCAGGTCGGAATCTGTCAGTGCACCAAGGTTTCGGACTTGGTCTTTGGTATTTAAAGAGAGTGACTAAAAGACTAGCTCTTTTTTTGTTTTAGACAGTGACACAACACCTCAATTGAACTGTAGTCATCTGGAGACGCTGCTCGTTATAACTGTGTGTCATCTGCAAATTAAAGTTCTGAAGAATTTGACCCAAGGGTAGCATGTACTGGACAGGCTGAACAGGAGGAAGATTGGCGGCTGATGAGGAGGAAGATTGATGGCCTTGTGGGTAAACTCACTACAAATAGCAACGGGATGGAAAGTGGCTGTCATCTTTCAGGAATTTTCTAAAAAAAAAAAAAAAAAAAAACATGGAACGAGCACTTCAAACGCCTCTCCAATCCTTCATATCAAATACATTCACGAAAAAAACAATTGATTGCTGAAGTGCATGACCTATTCTACTGCCCCCACTGCTCTTCTCACAAATAATGTTCCATTTGTGTGAGTTAAGTCTTGGTTTTACAGCAAAAGACGCCGTCACGGAATTTCGGACTGTGCAAGCGATCAGTGGATATTTTTAACCGAAACTTGTCAGCCAATCAAAGAAGGGGCTCCACGAGTAGCAGATGAAATAAGACAGTTGAGGATGTATGTGTCATGGGTGTGTGTTCCGGTTGTTGTCTTCCCCCTGTCTCGTACACACCTGCGCCTGAGAGCATCTTCACCACCTGTGCCTCGTTCACCTTAATTACCCCTTGCATTTAACCTCGTGTCTCATTCTTTCTCGTCGCCAGTTCGTTGTACCTTGTCGTCACGTTCCAGCATCCCTTGCTTCCACGTCACAGACTCACAGTAAGACTCGACCCTGTTCCGATTATCGACCTCTCCTTTTTGCCTCACGTTTTTGGATACTGTTGCCTTTTTGGGATTGCCTGCCTGTGTCCATTTGTTTTGGAGTCATGCATTTTTGGGTCCTATCCTCTGTTCCGTTCATGACAGTATGTTGAGAAATAATGGAAGTCAAGTTGGACTGTTTCTTCTAGTTTAAGGTTTTTTTTTTTTTAAATCAGGTGACATCACACAAAGGCCATTTCCCCCCCCCCCCAAAAAAAACGATTTCTCCATAACTCAGCATTTAGGCACACTGTCATTTTTGGTCAATCTTGTCACGCTGTTACTACAAATGGACTTCTTCTTTACCTTCTACCCAGATGGAATCTCTGCAAAAATGCATGTCTTCCATTCAGTCTTTGTGTAAAGTTGCTTTGCTGAAGACCACAGAGTAGATTGATGGCCCTGTGGAGAAAACCCACTCACTCACTGGAATTTACTGTAACGCCTTCTTTTACCTTCAGCCCCTGCCAAAAAAGTACAGTTCATCTGTAGGTTTCTTTGTACAGTAGCTTGTTGAAGATCATCAGGGTAGATTGATGGCCATGTGGGGAAAACTTACTTCCTCCCTCACGGCAATTCAATTTCTTTGCCTTCAACTCAAATGACCAAAAAAATACAGTTCTATAGGTTTTTCTGTACGATAGCTCGTTGAAGACCATTAAGGTAGAATGATGGCCATGTGGGGAAACCCACTCACTCACTCACTGCAATTTACTGTAACGTCTTCTTTTGCCTTCAACCCAAATGACTCCAAAAATACAGTTCCTCTATAGGCTTTTCTGTACGATAGCTCACTAAAGACCATCAGGGTAGATTGATGGCCGTGCGGGGACCCTTGCTGTCAGGCAGACAAGCGAAGAGGAATGCAAATGGGGGCCTGACGGATGCTTGTGTCGCCCGCTGTGCTCAACATTGCGTCACCCCGTCTATCCTTTTTCATAAGAGCATCTGCTCCATCTCCTTCGCCATCCCTCAGCAAGGACATGCTCCACCGCCTTGCCGCCATTTGTTAGAGCCTCAGGTTCAATGCCGCCCATTACGGGGACTCTGCCTCTTTGTCTCCTCTGGGCCAGAGCCAATTACAAAAATAAATAAATAAAATACGGTCAATCACCTTTGCCCTTGGGGTAGGTTGCCGGACTCGCCAGTCAAGGTTCTTAACGATGTATCTGCATTGTGTTCCAATTTGTTTGGATTTTGTAACATTTTAACGTTTTGTAATGTGTGTAAAAAGTTAACCACTGTAAAAAAAAATAAAACGGTCTACGTTGGTGTTGACGTGTACGGTGACTGAGTCTAACTAGTGGGCATGAATGGTGTGCTGTATGTGTACAGTATGTATCATATGTATAAATGTTTCCACTGGCTTATGGGGGGGGCACTTATGGTTGTGACCCATGTAGTATGCCTAGCAACAAGTGACCTCACATTTTTCACTGAACCATTATTAGGAATCCCACTCGTATTGTCCACAAGACACGCCCCTCTGCAAACCTTTGAAGCGTTTAAAAGTAACAAGCTCATTTTAAAAATACAAATATTTGTTTTAAAAGTAAGGAGTAAAAATAAAATCTCACCAAAAATAAATACTCAAGTAAAGTACAGATACCTGAAAAATCTAGTAAAAGTACTTCGTCTGCCTAGCGATAAGCGACCTCACAAATCGCACAGAAAACAGCTCCAGAGGCCTTTTTGAATGTTGAAGTTTCGGTAGATTTGTTTGGTGGCACAATGTTAGAGTTTTAGTTAACTTTAGTTAAACTGTTTTTTGTGAGATTCAATTAACTATGCAGACAACGGCATATTTTTATCCAGAGCCTGACTGTTTTTATTTTTGCTTTGGAAAAATTAATTATTTCGGATACCCCTTCATGTTAAACTAATAGATCTCAGTGAGCACATTAAAATGCACTTGGGCACCCATTAGCTAAACAAATGGTTGCACAGTAGTGAGTCCTGCAGGCATCCAGGCAGCCATGAGGGGGAGAAGATATCGTATGTCCACTTCAACGCTTTAGTCAGTCATAAAGGGATTTTTTTGTTTTTGTTTGTTCCGTTTACAAAATCTACCCAGATAAATGTAGGATCTGGATAAAGCTATTTGGTCTGTATAGTCAGGCTATGCGGCATTTCAAGTTTGAGTGACACACACACAAGCAAATGTTTTTGTTTTCAGTTTCCAAATCAAACTTCATAAATGCAGGCTCTGGATAAAGCTGTGTGAACTACTACATTACAATTCCCTCCTTTTTGCACCATATTTTTCATGTTCCTCATTGAAATGCACATTTTTCTTCACGCACCAACACCCCTGCTTTCTTTCCCGTCCCTTCAGCGCTGGAGACAGCAGTTAGCCACGCTAGATGTGCCACTGCCGTAGGCCGCGTAACCGCGTGCATGCTGCCTCCTCCAATCGTCACAACCGCACGCCTGGCGGGAATCACTACTCACGACTAATTTGTTTGCCTTAACACTTTAAGCGCACACCGCTTTTTGTTTAATGTGAACATGGAAGTCAGCTATGTAAACCCATAGAAGTTGTCAGAAAATTAGCTATGTGAACCACTACACTACAAATAAAATTACACTACCCGTAAATCACAGTCGAGCCCACTGTGAATGCAGGCTTGAGCGGGAATGGCGCCCGGACTGTTTGCATGAAAGTCAAACGCCAGTCGTCACAATGACAAGCCTAACGGGCGTCGCGTTCACTGCTAATTTATTTGCCTTAACACTTAAACATGTACCACCTTTTATTCCCCCCCCCCCCCCCCATGCTCCCAAAGTATTGACCCCAGTGTTCTTTTACACTATTGATATCCTCATTAAAGATCGAGTCAGTAATTAAGGGTAAATTGTCAAGACGGCGCACCACCAGGATATAATTAACACCAGGGTGATAACAACAAGCTTCACTAGCACCTGTGGCTATGTGCTGTGCGGGGATGAAGCCTGCTTCTATTAGGCAGTCATCTCGTGGCACAAAGATTCCCACTCGTACAAATGACATACCGACTATGTATTGAGTCACATTGGGTATTAAGCTAGGTCATCTACATAAACATGCTAAAAATGTTAAGTGTTAAAACCATGTATAAACCATCTGTCCGTCTCAAATGTGCAGTCTGAATCAGATCCGGATGAATGTACAGTTGTTAAGAGTGTAGCTGTTCACATCACTGATTCTTATATGAAAACGGTACAGGCTCCTTTCCAGGACAATGCTACCGTCACAACTGCCTTATAATTGACTGGCGACGAGTTTAAAAAAAAAAAAAAAAAAAAAGGTAGTGAGGTTTTTATCAGTATTGTAGTGGTTCACATAGCTGACTCTCATGCAGCTGGTGCAGGCTTCTTTTCAAGTCTCCACTACATTTAGAATTGCCTTTTGATTGACTGGCGAATAGTCCAGACTGTAGTCTTCGTTTCATTTCTAGTGTAGTGGTTCACATAACTGATTGTCATGTAATTGAAGCGGCCTTAATGCCCGAGTAATTTTACATTCATAATCACCTGGTGACTGCCAACCAATCCAGGGTGTGTGGAGTGTGCTTTTTAACAGGAGTACAGTGGTTCATGTAGCTGCTAGCTTGATTCCCATTCATTGCTACATTTGTTCTGTGATTGAGTGGCACCCCGTCCAGGATATTTGTAGTGTGCTGTTTATTTGTAGTGTAGTGCTTCCCATAGCAGAATTATTAGTATTATTTTATTTTTATTTTTATTTTTTTTAGGCAGCTGTGTTGGGGGCCTGAGTCTCAATTTGTGCTTCATAGTCGCCCTATAAATGAACGTCGACAATCCCACGGAGTATGCGTTTAATGAGAAGCGTAGTGCTTCACAAAGCTGTTTGTCATGTAACCTGGGATTGATCAACGCTCAATGATTCAGTCATCATTCACTTGTGATTAACTGGCGAGTAGTCCAAAGTGTATGCTGAGCACCTCCCATTAATATTGTAGTGGTTAACATAGCTGACATTCAAGCAGCTGTTGTGGGCTCCTTTCCCAATGAGTAAAACATTCATCATCGCCTTGTGATTTAGTGGGGACCTGTGCGGGCTGTAGTGTTCCTTTCATTAGTTGTGTAGTGGTTCACATAGCAAATTTTTTAATGCAGCTTCCGTGGGCTTGATTCCCAATTCATACTACATTCCTAATCCCCTTCTCATTGGCTGGTGACCAGCCCAGCGTGTATGCTGTGTGCTTTTGATGAGCAGTGTAGTGGTTCACATAGGTGACTTATATGCAGCTAGTGTGGTGACCAGTCCAAAGTGTACGCCATGTGTACCATAGTGGTTCACATAGCTGACATTGGATAAGCAATATGCAGTGTGAATATGGACAACATGAATTTCCCCAAAGGTGACGCCAGAGACACACGACATCTCACAAACGCATCATCCCAAAATAAACTCATCTCTTTTGACTTAGTGGATTATGTGTGCGATGTTGGCGGGGACTCCGATCTCATAAGGTTTATTTTGTCCTTCACTCAGCTCCCCCCTCCCCCGCCCAACCCACCACAGTCTATTTATGGGAAGTGCTATTTTTAGCAGCACAGAAAGTGACCAATTTCTAAGCTGCACGTGATGCGCTTACCCCGCGTGGCTAACAGCTACCCCCACATACCCCCCTTCAATTTTTCCCTAGAGCTTTTCATTCAAATTGTTCTACCTCTGTCTCGCTATGTAAGGCCCCCCCACCCCCCCACCCACAACATCCGCTGGCTTCATTCAGTCACGTTTTGCTTCTGAGCCCTGCAGGCGAGCCATTTCAGGATATTTCACAGCACACAGCACGCCGACACCAAGCCTGTCACTCCCGTAGATGTGGGCACACAGGCTGGCACGTGCACCCGACACATAGTAGCATAATGCGAGAATGTGAATGCACACACAGGTGTTTGATTGTACCGTGGGTCTATGTGAACAGACCCATGTTTAGAATATCTAGGGGAGGGTCAATGAACATAAATTCACATTTTGTATGATAAATTATGTAAGAAAATGAATTCAATTTTAATGAATGTTTAAAATGAATATGTGAATGGGCAAACAAGTGTTTGTATCGTGGGTGCATGTGAACTACGGCCCGAACGATTACTTTTTTCTTTCTTTAACCTTAACACATTTCAACATAAAACAAAGAGAATTCACATTCAAACAAAAAAGTTTTTAAAAACCGGCAGAAATTGGCAAAAAAAAACAAAAACACCAATTTGTATTTCCGTAACGTACGGTAAATAATGTAAAACAGTCAAATTTTCTGCTTGTAATTCATTTTCTCTTCCTTGGTTTTACCTTACCTAAATTACTGCACAGACGTTTGGGGCAATAGATACAAGTTTACTACAGATAGTCTTGATATTGTAAAAAAGAGCCATTAGAATAGTCCATAATTAAGTTATCTTGAAGACACTAATCGACTTTTTAATGTCTAAAATAAAAATGATTCAAACAGCACAACTTCTTCACAAAGCATAATAATTTATTACCAAGCAATTTACAGAAATTGTTTCAAGAAACAGAAGGGGAATATAAATTAAGAGAGATGGCAAATTATAAGATCCAAAAATGCAGAACCACAATAAAAAAAAAAATTAAAAAAAATCAAATAATGGAGTGAGACGATGGAACAGACTTAGTGTGGAGCTAAAACAACGTCCAAACATTAACCAGTTCAAAACCAAATACCAACAAATAAAATGACCTTGATAAAATATGAGGAAGTAATATTTATATAAATGTCTATCAAATCAAATGTATTAATTTAGCATACATTAAAATGTAATTATTAAAAATTAATTAAAATTACAAGAAATATACAAGAACCCCCCCATTCCATCACCACATATAAAAACAAAATATACTCACACAAACAGTTTCCCACTGTATGTTAGCATTCAGGTAGTGGAGGCTATGTGGTTGCTTTAAAAGAACATTTGATGTTTAGTTTGACAGTAACTTTCAGCTGAGACAACTTGAAGCTTCTTTTTGATGAATTATTCAAAATTTTCCAAAGTGCTGCTGATGGGGAAGCAAGTTGAACTGAGTTCACCGCCGCCATACAGCGCTCGTAGTGCATTTCACGTTTGCGCTCGCAAGTCAAAGCCAAGAATTTGGCCGAATGACTGCTCGTATATCATAAATAAGTCGGGTCGGTCATATCTCGAGGCACCGCTCTACGCGCTACTGTAGAAACAAGGCCAGCATTGTCTTGCATGCGATGCTGATGAATACATTGTTAAATGTATGAATGCGGGCAAATGCACGTGCTTATTTATTTATTTATTTCTTTTCTTCGTCCTTCCTTTTACGCCCACAATCATTCAGCTCATGCTTCTTCCTGCCTGCCTGAAAAAGCCATGTGCTATAAATAGAGGTGTTTCCCGTGCACGTTTGGGTTTATCACGGCTACGCCTGCAACCCTCCACCTCCGCCCTCCCCGATCCTTCCCTCGACTCTCTCGCTTACTCCCCTTTCATTCCCGCATGTTGCTCTACGTTCTCCTGATGCAAACAACGGCTTCTTGCAGTCAGGTTACTCATCTTGTCTTGCCATTTGCTATTAATGACATGTTTCATCTTTATAAGGTGAGCATTAAAACACTCAAGCAGGAAGACACATTGGCATACTGTGTGTATGAATGGACAGACTAATGTTCATTTTGACTAGAGATGTTCGATACCATTTTTTTTTTTTTCAGACCAATGCCAGTTCCTATAGCCTCTCTTGAGTACTCACTGATACCGAGTACCGATATCACTAGTACTTTTGTTGCATAAAGTGACAAATGATTGTGACCAAAGACATTTCTTTCTTTCTGACGCAAATGATGATTCACCACACTATAGTGCCAACGACTGGTGAGGAGGCCATAACTGAATGTCAGGTTATATTGCCTTAAGTATTGGTGGGTGGCATCAGCAGCCTTCGGGAGTACCCGATACCTTGAAATTAGGCTGGTATCAGCCTGATACCGATACCTTGTATCGGTACTCGCTGATCAACTAATTTTGAGTATGAGACTGGACAGACATTTGCATGGTGTGTGAACTGTACGTGAATGGATGGGCAGATGTCTGAATTGTGTGTGAATGTGAATGGACAGATGCATCTGTACTGTATCTTTTGTTAAAACACACAGATAATGACTGGGGCTTAGATGTCTTTCTTGAGGGACACCATAATGCATACTCTCCCAGCATCTTCCTTTTCAAGAACACGTCCTGATGGACTAATGGCCTCACACTGGAGACTAGTCCCCAGCAGTCAATACCATCAAACGCTGCCGTACAATCTAATACGACCGCTGCACACATAATTTGGTTTCCCCGCATCCATGCAGCAGTTATCTGCCATGTGCACTAAAGCGATGCGTGGTCAGTGGTCTTGGCCACCCATTAAGTAAGAATCTACCTATGCTGGGGAACCCCCCCCCCGCCGACAAAACTACCTGACAGGAAGGAGCTTTTTTGGGGCTGACCGTGAAATTCACCCGTCGGCCGTGGAGTTATTGCTTCTTGCCACATTGATCGGCTCGCGCTGTATTTACTTTGCGACCTATTGGGAATCTAATGTAATAGAGCCGTTTAAATTAGGTTATCATCCCCTCAACCCACGTCAGATGGGTATGTGAATGGAAATCGGATGTTTGCAATATGTCAGTATGGAAATGGTCGGATACAGGTTTGTCTTATGCGCTTATGTGAATGGATGAATAAGTGGAAACAAAGTTTAGCTCATGTGTGTATTTGAATGGACAAACTGATATTTGCATGGCAGAAAAAGGACAAACCCATGGATTGTTTTCGATTTTCCACAAATTTGTTCATATAGATACAAATGGCAACACTGTGTATTAACTACAAAACACAAATTGGGAACAGCGCTGAATCTATGCCAAGAACAGACGCCGTTCTTTTTGGGTTGAAGCGACAGACAAAAGGGATGAAACATTTTCATAAACTGGGATTATTCTAATGCAGTTTGGCAGCCAGATGAAAGCTGCCAGGATGGAGCAAAATCCTTCATACATTTAGTATTCACAAACAGCTCCTCACCATATTGTCACATTATAGAAGACAATATAAAGTATGTGTCTCTGCTTTAATCCATGAGCAGCTCTCAAAGCGGCTGTATAAGTGTGCAGATAATGAATACAGCACATTGCATAAAATGGACAAAGCAAATGAAGTCCTATTCCAATGTGAGTACGTTATGGAGGTTATCGTCTGCGATGACATGGAGTTTTTATGGATCCTCATGTCGCCATTATGTTGCCACTGGTTCTTAGTTCTTTTGACTGGCGTAACGGGTCCCTGTGGGACGGAATAGAACAGTTTGGATTTCAAAAAAAGCAGCTGGCCAAAAAGATGCTTCAAAGAAAAATGGCCGACATCCCGTGTTTTTTCAAGCGGTTGCTAAGTAACAATGCTTTTGGGGGCTGAATTCTTTTAAAAAATTGTGGGGGGTGGTACAAAGGCAAAGTGGCCATTTCAATCCAAAATGGCAGGCGTCCTGTGTCTTGGGTTCTTGCGACTTTGTCTGTGACTGATTGACATGCCAAACAAATTCATGTTGCTACATGAAACTGCTTTCAGGGGCTCGAGTTTTTGGCACTACCAAACACAAATGGCTCCTTCAATCTAAAATGCCTTCCTATGGTTTCTTGAGACTTTTTGTGGGTCTACTCGTGCTCGGCATGCCTACCAAATTTTATGTTGCGAAGTAAGACTAGCTTCAATTCTTCCAAAAATTCAGGAGGGCTTTTTTTTCTTTTTTTTTTTTTTTTTTCCCATGTATGGCTTTTTGAGACTTTTTATGGATCTACTTGTTTACATTGAACAAACTTTCATGTTGCCAAGTGAAAGTGGCTATGGTGGCTGAATTCTTTAAAAAAAAATAATAATAATAATAAATCTGGAGGTTGCTAAAATGTTCACTTCAAACCAAAATGACCAACTTGCTGTGTGTTTTTGCGACTTTTTTGTGGGTCTACTTCTGATAGATGTGCCCACCAAATTTCATGTTTTTAACTGAAACTGGCTTCAGGGGATGAATTCTTAAAAAAAAAAATAATAATAATAATAATAATTCTGGAGGGCACTTCCGAACCAAAATGGCTGGGTTCAACCAAAACTGCAGACTTCTTGTGTCTTTTCAGAGATGGCTGCATGAGACTTGTTTTTGTGACTCTACTCACGATAAACACGCCTACCAAATTTCCCACTTCTATGTCAATCTAATTTTGGTTGGCTGGATTATTATTATTCTTGTTTCACTTCCTGGGGCTGCCACTGAGCGAAGTAAGTGCATGTTCTGTCCCCGATCACTGAATATTTGAAAAGTTACGAAGAATGAAATTTTACATTCAGTTTTTTTTCAGTTATGTTCTGCCACAATGTCAAGTTTGTTGATTACTTGAGTAAAAGGATGACTTAAACATAGACAGTGGCTCCTTTAATGATACTATTAGAATGTCTTCCACGTGGATGGTCATGGTGCTAAATGGCCTTTGCAGAGAGATGGCTTTCGGCCAGGAATCCCAAGTGGAAGAACCCATCAAAATGTATGTCCATGTTAAAAAAATAAATAGATAAATAAAAAAACTCATTCAGTGGCATCGCTTCCCAACACTTTTTTTTCGCTTCTCCTGGCGGCCGTCGGCCCGTCAACGACACAGACTTTCCATTTACTCCGTGTTGTCAGTTTGCGACCACTTACTGTACGAACATGTTTGAACATACTGAAAGCAAACTTCCCTTGACTGAAAACTGACAGCTCTGGGGGGAATAAGTCTAACTTTCTTTTAACTAGACGACGCCAATACAGTACAAACAATGTCACAACTCAAACTTTCCCTTGTAGCCTCACAATTCTCGTTTAAGATCTCTCAAACTTTGTCTTGTACTGTTTTGAAGATAGAGGCATGATTTTCATGTTTTTTTTTGGGGGGGGGGTGGGAGGGGAGAAATTCCAAACCATAATACACGTTGTGTTATGATTGCACCCTATAAACTCTACCTAGCGACAACCAACCTCCCCCTTTTGTTAAATATTTTCAGTCTGACTTTGATGTACTCTCTTGACAGGAGGCATATTTAGGTAATGTTGGGAGGTTAAATTCCAAATCCTAAAAATGGGGCAATTATGACAGCGCCCTAAGAATCCTGCCTAGCAACAAGCGATACAATTTTTTACAATCATTGTAAAAAGAATCTCTTAAACTCTATTTTGTTCAGTTTTGATGTGAGAGGCATATTTCTTATCTTTGGTGGGTTAAATTCCTAATTGTAGGAGTTAATATGTTACGAGGCAGTTATGATTGTACCCTTTGAACTCTGCCCAGCGACAAGGGACCTCACAATTCTAGCTAAAGATCTCGTCAACTTTACTTTGTACTGGTTTGATGTTAGAGGCATATTCTTTGTAAATTTTTGTAGGTTGAATTTTCAATTTGTATGACGTACGGTGTTATGGGGCGGTGCGTTTTGCGCCCTATGAACTCTGCTTAGTGACAGGTGACCTCATAATTCTCGCTATCGCTCAAACTCCAATGTTTTATACTGTTTGGACTCAAGAAGCGTATTTTGTGACATGAATAACAATAGATCACGTGTCTTTGATGCACTACTAGATAAACCCCTAAATCCAATTATTCTGTCCTTGACCCAAGGTTCAACTTGGTGCAAAAATTGAATCCGACTACAACTTTTTTGAAGCAGCACATGTATAAAACAGAAACTCACTATAGGAAGCAATAGCAACAATACGAGAATATCCTCAAGGTGAGGTAAAATAATGTCGGCCTGCAGTTGATACCATACAGGTAATTGATTATTGGTAAACTGACAGTGTAAGTTGGTCACGGAAGCCCAAATCAAACCCAAGCTTACATGAGGATCGATGGTCGCAATCAAAGATGCTGCAGCGCGATTTCTCCACGGTCCGTCGCAATTTGATTAGTGATGCTTTGATGCCTGGAGCCTCAAGGCAAACTTTGCATCGTTATTATATGAAGATGCATACATCAGCCACATTGTGGACACTGTCGTATAACTTTTATAAGCCGTGAACGCGTAATGGTAAATTAGTTTTATGATTTATTCACGTCTTATTTATTTATTTGATGTATTGTTGTATTTATATATAATTATTAATTTATTTTTAATTTTTGTATTAGAAAAATGGGAATTTAGAAATATTTAAAATAAATACAAATACTTTATATTGTTGAATTGTACTTCATTTGTACTTTCTGTTTTTGTCTATTTTTATTAATTTCTGTTTTGGAATTTAATTAGTAAACTGTATACAAGTTAATTTAAAAATACTTGAATAAAAAAAATTAAATAATGAATAGGTTCAGTTAATACAAAGTATTCATTATTTAACATTTTTCAGAAGTTAGAAAACATATTGAACGCAGTTCAAAACTGAATACATACATATTTAAATTTTGTGTATGTGTGTGTGTATATATATGTGTGTATGTGTGTGTATATATATATATATATATATATATACTTTCCGAGCCTACTCACGTTAAATGAAAAGCCTAGACATGTATTTTAAAAACTGGTACTACCCTTCCACATGTTTTGAACACATTTAAACTTATCTGAAGTTTAATCTTCCAAATAAGACACAGAGTATGCTTGCTTCAAGCTGTTCATTAGTCATTCTTAGTTGATGATTACTGCAAAACTGACACATTAAACAAAAGAGTATTAAACCTTGTACTGTATATTGAAACACCAAACTGTTCAAACAAACCTTATAATTTCGTCTAAGAAAAAGTCCACGAGCTTGACCCTCTGCATATAATGCAAAACGCCATAGACAGGCTAAAGGAAATTAGCATAGATGTAACGCTAATTATAAAACTTGAAATAAGCGCCACTTAAATACTGTACACACAGAGCAGCAGCACATTAAAACAACTATTGTTGTAGCAAATAGGAGTAACTTAGGTCACCTTCTCTGCTTCTGTTTCTTGCTCTTAATTACGTTGACCTCAGCAGTGGAGTTTGCATGTTCTCACCGTGCCTGGGTGGGTTTTCTCTGGGCAGTCCGGTTTCCTCCTACATCCTAAAAACATGCGTGGTAGGTTGATTGAAGACTCTAAATTGCCCGTAGATGTGAATGGTGGTTTCTTTTATTTGTGCCCTGCGATTGGCTGGCGACCGGTTCCCGCCCGAAGATAGCTGGGATAGGCTCCAGGGGCCCGCTACCCTAGTGAGGGGAAGCGGTAAAGGAAATGGATGGCTGTTTATTACTTATCATTATGGTACACATTGGCTTAATGCAGCCTTTTTTAACCAAAGCCATCATGGACAAGGTAAAATGTTTTTTCAAATGCTTTAGTGGATCTGTCGAGAACAGCAGGCAAGCCACCCGCACAAGTCAGCGTGCGTCTGCTCAAGGGGAAAAAAAGTTCAGAGGTCATTCTTGCCTGGTGAGAGCGCAGATGGTAGCGGAATTAGCCAAAGCGAAAGTTAGCATCTGCGCTTGTGACTCAGCCATGCAGTTTGTCTGTCCGCAACAACAAAAATGCTGCTTGGAAATGCAAGCCGTTTGTCATCTGTGTCGGTCAGGTATACAAAACATCAGAGACTTTCGTTATGACCGAGAGCCCGGGACCATCAAGAGTGGCTAGCACACCATCGACGGGTGTTAGCAGACCACTAAGATTTGCTAGAGGACCATCAGGGGTTGCTAGCAGGCTCATCGCTGTAGCAGTCTACGAGGAGTCAGAAAAACAAAAAACATTTTATATTCTTTTTTTAGGAACTAAGTCCAGAGTCTTCAAGAAACCTATGGTATGTTTTGTCATGTCATGTCATGTTCAAAGAGATGGGTCTTCAAGAAACATAACGTACGTTTTCATAATCCTCAAAGACCTTAAGAGTCTTCGTGTTTTTATAAATATCGAAGCCTATTGAGAGTCGTCAAAACTGATGTTTTCGTGAACTTCAAATTACTATTATGATCCTTGAAGAAACCTAATGTACATTTTCCTAAACATCAAAGACTATTAAGGCTTCAGATTGTGTGTTAGTAAACATTACACTTAACGTCTTTAAGAGTCTTCAACAAACCTAATTTAAGTTTTCATAACATCAAAGACCTTAGAAGTCTTCAGCAAAGTGTTTTTGTTTAAACATCAGATGACTTGGTCTTTAAAAAAAAAAAAGACTCTTCCACAAACCTAACATATGTTTTCTTAAATACCAATAGCTATTAATAGTCTTAAAGATGTTAATGTAAACATCAAAGAGTTAAGTTTTTAACACACCTAACTTATGTTTTCGTAATCAGTCTCAACGTGTTTCCACAAACATCAAAGACTATTCAAGCCTTCAACAAACTCAATGCAGTCTTTTCTGGAATCATCAAAGACGTTAGGTGTCTTCAACAATTTTTTTATAAAGATCAAAGACTACTGAGAGACTTCAACAACCATTTTTGTAAACTTCAAAGGCTAATGTGTGTCTTCATGTGTTTGGGAAAAAAAAAAAAAAAAAAAAACTATGACGCCTCAACAACTCATATTTCCGTAAAAATCAAAGACTAAGACTCGTCCACAAACTGAATGTAGGAGTTTGTCTTCAACAGTGCATGTGTTTTCACATCAGAGACTATCAAGTCTTCAACAACGTCAATGTTTTCGTAAACATCAGTGTTCAACAATGTGTTTTTGTAAACATCAAAGACGGCAAAAAGTCTTCAACTTGTTTTCATGAACATCAAAGACTAATACACCCACTGTTTAAAAGGACCCTCTCCTTTAGTTTGACCAAAACATTAGAAACGGCTCTATTGTTTGCAGTTCATTTCCGCTCTCCTACTTTGAGCCCTTGTAGTCTGCTTCTCAATTCAAATCATTGCAACTATTTATACCCACGAGGACATTGCTCCTTGAAGCTTGTCGGTGGGCGAGCGAGTTGGTTAACAGTTGCCAGGCAACCGCCCCCTCTCTCACGTGAGCGATGCGATGCCGCCGAAGGCCCCCAATTGGTTGAATTATTTTTTTTTAGTTTATTTTTTTAAAGTTCACAAATAACCTGAGAGGAGGTTGAGGAAACAAGGGATAGGCGGTGGATTGCTGTTGCACCTTGTTTTCCGGTGAGTCACATGTATCAGAGAATGGGAATCAGGCATATCCAGTCCTGTGAAGGTCAAGGTTACAGATGATGGTTACCTTTAAAATATGGACTCGGTTTATGGTGTCAATGGGGAAACTGGGAGGTGATAGGATTAGAATTCACTAACAGGGTGAGGTGGTAAAAAGACAGCAAGTCAAGAAGGTACGTGTTTCCATCAACGTTTAAAGAAAACATCAAGACAGTTGCGTTTTCAAAAAATCAAAAGATATGCCTTTTTGCAGACATCAAAGACAGTTTCGAGTTTTCAAAGAAACCAACCTACTGTATGTGGTTTTTAAACTTCAAAGACAACTTAGAGTCTTTGACATACCCAATGTACAATATATGTATTTCGGTACATGTCGAAGACGATTATTCTTTCATGAAAGTAACTATGTCTTCTTTTAAACATCAGAGACCGTTTAAGGTCTTCAAAGAAGCTGAGGCATGCATTCTTGTAAACATTATTTAGTCTTTGACAACCTAAGTGTTTTTGTAAATGTCCAACTCAATTTGGCTTCAATTTACCCTAACGTATGTGGTTTTTTTTTTTTTTTTTTTTTTTTTTTTTTTAAGATCAAAGACAATTTAGAGAATTTGATGTATCCAGTGTGAGTACAGAAGGAAACACAAAGGAGAAAAAAAAATCTAACGTATGCATTTTTGCAGGCATCAAATATCGTTCAAGGTTCTCAAAGACAATTAGTCTTTAATGAACCCATTGCACATGTTGTGCAATCACCAAAGGAAGTTTTGTTTCTGCAATGAATCTAACATTCACATTTTTCTAAAGGTGAAAAACAATTTAGTCTTTGACGAATCTAACGTATGTTTTTGTATACATCCAAGGCAATTTGCGCTTTTAGACGAACCTAATGTTTGCGTTTCCATCAACGTCAAAGGCAGTTGTAACCCAACGTGTTTTGTAAACGTCAAAGATCCATTAAGAATCTCAGTAACGAAAGTGTTTCCATAAACATCAAATACTTTTAACAGTCTTGTTTTAGTAAACAAAAGACTATTAGGAGTATTCAACATAAACATTGAAGACCTTTTAAGTCTCAGTAACATACCTGTTTTTGTTAACATCAAATATTTTTAAGAGTTACCTTCAACCATCTATTCAGTATTCAACACACCTTTGTAAACACCGACGACTCTTCGTAAACATTATGATGTTTACATCATACATACATACATACATACATCATTATGACAATTATGATGACTTAACTCTTCAACAAACCTGCTGTATGTTTTCATAAACATGAAAGGCTATAAGAGCCTTCAAAAATGTACACCGTGACTATCGATGGCATTCGTTAGCCCGTCAATGACGTTTTAATTTGGCGCGTAATGCTAGCACACAATGTGTTAGCATTAAGTTAGCGGTTTAGTTTGACAATAAACGTCAACTGGGAGTGGCATTACACAGCTCGATGCATTTTTTTTGGAAGAATCGGTTTATCTGTCAAACTGCTGCTTGTTGTGAAGTGAGTTAAGTTCACATCGCTTGAAATTTTGCTTGCAAAAAAAATAAAAAAATTAGATCGAACGACGGCCCTTATCTCAAAAGAAATCAAGTCCCTTGTATCTCAAGGCACCACTGTACATGTTTTCGTGGACACCAGTCTCTTCGGTCTTCTACAAGCCTAACGTTACATGTTTTCTTATACATCAAAGACTCTTTGTAAATATCAAAGACTAATAAGTCTTCAACAAATCTGGCATACGATTTTTCGTAAACAAAGACAAAAATTGAAGTGAGCGCAAAAAGCACCAGGCAAGAAATTAATTTATATTTTGACTGAGTTAATTATTTAGTTACCTCCACTTACAGGAGCGGAGTGGAACTGCATCCTGAATTTTCCTCTGTCCACATCACATGGCTGATTCCGCACAGCGTGGCCTTTAAGTGTCTTATGGTTACGTGGTAAATTACACGTAATGGCGCAGTTGTTCACATTTTAAGCACTCGGCCGAGCCTCTGTGACAGAAAGGCTTCACCGCTTTCTTCCCTTAAATGGCGGTGTGGCGTTAAATGAGGTTGCCGCTCTCTCCTCGCCGTCTCGCGCTATGCTAATGTGCGCCTTTGATGTGAAAGCAGCGGCCCGGTGGGGGAAAAAAAAAAAAAAGGCGGGAGACAAGAGGAGATGGCCATGTCGTTTTTTTTTTGTTTTTTTTTTTAATGAGGACCTGCGTCAGCAGCAGGCTTGACCCAAAATGAATCCTAAATTTCATCCATAATCAGCGATTTTAACATAAAACGCGTGTTGTTTTTGTTTTGGGGGGTTTGGCTGAGAATTCAAAAGGGGGAGGTGTTTATTTGAGAAAGCGTTGAAGTACATTATTCCCACTTAATGAGCCAACTTGAAACTTTTTGTCTGTAAAGTCAACTGTGGCCTCGCCACTTAATAGACGCCATCTTTATTACTTAAACACCTTGTCGTCATTGCACTTGCGTAAATAAACAACCATGGGTTGCATTTAATGTAATATGGTATTTCCCGCAGGAAATGCTTCCCTCAAAAGTGACAGTTAGTTCCACCCATTCATTTGTGCAAAAATAAAGGCCTCCTCTCAAATAGATGCCTCCTTCAAGTAAAAGCTTTCTGTAGTTGAGTAAATAAACCCAAATTGTTCAGGCACGTCGCTCAAAACTGTTATCTCAAATCACACGCAATAATTTTTACAAAATAATAAAGGCCTCCTCTCAAATAGACACCTTTTTCAAATAAACATCTGATCCTCTCTGCAGTTGAGTAAATAAACACCTGTGGGCACTATGTTAGGAACTACATGCGTTGCCAAGAAAAAGCACATTTAGCACTACCCAAGTGTTTGTACAAACGAAAGGCATCCTCCCGAATCGACACCTCCTTCAATTACATTAAACACCCAGTTCTCTCTGCAGCAAATAAACGCCTGCTATTTGAGGAAATGGAAGTGAACACTTTCAAAAAGCATGCCCCCACCCCACCACCACCACCACTCTCGTTGTTCTGCACTGTAATGGAGGCATTAAATGAAATCCATGCGGTGTACTGTGTATTATTCAACACCATTTCCATTAAGGCAGCTATAATTGTCCCAGCGAGGGGGCAAATGACACACACACACACACGCGTATACACACACGCGCCTCTTGCTGTATCAGATAATTGTCGGTGGCAGTTATTTTAATTATATGTCAGACCGGCTGCGAGGGACACCGATACACTGTAACTTATTGCAATTTAATTAAAGAATTAATGAATAAATGAATAGGAGAACTCAATTTTCTCTGGGTTAAGCGTACGCCCACAGATATACAATACATTTCATTTAAAAAAAAAAAAAAAAAAAAAAAAAAAAGGAAGGGGTGGAGGATGGATGGAGGAAACGCCAACGTCTTCGATAGAAGCCGATGTCGATTTCAGCAGACGTGCGCGCACGCGCACACACACACACACACACACCTTCACAATGTGACGACGCCTATAGAACAGGAAATGGAAGTTATTGTCACCCCAAGTTTAAAAGATGAGGCTTCAGCTATTTCAGCATCTAAAAGATCAACTCCACATGTTTTGCTATTTCTTTTTCTTTTTCATGATGCCACAACATACGGGTACAAGTGATGGCAACGGGGCAGGGGAAATGTAACGACGGCCAGGAAACGGGAAAAGGAACTTATTGGAACACAGGAAAGTCCGCAGTACGAAAGTGAGCCTCCCGCTCGTTCCGAAGCTTCCTGTGATGGTACCTGGGGGGGAAAAAAAAAAAAATCACTGGCCAAGTACAAGTACAGATCAGAATCATAATCAGAATCATCTTTATCTTTATTTGCCAATTATGTCCAAAAAACACACAAGGAATTTGTCTCCGGTAGTTGGAGCCGCTCTAGTACGACAACAGACAGTCAATTGACAGAGAACACCGTTGAGACATAAAGACATTGACAAAAAACAGTCACTGAGCAGTAAAGGGTTGCTAGTTATCTGGTAATGCCGGTACATTATTATTATTATATATATATTTTTTTTTTACAATTGTGCAAAAAGATGCACTTAGAGCAGTTGGAATGTATTGTGGTTCGGTTGTATTTAGCATTAAAGTTCAATACATTTGCATTTAATCTTTAAAAGCAGTTTGTTTTTAAACATCCATAGTGGTCCCTTGAGATACGAATGACCCGACTTACGAGTTTCGGGCGTTTTTGCTTAAAGTTGCGAGCCCAAACTTCAGATGCGAGCGCTGTATGGTGGCAGATGACTCAACTCACTTCACAACAAGCAGCAATTTAGCAGATATAATTAGTAAATGTTCTTCAAAAAAAAAAGAGGCGTCGAGCTGTTTATTGCCACTCTTAGGAGAAGGTAACTGTCAAAATAAAACAAAACAAGGAATTGCACGACGTGTATTTGAAACACCCACATAGACTCCGCTACCCGAATGCTAACGTACAATGAGAAGCTGCATAGGCACACTGACTAACAATTAGCAGCTATGTAACAGTGTTGTTACCTTTTAAGAAACCGCTATCTGAACAGAAACATGCTACAACACATGTAGAAAGACCATATAACAATACACAAAGGCATCTATTCTCTATCCTCTGTGACCGATATTACCGCCAGTACGGCATATGCGTATTTCTGTCTTATACTGCACGCACACCAGAATGAGCAGCAGCATGCGTGTGCATTGCAGGAGAAAGTGTGACAAACACGCTTTCATTCTATTTATTATATTTAATGATGTCATTACTGTTTGTTTTTCACAAAGTATAATATTAATTACGGAGTGATATTTATCTCATTAAAAACACATCGGAATTTTTTTTTCTTGTTTTTTGGGGAGGATGGAACGGAATAATGGCATTTTCATGCCTTTCAATGAGAAAAGATGATTTGTGATAAGAGTGTTTTGAGTTATGAGCATGGCTCAGGAACAAATTAAACTCATATTTCAAGGCACAACTGTATTTAGGGACATAGTTTATTAAATGTACATTAAATTTTAATTAAATAATACAGTTTTTATTTTTTTTCTATAATTACTCCTAAGACACACCGAGGGATGCGACCAGACCCGACTGCACTGTCACGCAATGTTGCGGGTTCGACAACTATTTTCACGAGTGGCGGACGCGGCATTGCAATGTCGCAGATTACAGCCAATCAAAAGACACACAAGCGTTTACTCACACTAAAAATACATTACAATACATGCGATACACCAAGACAGAAGAGCGGCGCGGCCGCGAGCCACCAAACCATAAAAAAAAAAAAAAAACTGTATATAATGTGTACATATATTGTGTTTTACAACAATACTTAACAATATTTATAATTTGCCCATGTCCTCTCTCTGTAGCAACCCGCTTCTTCCTGAACTGCTACGCTATTTTTTTTTTTTTTTTGATGGTTTAATAAATGTGGTATAATAATATGATAATATGTATAATATACCGTATGTACAGCCTGAAAAGGCTTGTTCAAGGGCGTCCGAAACAGTATATCAAATTGCTCAATGTGTGGGTGTGAGTCGCCAACTGTCATTTTTTTCGCGCAGTGGTCCCGGTCCATTTGGGTTCGACCGCATTGCGCAGCGTGCGGCAGGCCTTAGGTTCACAGTTGTTCAAACTATGCACGATTTTACTCTGGCTAACAATAATATTAAATACTATACTTTTTTTTTTTAGGAATTAAACCTGTCTTGTTTTTTTCGATGAACACATAAGCCTATTATGCTACTGCATAAAGAACTGATTTGCCTTTTCTTTGGGTTTTTTTTTTTTTTTTTTTTTTTTTGGGTGTAACTGGACATAGAAAATTCACCGAGGAAGTGAGTGCTTTTCCAGGTTGGATTCGTTAAGACTAAACAGAACCCCACCCGCCAGGGCCACAGGCGAGCAGGAAAGCAAGCATCCCTTCTCCAGCTGTGCGTTGTTATGGCAAAATGACAAGAGTCGTTAGCGGATGAAGTGATTAGCATATCGTCACTGCACGTGGCTTTTTAGCAATTAGTGTGTTTTATTTCTCTTGTGATGTTAATTAGAAATCCAACAACAGTAGTCGCCCCTCAGAGGAGTTTTGCTCACCGCTTTTTGTAATTAACGCTGTTGCCTTTGTAGCTTGTGAAGCCACTGCTGAACACTTGAGAATGTCACAATAGCAATCAATGGAACAACCAGGATTAATCCACATTCCAAAAAGTTTGAAAAAAAAAAAAACAAGTTCAATGTTCAATCGTATAATTAATGGGGATCACTCCTATTGATATTTAGTCACAATAAATGCCGCCTTGCACAATAGAAATAAACAGCCAGAAGCAATCCGTGATTTGAAGAAAAAGAAAAAAAGCTCATGGCACATCATACAAGTAGCCCAATTTACGTGTTTTTTTAGATATGAGCTGTTTGGATGATATAGATAGATATATATATCTTTTTTTTGTTTTGCTTTGACTCCCAAGCAAACTCGAGCGCTGTATGGTGTGAGTGACTCAACTCTCTTCACAACAAGCAGCAGTTTGGCAGATGGAAGTAGGAAACAATTTATAAAAGCGCAACTCACAATTGAAGTTTGCTGTCAAGCTAAACATTTAAAAAAAAAAAAAAAAAGAATTATGCATGTATTTAAAAAAACAAACAAACACACAGCCTTCGCTATCTTAAGGCAACACATAATTGGAAACCCCATAGATGGGCTCACGATCTATGTGGCGGTGTTATAACCCTTTAAGCAATGGATATCTGAACACAAATAGTGAAGTAACACTTGCAGACAGACAACGTAACAATACTCGCAGACATATAGTCTTTATCCTCTGCGAAAAACAGCTAATATTACTGCAGCCTACTGAGGGGGTGATTGTCTCCATGTGTATCTGAGTGTCTGTATTATACTGCCCCAAGAACAAGATGTGGACACCACAAGGAGCAGCACAATGTCCATTTAATTGAAGTAAAAAGTGTGACAAAAAGGATTTAATACTTCACATTATTTTTAATTATGTCATTAATGTAGGTTTTTACAAAGTAAAATATTATAGAATTTAAAAAAATAAACCTTTCCTCAAAAGAAATTTGAGACTCGGTCAATAGTAATACATTTGCGTTCGTCCACGTTTTTGACAGACAATACGAATAGCCTATAATAATACGAGTTGTTCCACGCTGGACCAATCATGTGGCGTCAAAAGAAACACGGCAAGTTAGGTTGACGCACATTAGCAGCGAGAGGCGACAGGCGCTACTGTTTGTAGCCTACAGCTTGCAGCCGTGCGTCTCATTAGTGGGACTGCGCCATTGCCATATAAATCAACAATATATAAACACCCTAGAATTGATGACAGGAGTAAAACTTCCAATCACGCTCCTACAAAAGGACAACAAATGGAGTTAGCCTGCTCGAGTTCTCAGGGGGAAAAAAAATCCAATTATATGCACATTTATGAGAGTAGCTTAGGTTCATAGGCAGGCAAGAAGAGTGAAATCAGCATTGACGTTTGCAAAGTTGCTTTGGTGAAGCTTGCGTCTGGTCAAGCTATGATTAGCCTGGCAGTCAGCCTGGCTCCACTCCCACTAGCGGCTGCCTGCCTTTTGCTTGTGCGTTTACATTTTTTTTATTTTTTTTTTCCCCCCCCCCCTAATTATTCCGTCTCTCCCGCCACATTTCCAGACCGGGCTGGAGCCGTCACAAAGTAATCCAAGAGTAGATTGTCAGCGGCCTATCTCTGGGCAGCAAACATCAGCCACACTTCATTTGCACCCCCCCCCCTCTGCCAGACTCAATCAAAGGCCTGTATAGAGAATGGCAAGCTAAAGTGAAGCCCCAATTGTGACAGTGTGGACATCCTTTTTCCACATGAAGCGTTCTTAAACATTAGTTTTGTCATCTTTTGTCAAAATTCCATTAAGTAGTAGTTGGAGTAACAGTAACAGTTGGCAACTGTGACTGAATAATTGCCCTTTTTTTTTTTTTTTGCTGCAGGGCTCTCCCCTTATTGGTTAACTGGAATATCAACGCCTGCAGACGTCTCACTTGAATTGACGGTTTGCTTTTTAGCGGTTTTAGCATTTCAAATTGTTGCTAATGTTTTTAGTACCTGGAACATTAGTATTTTGGTGCCTTGTGATACGATTGTAATTTGTTCCGTGTCTACGTACCTCTCTATAGTTTTCTTAGTAACTAAAGATGCATAATAAGCCGGAATGGTGAATGCACATGAGAGTGAAAATGGCATAAACAAATACACAAAGGCAGATGCGATGTTTTAAACATACTTTTTAGTATTTTGTAGATATAAGTAAAAAACTGATGAAGAGATGCACATTAAAAATATAAGAAAGTTTTGACAGTGGGTTTAGTTCCCGTTTCACGTAAATGATTGCGTTCCAAATACTAATGGGAGAACTACCATGCGCGCACACACACACACACACACACACACACACACACACTAAAGGGCATGCTGTCAGAAGTGTATCCATATGAGGCGTCGCGCCAGAGCCTCGGCGCCATGAGATGTGGCAAGCCCTCAATTTTTTTGCTTAACTATATCAACAACTTGGTTTATTTGTTTTGGGCTCCTCACAATTTAAACGTAAGAGTGTGCAAATTATCCATGCATGTGATCCCTTAAGTTAAGCAGGAGGCAAACAAAAAGAGTGCCCCACTTACACTGAGGAGAGATACTTTTGAGTCTTCTACTGGTTACTGTCATTTGAAAGTCACGTACTGGATTTTATAATATTATGCAAGCTAAGAAGTCTTTTATGTGAAATAAAAGTGGTCTTTTAGACACTGAAACACATCTTTTGTGTGGAAAAAAAAATACATTTTTGGAGAACAAAAGTGAGAAAGTGTCGAAGTGATTTTGTGAAAGTGAGGTTTTATTTTTTTAAAGAATAAAAAGTTTTAAACAAAGTAAAACAAAATCTGTTGGCTGATGACATTTTCTTTGTTTTCTTTAATTCATTTTTCTAAAGGGAAAATAAATGAGTTATTTTCTGCCCCAGAAAAATCAATACCACCGTTTTGAGAGAGAACAATCTAATTTCTAAAGAAAAAAAGACGGACATTTCTTTTGGAAAAAAGAGAAGTCTCCTTTTTGAAGATTTTTTTTTTTTAAAATTGCTTTTATATACTAATGTACAATATATTAAGAGTTTCTTAAAATATGATTTTTCTTTCTCAAACAAGAAATCTACTTTTCTCAAAAATACAATGTGTTATTGGAAATGTTGTTTTTGTTGAAAGTTGTCTTTTTTGAGAAAAAAAAAGTCTTTTGGGAAAAAAAAGAATTTGGGGGAGAACTTATTTTTCACATTTTCTATTCGAGGAGAAAAAAAAAACACTTCTAGACAAAGGAAGTCAGTTTCCTTTTTTGAAAACTAACTTTTTGGAAGGATTTTTGTTGTTGTTTTTTAAACTTGAATTAATGTACTGTACTGGATATTAGATTTTCTCAAAATACAATTTGTTTTACTCTAAAAATATGACATAAAATTGGAAATTTGATCTTTTTGGTGAAAGTCTTCTTTTCTGACAAGTCATATTTTTGGGCAAAAAAGTTATTTTCCCTGAAGAAAGAGCTTTTTATTGTTTAAGATTTTGTTTTTTTTTAATATGATGCATTTACTGCAAATAATTGTTGGACTGAGTTTAATTTTTTTAAGAAAAATGTCATTATTTTCTGTGTTTTCGAAAAAAAAAAATCATACGTTCTTAGAAAAACAAAAATACTTTTTTTGCGAAATATGTTACTTTTTACAAATTTTATTTTTGTGAAATAAATCCAACCTTTTTGTAGAGGGAAAAAGACCTAGGATTAAAAAGTCACATTTTTGGATTAAACAAAAACCTTGGGTCAATATAATGTGTTAGATTTTCTCAAAATACTTTTTTTCCAGTGAAAAAAAACCCAACATAATATTGGAAATTTGATCTTTTTGCAGAAAATCATCTTTTCTGGCAAAAAGTCATATTTTTGGACAAGAAAAAGTTTTTTGGGGTGAGAACCCTTGATTTGTTTTTAGATTGAGGGATTTATTTTTTTTTAAAGAAAATACTATTTTTAAAATTAAATGCATTTTATACTAATGAATGACTCAGTTTCTTTCTTTTTTAAAGAAAAATGTGAAAAATGAAAATAAAAAAATGTTTACTGTTTGTTCTGCAAAAATGTTATTTTTGGAGAAAAACCTCATCCTTTCTCAGAAAATGTTTTAAATTTTTTTGAGTAAAAAAAAAAAAAAAAAATCTGTTTTCTACAGGAAAGAAGACCCCTCTTGGAGTAAAGAGTCACACAAAAAATCATGTGTGAGAAAAATCATCAAATTTTTAGACAATAAAAGGCTTTTTTTTCTGTTTTGGGAGAAGTGACTATGCAATTTTAGCTCTAAAGCCGCATTGGGGGTATAAACTTTGCTAAAAACGGCAGCAAATAGCCAAGCATTGTTTGACTTTTTGCGAGGCTCCTGACCTTTATGTGGCGTTAGCGGGAACAAATAACTGATGCCAAAGAGCCGCTGTCAGCTTGGGTCATGGTACTGATACGCACGTGACTTCTATTGACATGCTTACCTGACACTTTTTTACCCCTGCGGCTCGCCTTCGCTCTGGACAATCATGCTTTAAAAAAAAAAAAGAAACGGCTAGCGTCCACTTGTAGTGTCAATGTCTCCTCTGCGCTGACATTGCTTTGCTGACTCGCAACATCAATAATGTTGCGGGAGGATAAGTGCTCCTTACGAGTGATGTAGCGTGAAGTGCAACATGAGGAGGGGGATGCTCAGGTATAAAAATAAAAGCTATGAAGATGCTATGAGGATGAGCGAGCAGCTGCCCTTGACTTGAAACAGAAGCTACAAAGCCTGGGCTTAGGTGACCATTGTTCATTGTTTATCTTCGCTCACACAACAATGCTATTGTTCAGAAAAACAAATAGGGACTGGGATTTTGAATGCATTTTTCCCCATAGAAAATAATTGAAATGGAATTGCTCCAGCGGACAAACTTTCGCATTAGACTGGTGCCTTGAGATACAAGGGTACCGACTTAAGAGTGTTTCACTGCAAAAAAAGATTTCTAAGAAAGTTAAAAAAAAAATAAATAAATAGTTGTTTGTGGGAAATTATTAAAGTAAATTAAATTCCACCCATTTTCTGAGCCACTTCTCCTCACGAGGGTCACGGGCGTGCTGGAGCCCATCCCAGCTATCTTCGGGCAGGAGGCGGGGTACACCCTGAACTGGTTGCCAGCCATCGCAGGGCACATACAAACAAACAACATTCACACCTACGGGCAATTTAGAGTCTCCAATTCATGCATGTTTTTGGGATGTGGGAGGAAACCGGAGTGCCCGGAGAAAACCCACGCAGGCACGGGGAGAACATGCAAACTCCACGGGGGGGAGGGATTGAACCCAGGTCCTCAGAACTGTGAGGCTGACGCTCTAACCAGTCGTCCACCGTGCCGCCGAGATTCAGACAAATTTGGACAAATTACTCTGGAAGTGAATTTTTTTTATAGGTTGGCAGCTCTGCTCTTAGCGTTTTAAGACCTCCTTCGTGCATTATCTCCATGGTGACGTTTTTTTCTCTCCGATCTTTTATGACAATTACTTATCGCCGAGGTGACGGATATTTTCTCAGACGACAGCTAAAAGCCAAAAGATTTTTTTAGCGTTTCTGCAATTCGGCCTCCCTAACGGGTTCACGCTGACTTAAGGTAATAACGCTTGGCTTGCAAGTGGCACAGTGATTGCAGTGAGTGCAATCATTTCCAGGTTAGCCTCGGAGTGGAGAAAAAGTCGCGTTCCATTTGTTATGCTGATAGCAGATGGGAGGAACGTAAGACTGGATGGAGCGTGACCCCTCCCCCTCACACGCACACACTTTTTAGCGTAAGGGTGCCTATGTGTAGGACATGGTTATGCCATAAAACACTAGCAAAAATGCAACTTTAAAAAAAAAAAAAAAAATTACAACTTTTCCAACCATTTTTAAAAAGATGACTTGGGCCAGCAAAAGCTTTTTTCCATTTTGATAACGTAATGATGATGATTTTTTTTTTTTTTAACTTAGCATCTCATTAGAGAACGGACGGCAGCCTTCTCATTAGTGTGCAGTGTCCGTAATTAGATGGGAGATTTATTATTAATGGGGGCCATTAAGGCCTCTATCCTCCCTCTCAGACTTGATTGACACCACCGGGTAGGGGTGCGACACTCTGGGGGAAAAAAATAATTAATAAATAAAATAATAATAATAAAAGGCAGCTCAACCTTGACATAAGCACCAATGCTAACGGATGTCCACTTCCTGTACGGGATTAGCTTTGTGTTAATGAGCTGCACGCCGTCTCCTCATTTTGGGTCATTTTTTTCCCAAACTTTTTTTTTTTTTTTTTTTTTTTTTTTTTCCCCCCCTTCTCTCTTTTCTCTTGCTTAAGTCTTTACCCAGAATCCCCTGCTGTTATCCAGTTATAGTGCATTAAATTAATCCTCCTCAGCTGTCTGACCCAGAATGTTCCGGCCCGCTTTTGCTTCTTGACCGCGCTCATTTGTTTTGCAGGCCACGCCTATTAGCCCAAAAGTGTCCTTTCAAGCTGGAAAAAAATAAATAAAAAATTGTCATTTGACACAGATTGGCCTTTCCATTCCCCGGTAGGACACGCGCACGCACACACACGCACACAAACACTCACATCCACATCGTGTATTTAAGTTAATGTGGTGAAAATGTTCATAATGTGTTTAGTATATTAAAAAAAATGGGAAATATTTTTTTATTTTTAAATCTGCAAATACAAGAATGTGGCCGAACATTCGAAACTGTGAGTATGCCAGGGCCCAATGTAATAATATTAAAAATACTTTTGACTTGTTTTTGACAAACACTTATGCCTTCCACACTACTGTATTTTAATGTTGGTCATGATGGTGTGACTTGAAGAGCTCAGCATTTTTTGGGTACTACTTGGTGTAAAATATTTGAAAACCACTCTTATAGTGTAGTGTTGTGAAATTAGTCATATTTTTGCAGAAAATAGTCATATTTTCTGAAAAAAATCTGATTTTTCAAAAAATGACTATTTTGAGAGGAAAACAAATGTTGAGAACACAATCTTTTAAAAAAATCAAGCAGAGACAAATCTTACAATTAAAAACTTTTTTTTGGTTGTACAATCTTTACCATTTAAAAAAAAAAAAAAAAATTCAGATAGTTTTTTGGAGAAAAGATGGATATTTTGTTGAGTCTTTGAGACAATTTTTTTGTATTTTGGAGGAATTTGTTTTTTTCTTTTTTCATTTCCCCCCCCCCCAGATATAGATCCCACTTCTGATACCATAACTGTTGAATGAATAGCTCTCAGAAAGTGTCAGTAAAAATTGAGCTTTGATCATTTTCTAACACATCTCAATCATCCCGATAGCTGATGGCACAGATGGCCTCTTAGGTATCGATCCCACTTCCGATATCATAGCATCATTGCTCAGCCAGGTAATCGAAAAAAAGAAAGCATCAGAAAGCATTTTGTCAACCTCGCTGTTTCTGATGCTATGCTAGGATGACTTGCGCCCTTGCCACACAGCCGTGAACAACAACCTGCTGGTAAACATCATTTGAGTTAAAGTTACACAGCGGGAGAAAAAGAACAATGCCAACAACACGCCAAACATTAAATTATGTGCAGTGAAAAGCAGACGGTGCCATTTGGCGACATCAGCGTGCTAAGCACTTAAGCAGCAACTTTTGTTTTTACTCCGCCATTATCACAAAGTATAATGTTGGCTCAGTCAACAGGGAAAAAAAGAAAATGTAAATACAGGGGAAAAGAACATAAATTCAAATGGGAAGGCAAATGAAGAATTATGCACCTTAAAAAAAACAAAAACTAACCTGACCCAAGTTTGTCAGCAATTTATTGCAAATGCTATATTAAAAGTGCCCATTTTAAGGACAACCAAGGTTGTTAACAAAATAAAATTCTGCTGTCTGAGCGCTTTTATTTATATCAAATAAACAAGTAATTAAAAAAAAATAGCCAAATATATTGAATTGAAAAGATGATGGCCATCATTTTGTTTTGTCTTTTATTTTAAGATAATGTATATGTGTATATATAACCTGAGGTTTTGGAAAATAGACAAAATAATTAGCGTGTGTGTGTGTGTGTGTGTGTGTGTGTGTGTGTGTGTGATTGTTGACTCTATTTTCCAAAACCTTGTGATATTACTTTTGAGTATGTATATTTTCTAATAAAATATGCATACGTTATTTATTTTTTATAAACTTTTTAAGACCTCAATCATTTGAAAATACGTTTTATATTAAAATATTTACAAATTATTTATTCCTTTTCCCCCCCAAGACCTCAGCAATCTATTTTCAAATTTCCCCCAAAAATATTTTCACCTAATTTAAAAAATATAATAATAATAATAATATTTTATTTTTCCTTTATTTTCCCCAGAAACCTGTATAATGTATTTATTTTTAAATTCGGATATTATATATATTCATTCAGCATTAAAGTGAAGAAGAAGCAGCGTCATGTAGGTCATCATCCAGTGGTCCATCCTCCTCCCACGCTCGCGCGCGCACACACACGGCGGCCGCCGCGTCTTAGCACTGTCAGACGAGGATTAGCGCTTTGAAAGGCCGAGGCGTGGGAACCGCTTAGAAAAAGGAGGAAAATGACATGAGCGGGGGAAACAAAGGGGCCAGCAAACTACACTCGGCTCCTTCAATAAGCTCCCAAACACTCAAAAGTCACAAAGTTTCTTCATTTGTCTCTCTCTGTGTGTGCGTGCGTGTGTGTGTGTGTGCGTGCGTGCGTTAATAAACTCATCAATGACAAGCCAATCTATGCACGGCCTGTGTGGGCTGATGAGGCTCACCTGGACAAAACATTAGGTACACTAAACCACTAATTAGACCCAATACAAGAGCGCGTTGGATTAACGACGCCACTTCTGACACCGACTTTTCACAAAACCCACAGTAGTAGGACTTTTTGGATTTGTGTCTAGAGGTTGGAAAATACTTGGGATGGGCAGTATATTGAGCATGATTACCTTTGTGAAGACTGACTGGTAGCCTCCCAGATGAGGGTCCCTCTTCTGATACCATCGCCCGCAGAACTCTTAGGAGTAGCACTTAGATACTAATGCTCATTTTTGATTGACACACCGCGGGACTCCACGTCTCATTTCTGCCATCACAGTGCGTCCTAACGAAGATTATAAGACTCACTGTCACTCACTGTCAGAGGTTGCATTGCAGCTCATGATCCCACTTCTGACACCAATTTGTCACAGTGCTACCATTACTAGGACTTTTGACACGGGTTTAAATGTGTCTACAGGTTGGAAAAACCCACTTTCTTTTAATTTGACTGTTTTGGTGATGCCCCCTCAGGTATGGATCCCATTTCTGATATATATTTATATATATTTTGATAAACATATTGTTAATACCTTTCTGAGAATGTTTATCTTGTCAAAACTAACTCACCCATGCCACAGACAGCCTCTCCCTGATAAGTTTCGCGCTTCTGACACAATTTTTCACATGACTAACTACAACAACTTCCAACACAGATTGAATCAGTATTGGGAAAAATATTTGCTTCTATAGCACGGTCTCACTTCTGACACCAGTTTTCACGGAAATCCTAGGAAAAGTACTTTCAAAACAGATTCCAAGAGGTGTCTAAAGGATGGAACCCATATTTGCTTTTTCTTTACCTTTTGGCATTGCCAGTTAAGATTAAGATCCCACGTCTGACACAATTTTTTTCATCCAACTATGCATAGTAGGACTTTCATTCAGATTTGAATCTCTCTGCAGGTTGGAAAGTACATCGCTTTTTCATGATGTCACTCTTTCCCCCGGAAGCCGACGCTAAGGCTGACGTAGAATTTTGCTCTTGAAAAAAAATCTAATTTCCCATCCTTCTGTGAACAGGATTCCTCCACTTTCAAGTTCCTGGGGTGGCGGTGAGGAGAAGCGGGATCCAATTTGTCTCTTCTTGTTTGTTCTTCGACTTGTTAATCTGAGTCATTGCTGACAAATAACCCAACCAGAATGCGAGAAAAATCTCAAACCTTTTTGCTCCTGTTCGCCTTCTCATCCATCACATCTGACGGATATCCTCCCATCCGATCGTTTCCACCTGCTTCTCTTTTTCTCCCTCTTTTTCCTGTCATCCTCCTGAGGATTTGGTGACCTACTTCCCGATGCTATCAACATTTCTTCTTCTTTTTTAACCATCTGCTGTAAATCCAAACAATATGGACTTTTAACACCACAAGCCTTTGGAAAATCATCCATTGTTTTCATGCCGTGCCCTCACCAAATGTTCCGGTCCAATATTGCACACGGGAAGTTGGAATTTAGCTTCTTGGTCCCATGCGGCATGTGCGCTCAATTCTTCCAACACCTTTTTTTTTTTTTTTCCCCACCCAGCCAATTTTTTTTGTCATCTTGCTAATTTGACATTTAATTTCTCTCACATAGCGCGGCTAACTTTAGCCACGGCTTGTTTAGCTCCTTTCCACATGAAGAAAATGAAATATTCCGTCTTTGTAATATAATAAAGCTCACGTTTGATGGACACTGTCATACTTTTTATATTTTTGTGGCAGTATAAAGGGAGTTGTTCCTAATATTTTGGTTGCCTTATTCAGCTATTCACCCCTAACATTTGAGTGAACAAAAACATTTTTTAAAACTGTCATTTTTAAACAACCTACAAAAGTGTAAAACCACAGTACATGATATACCATACCACAATATGTTGCCAATAAAAATACAGCAACCAGCCCATTGCCTCAAAAATTTTACTTTTAAAAAAAAAAAAAAAAAATTACAGCTAGTGTCCTGTCTTTTCTTGCTTATTTTTCTCTTTGTCCTCTCTTTTTTTCTTTTCTGTCACTCCTCTTTAAAACTTCGTTCTGTCCGACTGATATTTTCAAAATATCCATCAAAATACAAAGAGGTTACATTGTACGGGACGGACGGACGGACGGATAGCTCTTGGTTTCGGATCGCATTAGATCATGGTGATGTAACTAATGACTCAACATCCCTTCGCATTGGTCAATTGAACAGAAAATCCACTTTCTTTTCAGGTTTCTTTTCAACAGAGCCTTTGTCATTGATTTATTTTGTCTTTTCTTTTTTAACAAGGACATTTCACAATGAGTCACGAGGGCTCTTGTTTAGCCGGAGAAGTCATTTCTCAAACAAGCGAGGCCAACAAACGAGGAGCAAACAAAACAACCACGGCAAGGATAATAGTCCCGAGGCCCATTTCTCGACTTTAGTGAGGAGCACAATGTTCGGAAAAGTGGGCCAGGGACACCTGGAGGAGGGAAGGCATCTAGACCAATTTAGCACTCATGGAAAAGCCTTTCACACAACATTTGTCCCTTTGCGGAAAGGCCCTTAGGAGCCTTCGTCCAGCTCAGACGGTCAGATTGGATGGCGAAAGCCGACAGCGTCCGTGACTCGCAATTACGGTGATGAGCGGCTGAGGGGGAG
The DNA here is from genome assembly GCF_024500275.1 of Phycodurus eques. Classification (NCBI taxonomy): domain Eukaryota; kingdom Metazoa; phylum Chordata; class Actinopteri; order Syngnathiformes; family Syngnathidae; genus Phycodurus; species Phycodurus eques. Next base: position 21,152,168 of record NC_084530.1, read on the forward strand.
CAAGTGAAGGAGGCGAAGGTCGTAAGGTCGTAGGGAAGTGAGGATGAGGAAGGGGCTAAAAATCGGCTTTGGCATGCGAGGAAATGCGAGCAACGCTTATCGTCGGCCTCGTTAGCGTCAATGACGTTTGTGACGCTGCCTGATGGATTTCAACATTAACCGAAAGCAATATTTACTTTCAGAAATGTTTTATTGATATGACTGAGGAAAATGCAGTTGTTTGCTTCACCACAGACGATACTGTCTTTGGTGTTTACAAAAAGAAGTACTTCGATATCACTAAAGGCTTCGGACTACAGAAGAAAAGAAGCAAAATAGCAAACTGAGGCATTCTCAGTTTGTTGAAGACTCACAATTGTCTGACGTTTACAAAAATAAGTAATTCGGTATCATGAAAGGCTACATTGAATTTGATAGCAGAATGAGGAATTTCAAGACTCAAAATTGTCTTTGTTTACGTGAGGTTTGTTAAAGACTAACTTTTCGTCAATGTTTATTTAAAATTGTACGTTAGGTTCGTTGAAGACACAAAATCATCGTTGACGTTTACCCAAAACGGTGTGTTAGATTCATGGAAGAATCTTCATTGATGGTTACAGAAAGCCCACCTTAGGTTCGTTTAAGTATCTCTCATGAGTACAAAAAGTGAACGTGAAAAAGCATCTTAGATGTTTACAAAAATGCACGTTTTTGAGTATGTTTTCGAAAAGTGCATACTCGAAACTGTTGATGTTTACAAATATGGAAGTGAATTTCATTAAGGAGGAGTCTTTGATGTCTGCAAAAAAAAAAAATCATTTGTTAGATTCGCTGAAAATATTAAATGGTATTTGGTACAGTTTGGGTTAACTGAAAAAGTCTCTTTCGTGTTCATAAAAAGCGCATGTTCGGGTCATTGAGGAAGTGTTTTTAATATTTGCACACACAAAAAACGACAACAAAAACGTCAAATTAGGATCCTTGAAGTCTGTAAATTGTCTTGTCATTGAAGACACCGAACCAACTTTGACCTTTACCAAAACGTAGTTGGGTTGATTGGAGAAGCGCCTTTATTGTTTACAAAAAGCACACGTTAGCTTAGTTAAAGATTCCAAAGTGTATTGGACCTTTACTTAAATATGTAGGTTAGGTTTATTAAAGACTCTATTAACTTAATGGTTACGAAAACATATATGTTAGGTTAATAGATGTCTGATGTTGTATGTTGGGTTTATTGATGACTCTTGGGTTTTTAACGTTGAAAAAGTGAACAAGTGCCTTTTTGTTCAATAGGAAACGCACGTTAGTATCACTGACGACTAAAATCTTATCGTTTACACACGTTAGGTTCATGAAAAACCAATGTGCCACTGATGTTTACAAAACATTGTTATTTCTGTCTTTGTAATAGTGTTGAAACAAAGACATTCCCTGTACAACCATAGGTTTTAAGAATGCCAATCCATTTTTTTTCGGCATCGTGCACTTAAGGGCATTTATGTCTCTCAAGGTATAGCACATTAGCTCGTAATTAACTTATCACCCCCGGAAAACGACTGAGGGAAACAGGGAATAAGGTAAGGAATTAAATGGGGGTCGCGCTACGCTGTCCCTGGTTCCGCCGGCTTCCCTCTGCGCGCTAACGAGTGCGTAATTAGTCACCGTATAAATGCCACGCTGGCCTGGGGGATTGCTAACACTGCCGTGAACTATGGCAAGTGTTAAATGGAGCAGAACACTTTACCAGCAACGTGCATTCAGCCAACCTCTTTATGATGAGAGGTCGCGCACGTTTATACTAGAGTTGATTGTCGTATATGTCAACATTAATTAGTGTTGAAGGTCATGAACAGCAGTGTATATATGAACACTGAGTACCTTTTATAGTATTTAATTAACAAAGCTAACGTACATTTTGGGGGGAATCAAAGACCATTTGGTTTTTTCAACAAACCTAAACATTTGGAAAATAACATTCAGATCTTTTAATAAACTTAACATACATTTTTACAAACATTGATGACAATTCTTCAACCGAAAGCTATTTCCCCAAAACACGTGTTAGGTTAATTGCTGACAGGAGCGTTGGGTTCATTGATGTCTTTGATGTTTCCAAAACATGCATTTGGTCAATTGATGTGTGTCTTTGATGTCAACAAAAACGTACGGTAGATTTAATAAAGAAGCGTCTTTGAGTTTACGAAAAGCACATATTAGGTTTGTTGAAGGCTCTATATTATTGTTGTGTACAAAAACTTACATCAGGTTCACCGACTAAGTGTCTTTGATTTTTCTAAAAAGCACACGTTAGGTGCACTGATGACTGAAGTGACTTTAACATTTGCCAAAACACTTACCTTTGGCGTTTACAAAAATATATAAGCAAAGCTCTGTGCGAACGGAGAAAGCCATCGGAAAGAGCGGAGCGGCCGGGAACTCATCTCATCGGCTGCCACTCGCTGCTCCAAAGCTAAAGTCGACATGCGGGAAGGAATTGGTGATCCATCATGTTGTTCCCGCCCGCCTCCAAAAATCCAACCCCCGGGAGACCACCAAACACCTGTGTCCACACTCACGAGGCCGTCCAACGCTGAAATTACACCAGCTCGAAGCAATGATGTTGAATGAAGCGCTACCGAAGAAGACGTTTGACACGTTTGTCTTTTTGAGCGTGCTGCACTGTGTGGGGTAACAGCGGGATACAATAGTTCAGGAAAACCAATACATTACCCTCACTGAATACGCCAACTTGTCAGCTTTTACAAAAATATACGAGGTCAGTTGAATACACGTCTTTGATGTCTACAGAACTCGTAATATGGTCATTTCAACAAGCTTCGTTGGTGTTTACAAAATCACAAGTTGGAGTTGCCAAAAACCTAATTATTGATATTTACAAAGTGACAAAGACTAAAGTGTCTTTGATGTTTACAGAAACATGGACGTTAGCTTCTGTGAAGACTCAATGGTCTTTGACATTTGCCAAAACTCCTTTGTATGGTTAACTGAAGTGTCTTTGATCGTTACAGAAAAGTGTATGTTGGTTTCATTGAAGACTCCAGTCTAAATTGTCAATTTGTTTTGCAACCCCAATTCCAATGAAGTTGGGACGTTGTGTTAAACATAAATAAAAACAGAATACAATCATTTGCAAATCATCCATCCATCCATCCATTTTCTGAGCCGCTTCTCCTCACTCGGGTCGCGGGCGTGCTGGAGCCTATCCCAGCTATCATCGGGCAGGAGGCGGGGTACACCCTGAACTGGTTGCCAGCCAATCGCAGGGCACACACAGACAAACAACCATTAGCACTCACATTCACACCTACGGCCAATTTAGAGTTGTCAATTAACCTACCATGCATGTTTTTGGGATGAGGGAGGACACCGGAGTGCCCGGAGAAAACCCACGCAGGCACGGGGAGAACATGCAAACTTTGCAAATCATGTCAACCTATATTTAATTGAATACACGGCCAAGACAACATATTTAATGTTCAAACTGATATACTATTGTTTTTAGCAAATAATCATTAACTTAGAATTTTATGGCTGCTACACATTCCAAAAAAGCTGGGACAGGGTCATGTTTACCACTGTGTTACATCACCTTTTCTTTTAACAACATTCAATAAATGTTTGGGAACTGAGGACACCAATTGTTGAAGCTTTGTAGGTGGAATTCTTTCCCATTCTTGCTTGATGTACAGCTGTTCAACAGTCCGGGGTCTCCGTTGTCGTATTTTACGCTTCATAATGCGCCACACATTTTCAATGGGAGACAGGTCTGGACTGCAGGCAGGCCAGACTAGTACCCGCACTCTTTTACTACGAAGCCACGCTGTTGTAACACGTGCAGAATGTGGTTTGGCATTGTCTTGCTGAAATAAGCAGGGGCGTCCATGAAAAAGACATTGCTTGGATGGCAGCATATGTTTCTCCAAAACCTGTATGTACCTTTCAGCATTAATGGTGCCTTCACAGATGTGCAAGTTACCCATGCCATTGGCACTAACACAGCCCCATACCATCACAGATACTGGCTTTGAACTTTGCATCCATAACGGTCCGGATGGTTCTTTTCCTCTTTGGCCCTGAGGACACGACGTCCACAATTTCCAAAAACAATTTGAAATGTGGACTCGTCGGACCGCAGAACACTTTTCCACTTTGCATCAGTCCATCTTAGATGAGCTCGGGCCCAGAGAAGCCTTTTCTGGGTGTTGTTGATAAATGGCTTTTGCTTTGCATAGTAGAGTTTCAAGTTGCACTTACGGATGTAGCGCCGAACTGTATTTACTGACATTGGTTTTCTGAAGTGTACCTGAGCCCATGTGGTGATATCCTTTACACACTGATGTCGGTTTTTGATGCAGTGCCGCCCGAGGGATCGAAGGTCACGGGCATTCAATGTTGGTTTTCGGCCTTGCCGCTTACATGCAGTAATTTCTCCAGATTCTCGGAACCTTTTGATGATATTATGGACCGCAGATGATGAAATCCCTAAATTCCTTGTAATTGTACGTTGAGGAACATTGTCCTTAAACTGTTCGACTATTTTCTCACGTATTTGTTCACAAAGAGGTGAACCTCGCCCCATCTTTGCTTGTGAATGACTGAGCAATTCAGGGAAACTCCTTTTATACCCAATCATGGCACCCACCTGTTCCCAATCAGCCTGTTCACCTGTGGCATGTTCCAAACAGGTGTTTGATGAGCATTCAACAACTTTCTCAGTCTTTTTTGCCACCTGTCCCAGCTTTTTTGGAATGTGTTACAGCCATAAAATTCTAAGTTAATGATTATTTAAAAACAATAAAGATTATCAGTTTGAACATTAGATCTCCTGTCTTTGTAGTGTATTTAATTAAATATAGGTTGAACATGATTTGCAAATCATTGTATTCTGTTTTTGTTTAACACAACGTCCCAACTTCATTGGAATTGGGGTTGTACATGACAGCCAGACTCCAAAGTGTCTTTGACGTTTACAAAAATCACACTTGAGGTTTGTTGAAGAAAATTGTCTTCAATGTTGACCAAAACACATACATTCTTTTCAATGAAGATGTGCCTTTTGATATTTACAAAAAGCAAGGACAAAGTTTCGTCATCTTCAAGCTGTACTGATCTGTCTGGATGAAGGCGCATAAGTTTGGGAATAAAAAAAGCATTTGTCCAAGGACACACAAAGTGTCCAAGCTCATTTTGTGCGGTCGTCTTTTGTGCTCTTTTCCTCTCCAATAACAACAACAAAAACTAACAACAGTGTCCTATTTTTTTCTTATGCCAACGCCACATTAAGAGCTTAGCCTGCCGTGACCGCTTTCTTGTTCTTCTTTGGCTTTAACCTTGTTGGAGGAAAAAAGTGGAACAATGTCAAAAAAGCTTGTTTTGTTGTTGTTCCCAAAAGCGACGATCAAAGCTCAAATCCTGGCTGATGTTATCTTTGGTGCGTTGACACTTTTAGCTCAAGAATGAGGATCAAAGATGCCAGATGAAGGCTTTAACGATCAAATTATTGTTATTAAAAATTGTCGCATACTTTTCATTTGTCTATGAAACAAAACACAAAGGCTCTCAGGGTGCAGATGGACAAGATCACATTGTTCAAAGTGTAGTGCAGTTGGTAACTTTTTATTAGCATTCTACCCAACATTTTTCTTGTCTTTTTTTGCGAGTTACTAGAAAAGAAAATTATTATGAGAAAACAGTTGTTATATTAAAAGAAAAAATTCAGCACATTATGACGAAATTATTATGATAGCAATTTGGCATATGGTAAACAATTCTCCCCCCCAAAAAAGGCTTCAAGCTATTGAATGCCACTTCCTGTTATTGTCAAATTAAAAATAAAACAAAGAGAATTACAGTTTGTCTTGGAACCAACAGCATAGCTTTGTCTTAAAACAATACTGTTTACCTTAATGCTAACAAAAAATGCAAGCAGACATTAACATGCTAATGGTTAGCATTGAAAGTTAACATTTTTTGAAGCAATGGATATTTGAACACAAACTGTGGTGCAACACATGTACACACATAATATAAACTAAGCCCACATATATTCTTTAGCCTAAAATGACTTATATTGCAGAATCTTACTGAGTCACTTACAGTAGTAGTAGAAGAAGTAGTACTGCTCTTCTTCGTTTGTCTGCATGACTAATATTATACTGCCTCTCGGTGGCCAAGGTGGGCACACCAGAACGAGCAGTACAATTAATTGGATTGCGGCATGAATACAATACATAAAATACAATTTTATAGAGTGCTGTTTTCCTTAATAAAAAACAAAAATGGTTGGCGTTTCCACCTGAGCAAAGATGATTTCGAGTGTTTTGAGTTATGAGCGCGGTCCCAGCACGAAATTAACTTGTATCTCAAGCCAGCACCGTACAAGTCTATTGGTTTTTCCTTCCCATTTAGATGAAACGTTATCACACCAGAAGCTTTCTGACAACTCAATCCTACACCCGTGTTGTTATTTCCTGCAGCGTTATTTAAAATATTTCGCCATCATTTCATCATTTGGCACATCATTCACATTCAAGCAGGATTTTTTCCCCCCCCCTCCTTAGGACTCTTTTTCTGGCCCTCATTAAGCCTTTTTTTTAAAAACAAAACAAAAAACAGGCTCCTTATTTATTTATTTTTGTTAAAATCCCCCCACGACCATCAGCTGTTGTTGGGGTTGCATCGCTAATGTTCGCTGGGCCAACGATATTCTAATTCTGACCCACTTGTGTGTGTGTGTGTGTGCGGGCGCGCGTAGCTGATGATTGCTGCTGCTAATGAATATCCATGTCTAAAAAGATAAGCTCCACCGCAAAATAATAAAAAAAAGGTGACCAAAAAGATGATGACGATGCAGCTGATGTCAAGTTCTCAAAGGAAGCTCCTCCATTCAGCTTGGGTTACTCCTCATTGAAAAACATGCTTTGCTTACATTCATGCACGTGGGAACCATCTGATTAAAAACCGCTTGGAAAATGCTTGGTGGAAGGAGAGCAGATGGCTTCAGACATCAGTTGCACTAGGACGACTGCCATGTTGTTTGTGGGCATGCAAGTGTGGAGAGAAGTTAAACACTGTTGTTTAAAGTTGGAACATTACAAGAAAAAATGGGGGGGGAAAATGCAAGCGAAGGTTTTATTTTTTTAAATAAAATTTGCGATGAATCAGGGAAAAACATGGGATTTTTCTTTTTTTTTCTTTTTTTTTTTTTTGTTTGTTTTGAGAAAAAAGAAAAACATGCAGAAGAGTCACTTTAAAAAAACAAAAGTTCGGAAAAAAAGTGGGGAAATTATGAGAGGAAAGAACTCTGGTTTATAAATGGTATTTTTTTTAATGTTTTGATGGAAAAAAAATATTTCTATAAAAAAGTTCTACAATTATGAGAAAAGGGACAAAAAAATACGGGAAATAGTTCTGTATTTTTTCATCCAAAAATGGAATAATGACAGGAAAATAAATTGGAAAGTTACAAGGGATTTTCTTTTTAATTGTCATTTTGTGAGGAAAAACAATCACAACATCACAATTGTTTTTTTCATTTCGTTTAAAAAAGATTTATATTAATAAAAGAAGATGAAAAATTCATAGAAAAGCGTCGTTTTTTTTTTAAAGATAAATTGCAAGAAAAGATGCAGAACCTTAGAAGAAGAAAAGTTTGGGAGGAAAAAAGCAATATTCTGAGAAAGAAGGTTATTAGAAGGTTAAAAGGTTATATAAGAATATTACAAGTACAAAGTTGTTGTTTTTTAAGTTATGATGTTGCAGGAAAAGTTGGAAAATTACAATCAGGAGTATTTTTTAATAGGAAAAACAAAGTTATAAAAAAATTCATTTAGTTATAAAAAAATTCATTCATTCAAAAAAATTAGAACAAAAATAGAATATGATGAAACAATTTTGGGAAAAATTGAGAGGAAATTTTTTGTTTTTTTTTAAAAGAAAACAAAAAAACTTTTACAAGAAAAAAAGTTAACAGTAGGATTTTAAAATAGTAACTTTTTTACTTGTCAGGTTACGAGGAAAAAAACTGACCATCACAATCTTTTTTATTTTTGAATGTTGTGACCCTAACCCCAAAAATGTTTACTTTTAAGACCACAATTGTAATGTTATAAGAAAAAACAAGTGAAATGACAAAACGTTTTATTTATTTTAAGCTGTCATGTTACAAGAATAAAGTCAGAACATTACATTGTAATGATCAAAACAGCTTACTGTGTCGGATATTAGCAGTTCCAGTGGTGCAAAAAAAACAAAAACAACAACCCATGAATCAATCTGACGAATAACAAAAGCCAACAGTGTTGTGGTTAAAATGTGGCGCTTAAATGGAGCAATCAGAAACGGCGAACGCGGAACGACACAAATCATCTAATCGGAAAATACATAAAATATATTCGCGGCAGGTACACAAAACATCAACACGCTCCATTTGCCTCTCAGCAAATTGAACTGGATTATTGTCTTAGCATTTTAGTTCATTTTATTTTATTATTATACTATTGTTATTATATTATTTTTTTCATCATAAAAAGAGTAATAATAGTAGTTGCACAACTCTGCCAAATGATGTAATAAAATCTATATATTTATATCGTTGTTATTACTTTTATATATCATTAAACTTCAAAGGACTGCCTGATTATTATTTTTTTTATTTTTATTTGATCTAGAATAATGATTACATGCAGGTGCTCTGTCTGCTGAGGAAAATAACAAGCCGAACTTATCTTTGATGAGTACTTTACATTTGTATATAATACAGAGCAGCTATTCAATTCAGTTTACACTCCAGATCCGGCAATATTTTATTTGCATTTGATATAGAGTAGTACTAACCCAACAGAAACTGCCGTGGTTACAAAAAGGTTTGCCACCTTGTCTTTGTTTACAATCATTTGTATTTAATACAGAGGAGGGATTCAGTTAAATTGCAGAAGGTGCTGTGGTGTAATACAGTTGCTACGTCACTTTAGTTGAAAGTAAGAATCTTGTATTTGATACAGAGTAAAGATGAAATCAAATTGTCCCGCCAGATCCAACACAAGATCAAACAACATTTTAGAAAGGTATTTAAACATTTTCAAATTTATACTTCAATTACACTCTGCTGCAGGTTGCCAAGTAAACAACATAACTCACAAGTTCTTTTATTTTATTTTTCTCCCAAATTCTGCCTAGCAACAAATAAGCAGGAGCCTGACTAACATTGCACCTGCAATCTAGTGAAAGTTGTTAGTTTTTAAATGTTATAATGCCATTTTTTGTTTAATAAGTGTCATTCATTTATACAAAATGTGTTTGCATTGGCTTGGGGGCATAAACGATTTTGCCCCACAAATTCTGCCGAGCAACAAACGAGCTGGAGTCCGAATGTTCATTGCTGTGCCTGTAATATACAGTTGCTAAAATATTGGCTGAGTTTTTAGGTTTTGTTCTTATCCCCCCCCCCCCCCACACACCCCCCACCTACATCACACATCTTTACAATATGAAGTTTCAATAACAAAATAAGTGACAAACAATTAACACCATCACTAAATGTGATTAATGTGAGGGGGGGGGGGGTAACCTTGAAAGTGAGTTCATGCGGCATTTTACCAGCAAGGTGTCTTTTCCAGGCCCGCAGCTTTCACTTTGACTTGGCCCGTGTCCACGTTTGAATATTCATTGACAGACGCTCACTGCATTCATTTGTCATGACGGATATGATATGGCCAGGATGATTTAATATGCACATCTCTAATAGTGTGCGAATGAATGCATTATTGACTATGACCGAGCTTCTCTGTAATGCAGTATTTAGTTTTGGGGCTGGTGGATGCCATAAGCGACGTGCAATGGCAAATGGAAGGATTCATTCAATCAAAGTTGTTATTATTATTTTTTAATCTTCTCCAGCCCTGATTAAGATATTAGTTTTTTAAATCGTCTCCAGCCCTGATTAAGATATTTGTGAGTGCAATAATTCATTAGTGGTTGGGTGCGTTATCTACTTGCGACTAATAAAACGCCTCCTTCAAATCTCAACGCTGGAAAAAGTGTCATTTTTTTTCAGTCCACACATTTGAAAAAGTTTATTCGGAGTATTTGGTGGTCTGTCAAACATTCAAAATGCACACTCACCGTCCCGATGTTCATTCGAAGGTAAGTTACAACAAGTCCTCTTAACGTATTTTTTACATATAATGTTACTCAACCATTGAACTGTGATGCAGTTCATAGTCAGGTTAAAGGTCCCCTTCCATCAGAATCCCTTTTTTTTTTCCAACTGTTTTATGCATATCATACATCTGAGTGAGTCTGCGACCTGGTTTAACCTTGACATCTACTGTATAAAGTTTGTCATTTGAAAGCGAAGGACGATAAGCGGCATGAGGCTTGCAAAACAACCGGATCAGATTTCCGTGTGTTTGTGACATAAAAAGGTTTATTCATTATTCAAGTACCTGCCCACTTCATGGCTGCTGCATGCCAACTCATCATCTCAGGGAAAATTGCTGAGTGGCAACATGGCTGCGCCGTGCCCAAAACTTAAACTTTTTGTCACCTGCCAAACCTGTCTGCAGTTGATCCCCCGCATTCTCGCTGTTCGGCACCCACACAGTTACCTGTTTGAGGATTTCTGTTAAATTTGTTTCCACATGTTTTTGTCAGTTTTTAAAAAATTGTTTGTTTCATATTTAGGGAGGAACCAACCCCAAAAACGCTTATTGGTGGTTTATCCCCAATTATTCAAGATTTAGTTTTTTTAATGCAATTTCGATGGGTGTCATTTATCAGCAGAAATCATCGCAGTGATATGCTTGCTAAAGTGGCTTTGGTTAGATATTTTTTAGCCAATGATGATGGGGTACTAATATTTGAGGAAAGGCTGTTTTATGATGTAGAATTAATCTCACTATACATTTAACAGGTATTGTTTAGATTTTTTGGGGGGTGGGGTTGGGGTGTGCTATCTTCATTGGAGTGTTCGAGGAGGTGCGGGTGTTGAAGGGGGTACGTTTTTTAATTTTTGTATTTTTTTTTTACGTTGTATAGCAGATTTGCCAAACCTCGCACCCCGTTGAACATTGTAATGTAAATTTGATTTAATAAAATTGGACCAATGGGTGTTGTGTTGCTGAGGCCAATTTGCTAACTATCGGGGTGCTGAAGGTTGCGCGTGGCTTAAAAAGTTGAGGATAGGCTTAAAAATAACAGTATTTTTAAGGATTTTTTTTTTTTTAGAGTGGTTTTGTTGGGATGTTTCATGGGGTGTGTCGCTAAAAAATTAAGGGGAAAGGTTGCTCGACTGTGCAAATTTTGGTGGTTGTCGCAACAGGAACAGGGGTTTGCCAACTCTGTCAGGGCTTGCGTGGATTAAAAAATTGGTGAAAAACTGTTCCATGACTTCAAATCAAAATAGCTATATGGTAAACATGGTTCCTTTGTATTTCTTTCACGGGCGGACCTTGTTGTGCTGTGAACGTGTGCTGGGGGTGTGCTAACACGCTTGGTTCGTGACTTATAAAGTTTAGGACAGCCTGTTCAGTCAGTGTTGAGTCAGACAAAGTTGACTTGGGCTTATACAGTATAGAGCGGTGTGAAAATGATAAGCGACCTGGCGGTGTGTACAATATCGCATGCCCTTATCATCTCCCCCACCCCTCTTCCACACCCATGACCACCCATCCTTTCCCGATGGGGCGCCCCTGCCGAGAGCAAAGAATGAGGCTGAAGAAAGTGATGTCGAGGCATAGCGCTGCATACGGAATGGTAGGTGGTGCGCGATTAGCATTTCCAGGGCAAAGGGGCAGATGGGAGGCGTTTAGAAAGGCAAAGTGAAGATCATTAGTAAGGTCCAAAGTCAAAGTTTCAGCAAGGTTACAGCAGGTTGGGATTCATTGTTATTCAGTGTTTCCGTACACGGAATAAGAATCACTTCCTGTTCTTTCACACCAACGAACAGACTGTAATAGATTGAGATTTTTTTCCTCCATAGGAAATAATGGAAATGCATCTGCTCCAGGGATCAGAATGTGCCAACTTTATTGGGGTGTTTAAATGGGTGCGTGACTTCAAACTACAGATGTTCGATACAACTTTTTTCAGAACAATGCCAGTAAGCGTATTCATTCTTGATTTACTCACCGATACCACTAGTACTTTTGACACATAAAATTGCAATTAACACAATGATGGATAACTGTGAACAAAGACATTTCTTGCTTTCTGACCCACATGATTCAGCAATGTGTCGAATGGCCGCAGTGTAGCACCAACTACTGGCAAGGAGGACGTACTGGATCACAGAATTTTAATTTTTCCCCCCCTTAAGTATTGGTGGCTTTTTTTTTTTTTTTATCGGCAGCCTTCACGAGTACCCGATATGTTGAACTAAGGCCCAATCTGTACTTCAACCATTTGTGTAAGGCTGTTCTATGTAGCTTTACGGTAAAGATGATTTGTTTCAATTCATAATTTGGCGGGTGCGCCAGCTGTCGAGCAGTTGAAGGGGGTGCATGGCTTAAAAAGGTTGGGAACCACCCCTTCGATCTCCCCAAATGGAGGGTATACACCATAGTTTGGGAATCCCTGTTGTATAGCAACCCTTCCCACACTTTTTAAGATGGTGCATGTCCCGCTCAGCATAAAAATCAAAACCCCAAATTAAGTTTGTGCAAAATAAAACACTTTTAACAAACTGCTTCATGTAAAGTTACATTGATTTTATGTTATTTCCTGCCTTTCCCAAACCACCCATCGCCAAAATTATACATACAACTAAGAACAAAATGGTAGTGTATATTTAACTTGTGTATTCATTTCTCTTTGACACAATCAACATAGTCAATAATACAACTTTTAACAAAGGAGGTGAGGGAAGCTACAGTGGATATAACACGTCTGCACGACCCTGTTCAAATGGCAGGTTTTTGTGACTATACAAAAATGAGGCCAAGATACTCATTCAAAAAAATAAATTCCCACTATTAGTTAAAACTATAACCTGTACAACAGAAATGAAAATACAATGGGAGAAATAAAAATAAACAACTGAGATAACATGGTTGCACATACGCACACACCCTCTTGTGAATGTGTTCAGAATTAAGCAATCACATTCAAACTCATGTTAAATGGGGGTCGGCACACACCTGCTACATTTTAAAGTGCCTCTGATTAACCCCAGATAAATTAAACTGGGAATATGTACAATCCTCCCAAGGACTCAAATAAATTCCCCTCAAATATCACAACACTTTGAGTAGAATAGATGACAGTTTTTGTTGTTGTTTTTTTAAAAGATATGAATTAAGAAAATAAATGGGCTGCAGCAAAATTGGCACTTGTTTTCATCCAAGGCAAAAGGGCAGGTGCTTGAGCACCACTTGGGGTCTATGTGTACACGTGCCTGATTATTATGGTGGAGAACAACATTTTCCTATCTTTTTTACACCACTCACCCTTAACACCCTATTTGGCGCACTCCTTGTTTACACCTTTTGAGTTAGTGTAGAGTGATGCCTCCTCATTGAATCTTTGTGTTGCTGCTTGAATGTCTTTGTAATAGAGGAGTATAATGCCCTGTCCTGTTCAAGAAGCCAGCAAAAATGAACACGGCGAGTTGAAGACGAGTGGGCGAGTGTGTGTGTAAATGTGTGTGTGTGTGTGTGTGAGAGAGAGAGAGAGAGAGAGAGAGAGAGAGAGAGAGAGACAGACAGCGAGACCACGACAGAGTGTGTGAGTGACTAAAAGCAACCCAGGGAGATTGCAGTGTGTCATGAAGCGCCGCCGTGCTGCTCAGTCAGGTCGAGGCGCACTGTCACTTCCTGTCCTCATCAACGCCTCGTGTGTGTGTAAGAGACATTTCAGATGTGTAGATATAAATATGATGACGTCCAACCTAAACCTTTCTTTCCATGTCCTGAGGCAGCGGTTCTGACAAAAAAAAAAAATTTAAAAAGTATTTTTGTGTGTGTGGGGGGGAGGATGACTCCACATAAGTGACGGCAAAGAGGAAAGATGTGATCATATACTAAGAGCAGGGAATGGGCAAAACATACAAATGTGACAAATTCAGAGTTGAGCAATCATCACGCAGGACATTTTCCTTTTCTTATTTTCTGTTTTTGGGGAAGGCGAGGATGGTGACACAGAAGTTTACCAGTGATGGCAAAGAGGAAAAGTGTGATTATAACAATAGAACATCATCAAATGTAACGTCAGCAAATCTCACGAGACTTAGGCCCTCTATCTATCTATCTATCTATCTATCTATCTATCTATCTATCTATCTATCTATCTATCTATCTATCTATCTATCTATCTATCTATCTATCTATCTATCCATCCATCCATCCATCCATCCATCCATCCATCCATCCATCCATCTTCTAGCGAGCCAACCATCCAGGGTTTAAGATGCATTGCTCCCTCCCTGTGGAAATTAGGGTAAACTACATGGTGCAGTAAACGTAGGCCAGTGCAGTTATGTTCATCATTTTCCTCTTCCTCCTCTTTATCATCTTCATGTTTCTCATTCTCCTCTTCATCCTCATCTTTATCCTCATCTTGCACTTCAACCTCGTCTTCGCCTTCATCATTTTCTTCATCTTTTTCATCTTCATCCTCTGTTATCTTCCTCTTCATCTCCCTCATCTTCACCTTCCTCTTTATCATCCTCATCTTCTTCTCCACTTTCCTTGTCATCATCCTCTTCCTGATACTCATCCTCATTATCTTCTTCATCATCACTATCATCATCCTCATCTTCCTCTTCTTCATCCGCTTCATCTTTTACAGCCTCCTTTCTCTCCCTCTCCAGCTTCCTCATCCTCTTCACCTTCCTCCTCCTCATTCTCTTCTTCAAATTCATCCTCATCTTCATTATCATCATCCTCATCTTTACCTTCCTCTTTATTATACTCATCCTCTTCATCTGTTTCATCCTGATCTTCATCTCTACCTTCCTCGTCATCATCCTCTTCCTCGTATTCATCCTAATTATTTTTTCCATCATCTTCATCCTCCTCATCTTCACCTTCTTCTTCCTCTTCATCTTTTTCATCCTCATCCTCCTTCATCTTCCTCATCCTTTTTATCATGATCATTCTTTCTCATCCCCACCCTCATGCTCCTCTTCATCACCTCCCTCCTCCTCATCATACTACTCCTTATCTTCTTCTTCATCATCTTCATCCTCCTCGTCTGCATCATCGTCATCATCTTCCTCTTCTGTGTGGCCATCTTCATCCTCATCACTGCAGTGTTGCGGTGCATAAGGTTCAGATGCTAGAAGACAAGCAATCAATCCAAGTCCATATCGATGTTAGCGATGATGGAGATGATGAGGAATGGATCTTCATTTTTCTACTTTTCATGATTTCATTAGTAACCCTCAAGGGCATAGTACCCTTTGCATGTGTGTTGGTGCGTGTGTAGTAAGTGTTCACTAAAATAGATTATCATTTAATGATAAGTGATACTGACAATCATCATCAGCCTGATGAAATAATAGATCTAGTCAGTTCCTGGGTCAAACGTGTCCATCCTTATAAGCTGTACAGGCCATTTCTTAAGGTGTGTGTGTGTGTTTTAACGATTTCAACTGTCACTTCACATAACTTGTGCCTTGGTCTTTTCTCCAAGAAAAAGTCAACATTAAGTGAATTCATCCATGTGTTGATGCCGGTTGAAAATGACATATTTTACTTCATCTCATGTTTCTACTTCTTCTACTCCTACTTGTACTTCTACTTCAATTACCTCTTGTACTTCTACTACATCTACAATTTCTGATTTCACTTCTTCTATTACACCTGCTGGTATTTATTCTACGACTACTTCTACTTCTTCTACTGCATCTACAGTACTGCTATCTCTACTACTATTACTACTACGACTTCTACATTGACTACTTTACTAAAACTACTTCTTTTATTACTTGTAATACTACTAGATCTTTTACTTCTACATCCACTTCTTATAATGCTACGACTACTATCACTTATGCTTCTACTGGACCTCTACGACAATTACTTGTATGTCTTCTACTTCTTCTACAGCTACTTGTCTAAGCCTACTACTTGTACTTTTATTTCTTCTATTTAAGGTT
This sequence comes from Phycodurus eques, assembly GCF_024500275.1. Classification (NCBI taxonomy): domain Eukaryota; kingdom Metazoa; phylum Chordata; class Actinopteri; order Syngnathiformes; family Syngnathidae; genus Phycodurus; species Phycodurus eques. The sequence continues at coordinate 21,168,264 of NC_084530.1, forward strand.
CTACTCCCATTTCTACTACTACTTCTACCACTCCTATTTCTAGTACTACTACTACTTCTACTTCAACGAAACCTACGTCTTATCTCGACTTCAATGAATTGTAATTCCCCTTCTACGTCTACTTGTACTTGTAGTACTTCTTCACCTTCTACTCTCTTCTCCTCTTCTACTACTTAGTCTACTTCTTGTTCAACCCATTCTTAGTCTAGTTTTTCTACTCCTCCTCCTTTGTTTAATGTACTCTAATATACTCTAACCACTAGGTAGTTTTCCAAACAGTTTTCGCATGATCAGTTCTCTGAGAAGTAGAATGAATTGACATTACATGGAATGCTCTTCATTTTCTTCAGTAAGATGGAAAGAATCGACAAAATTGTCTGCGCGTGTACCATATTGTTGCTTAGATTCTCACATAAATTGTTCCCACTTCCCACTATCTCGGCCAGCATTGACTATGCGACGCATTGAATAATTGAAATAATCCTCATGCATTCATCATCCGCTGCCCTCTCCTGTGACGTTATGGATGGAGATCATTTGTTACGCTGTCCTGCCATCATGACTGCTGACCGAGCATTCATCCTCATTGACCTCAATGGGCCACCGTAGTCACACTTTAATATCAAGATAATGATAATCACGATGAAATCGTTTTTAACCAACAGGAGGGATGAAAAAACATCTTGATGACAATCTTCTCTCTCAGGAGTTTCAATCCTGTACTGTATGTATAAATATACTGTGTGTCAACCATACAGTAAAACAGAAAGTCAAGTCAAAGTCGTTTTAATTGTGATTATTATTAATATTATTAAGGCTAGCCAGCATTAGCAAGGACCAAACGTATTTCAAGGTCGTTACGCTTCAACGCAACTTTAAAAGTCATCCAATCGCTCTCGGCGAGTCTTTGGATTCTGTGACCTTTGTGCCACTAAAGTATAAACAAAGGACAAACTACATACACTTGGCAAGTGGGCATAAACGTGCTCAAGATGGCGACTAATCTGCTCTATTTTCTAGCCGTTTGAACACGCCAGCGGCAAAGCTTATCTTTACATACGTTATCTGTAGAATGTATGGTAAAGAAATTAAAAAAATAATAATAATTTGAGCATAACAGAATGGTTTAGGGCATATTTTTCACTCTAATTTTGGTCAAACTCCAAATTATTAAACATTTGGGACGTTTCAACTTCATAGGTAAAAATCCAAGACTCGTCATTTTGGAAATGGGCTATCCCAAATATTGAAACCAAACATTTTCTTTAAGTTTATGCAGTACTTAAATAGAACAATTAAAACATTATTAAATTATAATACAAATAAATTGGTGTTGGGGGTTTAAAAAATAAAAAATAAAAAAAATCATTTGTATTGTCAAATGTGTAGTAGTACGATACTGTATCACAGAAGAAAATTTTGAATTTTAATTTACAAAATATGCAGTCTACAATTGGAAAAATGATTATAAACCTTTTGGTGCATTGAAAAAAATATATCAAAAATAAATTAAATGTTAAAATAAATTGCCACAGGGGAAAAACACAAGAAATTTCACATTTGAATGTTAAAGTATATAGTTTTAAAAGAAAATAACTAAATGTGCCTTAGGACATAATAATTATTTCAAAATTTCAGCATGAATTGGTGAAAGGATTATGAAGTGTTCGGAGCATTTTGATAAAGTAAATAGAAACGTGTTTAAGAAAATGCCTTGGGGATAATCACCATGACAAATATTTTAATTTGACTTTTAAAATATGCAGTATTAAAGTAATATAGAATCACTAAATATATAATGGCTACAAATATATTTTTTAAATTTTAGTGGAATTGGAAAATTGGTCATTTACATTCCATGCTTCTAATTGGATTACAATATACAATACAATTTTGACACAAATCACAAATATCTTCACTAATTTACATATCTAAACAGACAGAAATGTATATCTAGCACTTCTTCATACTGAGCAAATATTTTTTTTTAAAAACCAACAACAACCAAAGACTCAAATGTCGCATTTCATTCTTTCGCAATTTTTTCTTTTCTCAAATGAGAAGCGTCGGCTGGGCTTTTTACGCGCTTTTCCAACTGGATCCAGATGCCGTGCTCGGGCCGCAGGATGAGCTCAGCAGTCGGACGCAGCTCCTCGCGTGATTGCTCAGCTTTCACGTTGAATTGGCGCAAAATGGATGACAACACCACTTTTTCCTCCATGATGGCGAAACGCTGACCTACCAGATTTGAAAACAATGCCAGACTAAAGCATTAGCATGAGGAGAAGCATTAGCATTAGCATTAGCATGAGGAAAAACCTTGGCATTAACATTAGCATTAAGAGAAGCATTGATATTTGCATCCAGATTAGTATTAATGTTAGCATTAGCGTGAGACTATGCATTAACATTAGCATCGGCATTAGCATGAGAAGAAGCATTAGCATTATCATGAGGAGAAGCATTAGTATTAAAATTAGCAGTACGACAACAATTAGCATTAGCTAGCATTAACAGTAGCATGAGTATGAAGAAATGAGCGTTACCATAAGGAGCAACATTAGCAGGAGCAGATGCATTATCATTAACATGAGCATTAAAATTACCGTAGCATTAAAATTAGCATGTGGAGGAGACTTACAATTAGCATCAGCATGAGGAGAACCTTTAGCATAAGGAGAAGCATTAGCATTAAAATTAGCATCAACATTAGCATTAATATTATCATTTCATTCTTTTGTTCTTTTCAAACATAAGTGGCAATAAAATTTGCATTACCATGAGGAGACATATTAGCATTAGCAAAATGAGAAGCATTAGCATGCAGAGAAGAATTAGCATGAGCATGAGGAGAAGCATTACCATCAACATTAGCATTAACATGAGGAGAAGTATTAGTATCATCTTTAGTACTAGAATCTACATTAACCTAAGCACGAGGAGACCGATCGAGTTCTGTTCGTACCGATGCAATTGCGGAGTCCGGCAGAGAAGGGGATGTATGCATAGGGAGGCCTCCTCGCTGAATTTTCGGGCAGGAAGCGTTCGGGCCGGAACTCCTCAGGCTTGGGGAAGTAGCGAGGATCTCGGTGGAGAGCGTAGGTGACGATGACGGCGTTGGCGTCTTTGGGAACTTTAAAACCGTCTGGTGAAATACACAAAAATTATTTCTTTTAACTTACGCTACGCCCTTTAAAAACATCCAGAGTTGGCAACGTCAATGGTTGGAGAATGAGCGAGGCTGTAAGCTCCAGCTAGCTAGAAATCATATTTCTACTTTTTGTCCCGTTTTGGCCATTACACTTCGACGTATATTGTAGCAATTAGCATGGATGCTAACACCAAAGACTATTTATAAGATGACACATCCACACACAATTATTCCTTATGAAAAAGATGTTCATGTTAAGTCTAGGCGCCACGGTTCTGAGGACCAGGGCTCAATCCCCGGCCCGTCCGTCTGTGTGGAGTTTGCATGTTCTCCCCGTGCCTGCGTGGGTTTTCTCCGGGCACTCCGGTTTCCTCCCACATCCCAAAAACATGTATGGTAGGTTAATTGACAACTCTAAATTGCCCGTAGAATTGTGAATGTGAGTGTGAATGGTTGTTTGTTTGTATGTGCCCTGCGATTGGCTGGCAACCAGTTCGGGGTGTGATAGCTGGGATGGGCTCCAGTACGCCCACAACCCTAGTGTGGAGAAGCGGCTCAGAAAATGGATGGATGTTAAATCTATGAGATGTCGGAAACACTTACGTGATCACCTTATTGCAAAAATATTACAGCAAACAGACACCAGAGCTAAGGCTAGCCTTAGTCGAAGTAGTACGAATGAGGCTATTTTACAAAAAAATTGAAAACAGCTAGAAATCACATTACTACTTTTCGTGCCTCAATGGCCACCATACTTGGGCACATATCATAGCAGTTAGCAAGGATGCTAATATCAAAGCAGGTTTATCAAACACACATACACACACAGATTTATTCCTTGATGAAAAGGATATTCACATTGATTCTGATTCAAGATGTTGGAACCTAAGCGTCAGATGCGCTAGAATGAGCTAGGCTAATTAACAAAAAGTAGAGAGCAGCTTAAAACACATTCCTACTTTTTGCCCCTCAATGACCACTGTAAATGGGCGCATCTTGGCGACCTCGGGAAGGAGCACGCTATTAACTATTCAATGAATTAGCACTAATTTTAGCTCTAAAAATGTTCCATGTGTCCCGGTTTAGCTATTAGCATGGTTGCTAACATCAGAGCACTTTTTTTCATAACAATATACACAACAGTTATTTCTTTGTGAAAAAGATGTTCATGTTCATTCTACAAGGCGTCAAACACATTTTGCAACCACTTTAACGCAAACATGTAGCGAGCAACATGAGCTCAGAGCTAATGAGTGAGGCTTTTAAAAAAAAATAAAAAATAAAAAATAAAAAAAAAGATATTCCTATAATTTCACTTCAAGTTCAACATTTCCTGACACTTTTTGAGCCTCAGTGTTATACATACTGATATTTGTATCTTCACAGAGGTTGCGTGCGAAGAAGGGGACGGAGGGATACAGGCGCAAGGCCTCTTTAATGACGCACTCCAAGTACTTGAGCTGCTTCAGGTCCTCCATGCTGGCCAGACGTTCCGACGCACCTTTAGACACAGGAAAAAACTTTGAAAGACATGCACCGCCTTCAACAACCACCTTGCCACCAGAAAAAAATCCGAACAAACCCTGCTTGGCCAAAAGCTACATTCATTTGTACATCATAAAACAGCTTTTCACACACTTTTTAAACTGTGCACCCCCTTTCAGAACCCCAACAGAGTTGGCGCAACCCTATCTCTGGCCCCACAAACAACCTTACCTCCAAAACCACCCTCAAATACATTTTCATTGACGAACAGTCTTTCCCAAACTTTTTGAGCCACGCACCCCTTCAGCACCCCAACAAAGTTGGCGTACCCCTATCTTCAGCACTACAAACCTTATTACACTCTCAGAAACGTTATTACCCATGCACCACCCTCAACACTCCAAGAGAGTTGGTGCACCTCTATACCCAACATGCCAAGCCACCTCACCGCCTTAAAATATCCAAAGAAACCCTTTTGAGCATATACAGGAGCTACATTGATTTTTACATCATAGAACAGCCTTATATACACTTTTTAAACCGCACACCCCTTGTCAAAACCCCAACAGAGTTGGCGCACCCCAATTACCAGGAACACAAATTGCTCCGCTGTGGGGAAAAAATGTCAAACAAATCCAATACCCAACCCACTAAAAAGCGAAAACAGAACAAAAAAACTGGTAGAAAAAACCTTTCCAAACATTTTAGGCACCTCACGCCTATCGCTTTATAGCCACTGTATGTTGGTTTTATGTCACATAACAACATTGCCCACAGTTTTTAGGGCACACATCCTTAGTATATAGCGATGTTGACATCTAAGTGAGAGAACTTTAAGCTGTTTACACCATGCACCCTCATTCAACACCCCAACATAGATGGCACACCCCAATCCCTCGACACCTCTCCATTCATATGGAACCTCGCAAAACACTTTAAAGCAGCTGAGAGCATAACTGAATCATGCTGTTTGTTTTGGCTTTTTGGCTCTTCACAGCTGTCATTTGCCTGAAGCTCAACTCCAAACAAACACATTAGAGGAAATGAGTCAGTGTGTGTGTGTGTGTGTGTGTGTGTGTGTGTGTGTGTGTGTGTGTGTATTACCAAACACTTCCTGAAGCTCGTGTTGAACTTTGCGGTGCACGTCAGGGTGAGAGCCCAGCAGGTGAAGGGCCCAATTCATGGAGGCTGCCGTCGTGTCGTGGCCCTGCAACAACAACACATTAATCTACAAACATAATTTCGATGCAATAGAAACATATATATGCAAACTATGGAGATGTTTAGTGTATATTATCACTATAAAAAAAAGTTTTACTATCACTAATCAGTGATTAGCATTTTTGTGTTTTTAAAATCTATTAGCATTACTTTGATGCGTAAATTACTTGTTGTGCACGGTGGCCGACTGGTTAGAGCGTCAGCCTCACAGTTCTGAGGACCCGGGTTCAATCCCCGGCCCCGCCTGTGTGGAGTTTGCATGATCTCCCCGTGCCTGCGTGGGTTTTCTCCGGGCACTCCAGGTTTCCTCCCACTTCCCAAAAACATGCATTAATTGGAGACTCTAAATTGCCCGTAGGTGTGAATGTGAGTGCGGATGGTGGTTTGTTTCTATGTGCCCTGCGATTGGCCGGCAGCCAGTTCGGGGTGTACCCCGCCTCCTGCCCGATGACAGCTGGGATAGGCTCCAGCACGCCCGCGACCCTAGTGAGGAGAAGCGGCTCAGAAAATGGATGGATGGATGGATGAGGTCCATGCTGGAGACACTATTAGGAACTGCAGATGCTATATTAGGAACAGCTCACAGTGTGATGCAGTACAGTTGTACATACCCTATATATATATATATATATATATATATATATATAGGGTAACAGAGGCCTGAAGGTTCTTGTGTATTTTATTAATAGTTTTAAATACTTGTACATTTTAATTATTGGTAATGACTTTAAAAATAATGTTAATGTTAATACCACAAATAAAATAACTATAGAACCAGCAAAAGATAATAACAAATCAATAATCAATAAACACGTTTATATATATATATATTATTTTTTTTTTTTATTCCAACAAGCCAGTTAGTTATTTGTAAGAATTATGTGCTCATTTATTTACTACATGTGTATTGTTGTTTATTGATTTATTTTATTTTTTTCTCCAGTAGACTGAACGAGTGTGGTAATATTGTGTCCAGTTGCACTTCTCATTTGTGAATTCATTTTATTTATTTATTTTTAATCTAAAAAACACCCATATTTTGATGTACTGTATATACTGTATGGGATAAATGTTAAAAAACGTCTTGACTCAAGTATATTTCATTAATAAATTAATGAACAGGGAAAAAAAACAGGAAGTAGTAACCCTGAACATGAAGGTGTCCACTTCCTCCTGGATGTCCTGGTGGCTCATGGTCTTTCCATCCTCGTCTTTGGTCTTTAGCAGCATGTCGAGGAACGCTCGTCTCTTCCTGGTGTCAGACTCGTCCTCCAGAAGCAGACTCTCTGCTCGCTCCCGAATCACCTGACAGGAAATCATGGGAAGGGAAATAAGCACAGTTCATTCCTTTGTGGCTCCCTGAACTGAGATCTCAAATGTTCCCCCATAGGAAACAATGGAAGTAGAAATTAACCTCTGAGAACTGGAGTAGGCTAACTCAATTTTGTCATTTTTAAATTAAGTGCAGAAATGAATAGATAAAAGCTATATTTCAGATGAATACTGTTCTTAATCAATTTTGACATGGAGAGGACAAATCCATTTCCAAGATGGCAACGCCGATGAAACTGTGAGGTTCCGACATTGATAGATGATTCAGAAAGTATGTATTGCTTAACTCTGGTGCCAGTGCATCTGCATGTTAGTATAAGTGAATGTTATTTATCCTCTTTCATGAAATATTGACAGATTTGACAGACGTTTGGGTTTAGACCACTATGGCACTAAACCTTTTGCCTAATCCCAGTTTGTTTCTTTTTTTTTTTCATTTTGATAAAAACAAGTATCCATAAGAACCAAGCATCGCCATATAAATCACCAAGATATGCTTTTTCCTTAGCAAATTCAGGCAGAGGGTTCGCCTGCCCGACATTGCCAATAAAAGACAGAAAGAAATGGCAGGTACTGGAAGTTAGGCAGGGAAATTCCCCCCAAAACCAATTTTTAGGAATTATAAAACATATACATTAATTTAACAATGTCATCACTATTCTGTATTAAATGCAAAACTACAAAAACCAAGTACCCCACAACAGAATAAAGACAATGAGGGTGTTGTTGTTTTTTTCCCCCCCTGGTGACATCACAGTGTTGTTGCTAGGCAGACTTCACAGGCAGAATCGATTGTGAAAGCAGTTCATCACTTCCTGTTTTTTGTTTTGTTTTTTTTTTCCTGTTTTTTTGTTTTGTTTTGCAACTCGGGGCAGAGGACTCCCCTTTCCCATGAAGCCAATAAACAACAAGGACAAACGGCAGGAACAGTTTATTTAAAAATAAGGTAGCTTAAGCCAGTTAGTAAGCTAGCTAATAGAATTTATGGCTAGCTATCTCCAACCCCAATTCCAATGAAGTTGGGACATTGTGTTAAACATAAATAAAAACTGAATGCAATGATCGCAAATCATGTTCAACCTAGATTTAATTGAATACACTACAAACACAAGATATTTAATGTTCAAACTGATAAACTTTATTATTTTTCGCAAATAATCATCAACTTAGAATTTTACGGCTGCAACACGTTCCAAAAAAGCTGGGACAGGGTTATGTTTACCGATGTACGTCATGTTACATCACCTTTTCTTTTAACAATATTCAATAAACGTTTGGGAACTGAGGACACTAATTGTTGAAGCTTTGTAGGTGGTATTCTTTCCCATTCTTGCTTGATGGACAGCTTCAGCCGTTCAACAGTCCGGGGTCACAGAACACTTTTCCACTTTGCGTCGGTCCATCTTAGATGAGCTCGGGCCCAGAGAAGCCGGCGGCGTTTCTCGGTGTTGATGAATGGCTTTTGCTTTTCATAGCAGAGTTATAAGTTGCGCTTACCGATGTAGCGCCGAACTGTATTTACTGACATTGGGTTTTCTGAAGTGTTCCTGAGCCCATGTGGTGATATCCTTTACACATTGATGTCGGTTTTTGATGCAGTGCCGCCCGAGGGATCGAAGGTCACGGGCATTCAATGTTGGTTTTCGGCCTTGCCGCTTACATGCAGTGATTTCCCCAGATTCTCTGAACCTTTTGATGATATTATGGACCGTAGATGATGAAATCCCTAAATTCCTTGCAATTGTACGTTGAGGAACATTGTCCTTAAACTGTTCGACTATTTTCTCACGCAGTAGTTCACGAAGAGGTGAACCTCTCCCCATCTTTGCTTGTGAATGACTGAGCAATTCAGGGAAGCTCCTTTTATACCCAATCGTGGCCCCCACCTGTTCCCAGTTAGCCTGTTCACCTGCGGGATGTTCCAAACAGGTGTTTGATGAGCATTCCTCAACTTTCTCAGTCTTTTTTGCCACCTGTCCCAGCTTTTTTGGGAACGTGTTGCAGCCATAAAATTCCAAGTTAATGATTATTTGCTAAAAACAATCAAGTTTATCTGTTTTAACGTTACATATCTTGTCTTTGTAGTGTGTTCAATTAAATACAGGTTGAACATGATTTGCAAATCATTGTATTCTGTTTTTATTTATGTTTAACACAACGTCCTAACTTCATTGGAATTGGGGTTGTAGCTTGCTATCCTCTCCTTAGTCACTGAAAGAATTGTTATTTTATCATCATAGGTTCTTGGCTGCATGCAATGCAATCACCACTTTGTAAATTAAATATAGAAAATTAAATATTAATCATAAAAAATAAATATAAGAATCAAATTGGGCTCTTACCTCATACGTGAAGGAATGTAGCAATTTGAGTGTGCTGTCGTGCACGTTACCCTCGCCAAAGTATTTGTACGTAAATTCGGGCCAAAACCATGGCGCCCTCTGTCTGCGACTGATGATGTCACTCATTCTAAAACAAACACGACTGCATTGCAATATTTCCTCAAATTATGCAATGCATACAAAAATAAAATGCATACTTAAACTTACTTGTAGACACTCTGGACGTACTCTGACTCGGAATTGCTTTGTGCGTATATTTTTCTTCCCATGGCGGTTTCTGGAAAGAGATGCCATATTGTGAAATTAATAACTTACTGTCTTTCCCTGTCCTTTATTTGAAATGTGGGATCAGAAGTGTCCCCTGCCCTACATAACTTAAAATTCGCTAAATAAAAATAAAAATAAGGGCTAATCCGAGAACTGTATTTATTTTATTGGGTTTTTGGGCACACTTGAGTCTACCCCGTCATTTCTGCCCAACAACAAGACAAGTCATCAATGTGATGTATTTTTGTCATTTTTATTGTTATAGACTTGTGAATTAGTAGTGTTCTATTTAATACGGCTGATTAGGACATCTGCCTCACAGTTCTGAGGACCCGGGTTCAAATCCGGCCTCGCCTGTGTGGCGTTTGCATGTTCTCCCCGTGCCTGCGTGGGTTTTCTCCAGGTACTCCGGTTGCCTCCCACATCACAAAAACATGCAAAGTAGGTTCATTGGAGACTCTAAATTGCCCGTAGGTGTGAATGTGAATGGTTGTTTGTTTATATGTGCCCTGCGGTTGCCTGGAGGCCAGTTCAGGGTGTACCCTGCCTCTCGCCCGAAGATAGCTGCGATAGGCTACAGCGCGCTCGTGACCCTAGTGAGGTTAAGCGGTCCAGGAAATGAACGAATGAATGAATAAATGAACAATGGGCTAATATGATGATTGTAGATAAACACATTTTGTTTTTAAATGAATTTGGTAAACCTTTTGATTAGACTTTTTTATCAGAATATCTTCCTGTTGTCGGGCTTACTTTTTTTGGTCAATTTGTTTTTTATATTTAATACAGAATAACATCTGAAATTAATTCTGCAATCCCTACAGAGGTTTTTTTTGTTTTTTTTGGGGGGGGGGGTATTTCCTTGTCATGTGCTTTTCTGACTACATGTTCCTGCAGTCTGACTCGTTCTTTTGTTGGCAATGTGGGGCGGAGGGATTCCCTACCCGACCAAATTTAGAAGGAAATAGCGTAGCCAGGGACGAATCGTAAACGGCATTTATTTTCTTGGGCTTTGGGGCACAATTGATTCTGCCCCATGAATTATTTCTTGCAATTAGGGGACAATGTCACATGCTATTTATTTCTGTTCATGGTTGTGAATTTAAAATACTTTTTGACTCGCCTTCTCCTTCTGTTGTCAGGTTTGGTTATTTAGCAAATTTGTGGTTTTGTATTTCACACAGTCGCTATTCAGTTGTTAAGCTAATGTGTATTAGTTAGATGTAATAATAGTGTTATAGTAGTCTTATCAGTACATGTAGGCTACTGTTGTTTTGTTTTTGTTGAGTGTGTGTCTGATTTTCTATTCCTGCCATCTCTCCTCGTCCTTTTTTTTTTTCTTTTTTTTTGGAAGGGGCGCGGTGGGGTTTGTGGCAGTGGAGCGCTCTGACACAAGTTGCTAAGCTGTCCTAGTACACTGACCACAGATGATGTCCAGGGCGCACAGCGTGACATAGTTGAAGCAGTTGAAGGGGCCTCTGCCTGCCTGGGAGGCCAGCTTGTTCACCAGGACCTCAGCTTGCTCATTCATCACTTCCAGGAAGTCCTGCAGAATGGTGAAGTGGAATGTTGGGGTCAGCATCTTGCGCCGCTCCCGCCACTTCGGGCCCGTGCTGTCAAAAGTTCAACTAGTGTTAGTAAATTCAGCCCCGTGAGATAGTTCATGAAGTTTTCCGACGAATTCCAGAACTTTGACAAACTCCTACTTGGGAATATGCCTAAATGAACTCCAATCAGAAGCAGGTATCCTCACCGCATTGGTGATACTGAATTATGAAGCGTTGTTGCCTATGCCATTTAATGTAGGTGTAAAATGACGTCAGTTTGATACTTCCATACCTGGTGAGCAGACCAGTTCCAAGCCAGGGATGGAGGAAGCTGTAGATGCCGGATTTGTCCATGTGAACAGGGTTGCTCACGATTAGCTGGGGGGGGGGGGGGAAAGGCATACAAAAATGTTAGTACAGTAACGTGACATAAAACATAGAGCATCTGGAAATCTTTTTGACATTTTGTTAAGTTGTAGCCTCATTCAATAATACAATATTTTCATTTTTAAAAATTATACACACAATAACTAGTAATGACAATATGACAACATTTTGGGGGGAGATCTTTGCAAATGTAATAGAAATAAATGAGAAATTGCATTTAAATATTCACAGCCATTGAACTATAAATTGAGCGCAGGTTTAACCTGTTTCCACTGTTTATCCTAGAGATGTTTTTTTTTACTACTTAATTGTAGTTCACCTGTGGTAAATTCAGTGGATTGGACATGATTTGGAAAGGCACACACCCGTCTAAAAAGGTCCCTCATTTGACAAACCACAAGCATGAAGTCAAAGGAATTGTCTGCAGGGATGGTTCACATTGGCCCACATCAATGACCAAACAATGGCACTGCTTTAAACACTGCAACCATGTGGGGTATTGCTTGCATAGGGTCCCTTACAGGGTGTTAGTGGTGAATAGAGGCCCCGAGAGACTACTGATCCCCCCCCCCCCCCTCCCACAAAGAAGCAGACAAAAAAAAACATTACAAATGACAAAAATAATTCAACAGTTTTTGTCACACTTTGCATCAATTGAATGGCCATTGTGCTACTGCGCCGTCTTGGCCACCTGCGGGCAGTATAAGACAGACAGACATACAGTATCCTCGGTTCAAGACCCCGACTGGACCATCCGCCAACATCCCCTGGACTCACGGCTGTGGTCTCCTTGAGCAAGACACTGATACCCCGAAATGCTCCCCGGGCGTTTCAGCTGCCCCCTGCTCCAGTGTATTCCACTAACATGTGTTCACTGTGATGGGTTAAATGCAGAGAACAAATTTCGTGTGCATGCATGCATTTTCATGACAATAAAAGGTGATTCAAAGATTCAGAGGATAAAGAATATATGACTGTGTGTACTCTTATATTAAATGTCTAAATATGTCCTCCACCGTTTGTGTTCAAATATCAGCAGCTCAAAGGGTATACTGTATATGTGTTTCCCATTATGTGTAAGCGTCGTGGATTTAAGGCTAACCCTTGCTTTAAATACACAATTGGTAATTTCTCTTTGTTTTATTTTTAGTTTGATGGTATATGTGCAACTGGGATTGACATGAAACAGCTTGATGCTTCTTTTTGAAGAATTGTTGACCATTTGCCAAAATGCTGCTCGTTGTGAAGTGACTTCAGTTCACTGCCACCACATAGTGCTCGTTTCTCATGTTTGCACACGCAAGTCAAAGCAAAATATTGGTCCAATAACAGTTTTTGTCTCAAGAAACTCGTAAATTGGGTCACTCATATCTCAAAGCACCTTTTTGAGATTCCCTTTTACACCTGCGCTCCTTGTGTGCTGGTCTGCACTTGAGTCAACCTACTTTTTTCCCTACACACCACCACTACGAATCCCATCAGTGTGACAATAAAAACATATGCTTTCCATTACTTTTTAATGCCTGGTGCCCAAGGGGGGGTCTGGAAATACCCTTGGCTGTAACGAAACAAAATGTGAAATATATATACACACACACTGCACCTCAACAGTCTCGGCATGATAGAGAATCACAAATGGCACCATCCCAAGCCAAAGTTTGATTAGCGGCGCATTGCAGAACTCTTCTGCATAACCCTGAATTTGCCGGAAGAAATCTGCAACACAAGATAAACATTGTTTGTGTACACATGGGGTTCTCACACTAGGGTCCAGGAGCCACAGCTTAGGGGTCTGCAAAATAATTTGCAATAAATTGTCGTATGATTTCAAAAAGGTGCATACCAACGAACTGTATGGGGAACCAAATACTTCTCCTGACCTTAGTTTAAGGTCAATTAAAAGGCTAAACAAAAAAAATTGAATTTGTTATTGTAACATAAAATTATCTTGGAAAAATATGACTGTTCTTGTAAAGATTTCAACTTTGGGGGGGGGGGGGGGGGGGTAATGTTACTCTGACAGCATTAAAATTAAAAAAAATATGAAGTTGTTATCAGAGCATTACGACTTTATCTTGAAAAATATGACTTTATTCTCGCAAATTACGACTTTTTACCCCATCAAAATATGTTTTTGCTTTTACAAAGATTAAAAAATGTTTCCTCTAAAAATATAAATGTCTTATTGCAGCATTATGACTTTTGTTTCATTGAAAATAAGAAAATATACAACAACAAAAAGGCAGTTGCTGGACTTGGTGACATCCAGACTATGGCAATCACTCACCCACCGCATCCGTCTTTAACTCCAGTGCGTTGCCAACGAACGGGTATGTGCGGCTTACAGCCGGGATGGGCTTCATGACCACCCAATTTCTCAGGTAGCAGCTCAGTTGTTTGTAGGTGAGCGCCACCAGGGCCAGAAGCAGGCCGACACCCAGCAATGATGTGGACACACTGGCGGGGATGATTACCATGTTGCTTGGCTGTAGTTGTGCAGTAGTGGTTGGAGGCAGGCGGGGTTTTATGTAACAAGAAGCAGGCAGGGTGGTCACATGTATCATGGGAGGGGCTGGCCCAGCCGCCCTTTGCGCTGATTTTCTTTAAATATAAATAGGTCAACGCGCTGAAAGTTGAATGTTTATGTAATGATTATAGACTTTGCAATACGGCAGGCAAACTAGGCAATTGCCTAGGGCCCCTGAGCTGAAGGGGGCCCTGAGAGGTGGCTGATATTGCACAATGGTCATTGCACCGGACTATTGCAATATTAGTCGTTTGAACTGCTCTAAGTGCTAGAGGACTCTGCATCTTTTTGCACAATTGTTTTTTGTCAATGTCTTTATGTCCCCAAAGTGTTCTGTAAATTGACTGTCTGTTGTACTAGAGCGGCTCCAACTACCGGAGACAAATTCCTTGTGTGTTTTGGACATACTTGGCAAATAAAGATGATTCTGATTCTGATATCAATGACAAAGCACTGCTTAGACATGAAAATAACATGTCACTGAAGGCCCCTTACTGGTTGTTGCTGGCTGGTGGCTAGTAGGGAGCCCCGAGACAGGGAATCAAGGAATCTTCAAGGGAGATCTTAATTTCCGGGTTTCCGACTTTTCGTGTGTGTTTACTGTGTTGCTGTATTATTATTATTTCCTCTCTAGAGACTTGTTAATGCAGACGCTAATTTGCTATCCATAAATGGTTACTCTCCTCTGTAACAAAGTTACAGCCACCTCTGTGAAAAGTGTAAGATACCAGTACCACCTGAGTACTTATTCTGGGGTTTCGGAACTGCAGTACATTCCACAATAGTTTAGTGTTTAGCATGGCTTCCATGGCTTCTTCTGTTAATTACTACTCTGTCTATTTTAGTGATACAAATACTTGTCAGAAGTCTTGCTTATTTGCCGCCATAGAGGGGAGGATGAGTGACTTGGAGGAGCGGCTCTGCATTGTGGACGGACTGTGTCTAACAGCGCCAGCTGTCCAGCTGCAGCTCGGAGCTAGCTGCTGCGGCGCAAGATAGCGCAGCGCTGAGCATTCCCACGGTTGTTCCTAAGCAGCCAGGAAAGCTGGGAGAATGGATGACTGTTAGACATGGACTTTTCGTATTTTAATCAGCCGGTTTAAAAAAATAATAATAATAATCAGTGCTGGCAAGTGGTCAGACGTGCTCGAAGCCATTTTCGCTTAGGTACTGTAGATGTGATTATGTCACCAACAAGCGTTATCGCGATTGGTCGGCAGAGTCAAAATCTATACTTTAGGCCGAATTTATACCGTCTACTGGATATCCCGTATGTAATGCCTACCCAAAGATGGATGTTATCGTAACACATTTGAGTAGCTTTATAGACGATTGATTGGTGACCAGTCCGGGGTCTACTCCACGTCTCTCACCAAAAGTCAGCTGGGATAGGCTCCAGCTCTCCCGTGACCCTAACGAGGACAAGCAGAATAGATAACGGATGGATGCACAATACAATGGTGTACCCCGCTTCTCTCTCTAAAAGTCATTTGGGATAGGTCCACTTCAGCCCCACCCTAATGCGGACAAGCAAGAATGAATGTATTTTTCTGTTTAATGCACAAGCTGTAGGGCGAAGTAAATGTGAATAGCCACTAGATGTCACCATGAGTTTGAAATGTGGAGGCTACAATTTGTCAGCAAAATGGTAGTAATATTCTTAACAGTGGATAAGAAAAATATCATGTCTTTTTTTATTAGATCACTGCATAAAATAACACTAAAATTGAAATAAATCCATGATTTATTATGTCACAAAAAGCATCTCATCAATTAATATAGCTATTTAAGCATTTCCCCCCCAAATTACAATATGATGTAAACGCTCTTTACTGGACAAAACATTAGGAACATGTCAACCAAAAATTAGACTTGTATACTTGTGCAAGTGTACCAAATGAAATGTCCCATCAGAGCACATAGTGTCACAGAGTAAAAAAACAAAAACAAAACCAAAAAAATTCCCCAATTTGCGCGACCACTTGTTCAAAGCAGTGGTGGGAATCGATTGGTCATTCCGAGAGCGATGAGGAGCTTCTGGCGGAAGGCGACCACTCGCTCCTTGTAGACGGGCCAGTGAAGGACGCAGCGTTTCCTCAGCATCCCGCGGCGCAGGAAGAGCGAGTGCGATAGTTTGTAGTCATGTACGTCCTGTAGGAACACCAGGATCACAGAGTCCCTGCTGGCCTCCATCACCTGATGCAATGCATGATGGGCCTTGAAGCTGCATGGAGCGAAACAAAAGTTAAATGAAAAAATATATCTGTGCAACTTTTGTGGGAATTGCGGTAATCTTATTTTAGCTTTTGCAACTTTTGTGGGATTTCTGGTAGTTTTATGTTAAGATTCGCAACTTTCGGGAGATTTAGGGTATTGGTCACCTCCGGAATTTTTGTTATTTTAATCTGTGCAATTTATGGGGGATTTTCGGAAGTCTTATTTCACCTGTGAAACTTTTTGAGAATTTACAGTAGTTTTATGTTTAACCTGTAGGATTTACAGTAGTCTTCTTTTGCAACTTTTTGGGGAATTACTTGCTCAACTGTTGTAGTATTTACGGTTGGTTTATTTCAACCAGTACAAATTTGGGGGGATTTACGATAGACCTGCACAATTTAAAGGGGATTTTCGGCATTCTTAACCTTAACCCGTGCAAGATTTAAAGAATTTACAGTTGTTATACAGTGTTCCCTCGCCCATTCGCCCGTCATGTTTTGCGGCTTCAGTGCTTTGCGGGTTTTTCCAAAATATTCATCCAAAAAAAAAATTATTCATCAAAAAATAAAAATGAAAAACTACAGCATATCAGCAGCCATATTGGGGAAAGACGTGTTGTTTCATGTTGATGCACGCGAGAGAAGTTTTCCCTGCATGCCAAACAAAGAGATGAGTTGACTCAGAGGTTTTGTACATGCCTGTACTGCACTGTACATGCCACGGGCACTCAGACAAGGCGCGTGATTGGTTCCCGGCGTGATATCGACCAATGAGAGCACGAGTGGATTTATCCCGAGAGCTGATTGGCTGCGCATCATCGCAGCCTCATCCAGCAGCTTCCATTGTTGTGTCTCGCCAGTCTCGTCCACGCTGTTGACTGTCTCGCATACTGTATCTTAGTGTTGTGTTCGTGAAAACTTTTTTTGTTGAAGCGATAACCTTTTTTGATTAGTTAAGCCCTTACAATGGCGCCTAAGCGCTGTGCCTCTGCAAAACTGCTTCAATAAGGACGCGAAACGTGTGGTAACTCCGCGTGATAAGAGACGGGGTTATGTCCTTGTACAGGGTAATTTTGAAGCAAAAGAAAAAACAAAGACAACAACTACCCAGGACCATGTTTTTCTCCAAGGTAAATCCCCAGCTACACCATCAGCGCCTCCAGCAGAAGAGTCTCCGAGTGGACCTAAAGCCTCTACGAGTCAAGTGAGAGCCTCTCCTCCCCCACCAACGCAAGCCTCTTCGCCTCTCTCAGAAGGCAATGTTGATCAATGTTAATTACTGTATAAGGTTTGATAATTAAAGATTTAAGTAAATATGTGTACTGTTGTAATCTTTGTCTCAAATCTGTAAAGTATAAAAACTGTTTACACATTTTAAACATTCTGGTACCACATACACATACACGAAAATTCCTAGGGGGGCAAATCCTACTTCGCGGTTTTTCACCTTTTGTGTGGGGTTCTGGTCCCCATTAACCGCGAAAAACGAGGGATCACTGTATTTTAATCTGTGCAATTTTTGGGGGTTTAACAGTAGTTTAATGTTAACCAGCGGAACGTTCAAGGATTTTATGTAGGATAATTTTCAGTTACACAACTTTGGGGGGGATTTGTGATATTTCTATTTTATCCTACAAACATTTTTGAAAATATTGATTGTACTCTTACTTTTGGGCATTTATGATGGCTTTGTGAAGTCTTATTTTTGACCTGTAAAAATTGAGCAGGATTTACAGTAGTCCTTTTATTGGAAGTTAATGGTATCAGTAACTTCTGATAACTGGTACAACTTTTACAAAAGTGGATATGGAAAAACAAAAACGATTTACCGGTTGCACCATGGATCGCTGAGGAGGCTTTCGGTGACAACAAAAATAATTTTCCTGGAGTTCCTCAGGTTTGCCACGATGGACTCCAGCTGGGACATTCCTGGCATCGAATCCCGGTCTTCCAGGCAAAACCTGCATGTATCGACCTCAAGGGGCATCAGGGCTCTCTCCACCCAGCTGGTGTCCACTTCGGCGTGGATGATGTAAGCGTCGTATTCATACTGCCGGCCCTCCTCCGCTCTGGTATCACTGAAGCCCAAAGCCCGGTTGACCAGGACGTTCCAGTGGAACTGGATCCTCCAGCCATGGAAGCGCAGCAGAAGGGCTGTCACGGTCAGCAACCCCACTAGGGTACTGCTGAGGATGTAGAGTGCCTGGAATGGCGCCATGTCCTTGCAGGAGAGGGTGTCGAAATCTGCA
This sequence comes from Phycodurus eques, assembly GCF_024500275.1. Taxonomy (NCBI): domain Eukaryota; kingdom Metazoa; phylum Chordata; class Actinopteri; order Syngnathiformes; family Syngnathidae; genus Phycodurus; species Phycodurus eques. Next base: position 21,186,988 of record NC_084530.1, read on the forward strand.
ACGGGGCGGTTGAAATAAGCCAGCGGCGTGTTGCACATGTACTGTCCACTCCAGCCGGGAATGTTGGTGGTGTTCAACCATGTCACGAACCACAAGATGCTCTCACACGTGCAGTCGAAGGGATTCCTATCCATGAGGAGATAGCTCAGGTTGGCCAGGGGAGTCCGGAACACCTCGGGTCTCACAGCCGTGATTAGGTTCCTCTGGAGGTGTAAGACCTTCAGGGAGGTCAGGCTGTCGAACACAGAGTCCTTCAGGTTATTGAGCAGATTGTTGCTAAGGCTGAGCTCACGCAGGTTACTCAGCCCGGTCAGCGCCTCCGCAGGGATCTCATCGAACCCGTTGCTGTCCATCTGCAGGCTCGTCATTTTCTCCAAACCCTTCAGGTAGAACACCGGCCCTCCCAGATTGGCCGCCTTCCACAACCGCGCCAGGTTATTGTGTTGCAGCTTGAGAACCTTCAGGCTCACGAGTCTGTTCAGCAGGCTGGCTCTCAAATTGGCAATGTTATTGTTGCTCAGGTCCAAGTAGACGAGGTTGGACAAGGGCTCGAATGGAGAAGGATCCAAGTTCAAGGACGTGGCCGTGAGGCTTTTGCACAGTGTCAGGACCCTGAGAAGGGGAACGCTGACAAACGACATGGAGCTGAGGTTGATCGTCTGGTGATTGAAGGAGAGGTGAAGCTCCTGGAGTCGATCCAAGCCTTGGAACTCTGTCCCGCTCAGAGTCTGCTTGATGAAATTGAAATTCAGAAGAAGATGGGTGAGGTTACCCAAATGGGCGAAAGCACCATGTTGAATCTGCATCATGGCTGTCGCCGTCAGGTTGAGCTTCAGTAGCAGTGACCCACCCAGCGAAATCAGCGTCTTGTTGGAGATGTTTTTCAGCGACGCGTAGCTGCTCCAGCTAAGGTCGAGTTCTTTTAGACTTTTCAAGCCTGTGAAGGTGTGCTCGGTTATCAACCGCGCCGAAGTCCACTGCAGACACAAAGTCTCCATGGCGCCCAATGGCTGGAAGGAGAAGTCATCGATGATTGGCCTTGCGGAGGTATGACTTTTCACCAGAGCTTTCCTCAAGTCCAGCTGGTTCAAACTGTCAAGACCTTGAAAGGTCTGCTTGGCTAAGTGCTTGATGTTGTTGTTTGACAAAACAAGCGCATCCAGTTTGCTGAGCCACCGGAACGAGCCCTCTTCGATTTTACCCAAGCCATTGTTGGAGAGGTCCAGGAAGGTTAGGTTGGTTTCCTGCAAATCTTTGAAGGTGGCGTTGGTGAGCGTGACCAGCTTCATTCTTTGTAGGGACAATGTCTGGATAGACGTTCCTGACAGCGCAGAGCATAGTTTGGAGATAGCCGTCGTTCCCATGTTGCTCCCATCCATGATTAAGGTACGCAAGTGGGAAATTGGCTGGAAGGAACCAGGCTCCACCTGCAGAGAAATATATAAACAGCAGCTACCTGAATCACTAAACTTGTATTGTATGATGCGCACATCCTATTCAGTGCTACAAACCCAGTCTGTTTTGAGGCTCAGGGAAAACTACAGTGGTGTTAAAAAGTGGTAAGGCCCTTCCTGATTTCCTTTTTTTTTTGCACGTTTGTCACTGTTAAATGTTTTCCATCATCAAACAAATTTAAATATGAATCAAAGACAACACAAGTAAACACCAAAAGCAGTTTGGAAATCCATTCATCCATTTTCAACACCACTTATCCTGGTTAGGGTCGCGGGAGCTTATGCCAGCGGACTTTGGGCGAAAGGCGGACTACACCCTGAACTGGTCACCAGTCAGCCGCAGGGAACATAACGACACAGACAACCATTCGCACTCAAATCCACACTGTCACTGAGTGGGAACTGAACCCATGCTGCCCGTACCAAAGTCAGGCGAGTGTACCACTACACCATCAGTGACCAGTTTTTAAATGAAGGTTATTATTTTGGGACAGAAACAAAAACAATTTTTTTTTTTGCCTCCTAAAATTAACAACTGCTTGGGCCAGCCTTAGCAGCAACAACTGCAATCAAGAATTTGCGATAACTTGCAATGAGTCTCTTACAGCGCGGTGGAGGGATTTTGGCCCACTCATCTTTGCAGAATTGTTGTAATTCAGCCACATTGGTGGGTTTTCCAGCATGAACTGCCTTTTTAAGGTCATGCCAGAGCACCTCAATAGGATTCAGGTCAGGACTTTGACAAGGCCACTCCAAAGTCTTCATTTTGTTTTTCTTCAGTTAGTCAGCGGTGGACATGCTGGTGTGTTTTGGATCATTGTCCTGCTGCAGAACCCAAGTTCATTTCTGCTTTTTTTGGTAGAGACCAGAATTCATGGTTCCATTTATCACAGCCCAGGTCCTGAAGCAACAACACAGCCCCAGACCATCATACTAACACCCCATATTTTACTGTTGGTATGATGTTCTTTTTCTGAAATACTTTTACGCCAGATGTAATGGGACACACATTCTAAAAGGTTCAATTTTTGTCTTGTCAGACTACAGAATATTTTCCCAAAGATTTTGGGGATCATCAAGATGTCTTCTGGCAAAATTGAAATAAGCCTTAATGTTATTTTTGCTCATCAGTGGTTTTCGTCTTGGAACTCTGTCATGCAAGCCATTTTTGCCCAGTCTCTTTCCTCTGGTGAAGTAATGAACACTGACCTTAACTGAGGCAAGTGAAGCCTGCAGTTCTTGGGATGTTGTCGTGGGGTCTTTTTTGACCTCTTGGATGAGTGGTCGCTGCGCTCTTGGGGTAATGTTGGAAAGATTCACCACTGTTCTGTTTGCCATTTGTGGATAATGGCTCTCAGTGCAGTTCACTGGAGTCCCAAAGCTTTAGAAATGGCTTTAAAACCTTTTTCACACTGATATTTCTCAATTACTTTCTTTCTCATTTGTTCCTGAATTTCTTTAGATCTCAGCATGATGTCTAGCTTTTGAGGATCCTTTGCTCCACTTCACATTGTCAGCCAGGTCCTATTTAATTGATTTCTTGATTTGAACAGGTCGGGCAGCATCAGGCCTGGGTGTGGCGAGAGAAATTGAACTCAGGTATGATAAAGCAAGTTGTGTTTTAATAGTTTTAACATCACTTTTTTACAGCTTATCATTTTCAACGCTATGACACCCACACTCTAAAATGTGGATGGCAGGCTTTAACAATATTTGATTTCATAGTAAAATACTGTATTGAGAATTGCATTGTGAAATCTCTCTTTTATTGTAATATCTCACAGTAAAGTAGTAAATCAAGGTGGCAAACACTTTTTCACACCACTGTACACCCATGACTGGTCACTGGTTAATCACAGGGCAATTGCAAGGGGGGCAATGAATGGGAATCAATCCCATGCCAGCAGTCTGAATAGCATCTATGCGAATCACTGTTTTGCTGGACCACGTATCCTTTTATGGTTACAACTCCCAGATTAACTCATGATTTAGTGGCAAAGGCAGACTGCATCCCGGACTGGTCGCCACTAGATTACTGACCCATTGCGACTGGGACATTACATGAGAATAAATTCCATGTACACTAGGACTGGTTGGCGGTCAACTACAGGGCAATTGTGACTAGGACATCGCATTGGAATGGACCTCACATCAGCCGTACAGTAAAGTCAGTCAGAACAATTACACTTCCATCACTTTTTTACAGCTCATCCTTTTCAAGGCTATGATACACTGTAAAATGTGGATGGCAGGCTTTAACAATAATTTATTATTTCACAGTAAAATACTGTATCGAGAATTGGATTGTGAAATCGCTGTTTTATTGTAATATCTCACAGTAAAATAGCATATCAAGGATTTTATTGTGAAATCACAATTTTTCTGTGTTATTTCAAAATAAAATATTGTATGAGACAATTTTTTGTTATAACAATAAATTCATGTAAAATTTGAATAAGTTTGAACTGTGATGCATTGTGGGATTGGGCATCCTAACCCTTTTTATCTTTAGCTCACTGTTAGTGGCTGAATTAAATCAATTTATGCTTTGATTACATTATATTGTAGCAACGGTGAATTGTGAAGCAGCTTGGTTGGGAGCATGATTTGCGCAATGCAATGTTGAACTGTTACCATAATAAGGCCATTATTCCGTATTGTTCATTTCGCATCAACAAAAAGGATTAACAAGTCACTGACGGTGTAGGGGTACACTCGCCGAACTCTGGTGCGGGCAGCGTGAGTTCAGTTCCCGCTCAGTGATGATGTGAATGTGAATGTGAGTGTGAATGGATATCCGTGTCTATATGTGTCCTGCGACTGATTGGCGACCAGTTCAGGGTGTAGTCCGCCTTTCGCCCTAAGTCGGCTGGGATAGGCTCCAGCGCCCAGCGACCCTAACCAGGATAAGTGGTGTTGAAAATGTTACAGGGATTCAAATCCCGGCCTTGACTATGTGGAGTTTGCATGTTCTCCCCGTGCCTGCGTGGATTTCTCCGGGCACTCCAGTTTCCTCCCCCATCCCAAAAACATGCGTTGTAGGTTGACTGAAGACTCTAAATTGCCCGTAGGTGTGAATGTGAGTGTGAATGGTTGTTTGTTTATATGTGCCCTGCGATTGGCTGGAGACCAGTTCAGGGTGTACCCCGCCTCTCGCCGAAGATAGCTGGGATAGGCTCCAGCACGCCCGTGACCCTAGTGAGGATAAAGCGGTACAGAAAATGGATGGGAAAAGGATTAACATAACTTGAATCATGTGTGTTTATGTATAGTTTGTTGAATGTGTCTTTAACTGTCCGGTTCCAATAATGTTGCACTCAATTTTCATGAAACCTTGATTGTGGGTTGCGTGCGATAGAGTGACATCATGGTTAGTTCTACTGTATGCTAAGTACAACTAGTAGCCAGTTATTTACTGTAAATTTACAACCCAACATTTTCAGTGCAGTCTAATCTAGGACTGATTGCCAGTTAATCACAGGGTTAATGCAACAGGGACATTGAATGAGAATAGATGCCACGCCAGCTGCATGGAAGTCAACTATGTGAACCACCAAACCTATCCTGTTCAGGGTTACAACGCCCAGTCTAACCCATTAATTCGCATGAAAGTCAGACAAAACCCTGGACGGGTCTCCAGTCAGTCACAGCTGCTTCGGAATTGAACCTATGCCAGCTGCACTGAAGTCAACTCTGTGAAACGTCTGTTTTCTGAACGTCTTATTATGTTCAAGTTTACAGCACTAAAGGGCGGGACTACTTGCTGGACTGGTTTGCAGGCTATCACTAAGCGACTTTGAGCCCTCAATGTTGCACTAAAGTCAGCTATGTAACCACTACAGTATAAATGACTCCATATGACACACTTGATTGAAAATTCATGACGTCCCAGCCGCTACTGTTCCACTGTAGTCCCGTTGATGGCGGCAATACACATTACAAAGCGGTTGTCAAGCGCCACACCACAACAGGCTGCCCCATTTCTCGATGTACTGTCCCACTCGGCCCCAATGCACAGGAGCATTGTAATAGCATAAAAGTGAAAAGAAAATTCATAATTGCCCCTTACCGTCTTGATGGTGGAAGATTCCAGGTTGAGGACCTGCAGAGACGCTGAGTGGCTAAAGAGAGCAAAGTCGTCCTTGGCCAAAGTCGAGAATGTGTTGAATCCCAGCCTGAGCTCAAACAGGTCAGGCATCTGAGGCCTGGAACCCAGCTTGGCTGAGTTGAGGTTGTTTTTGGACACATCCAAGAATGTCAGACTCTACAAGGCAGAGGTCGGGAGTCACATGACTTGACTTTAGCCAGACTTACTATAGGTAGCTAATTTTAGGACTTGGGACTTGCTTGTTTAAACCTATGATAGACTTGACTTTGAGTGGTATTCATGAGATTCAACTTGACCTAAGTCAAGTTGAATCTCTAAAGATTACATCAGTGGTGCTCCAACCCCACCCCCTCAGTGATTAGCTTCTTATCTGGAAAGCCCGTCATATAAACACAGCTTCTGCCCTCACTGAGCGTGCTTTAAACTGTTCAATGACACCCCAGGGGTAGTCTGCTGTAAAACCAAACACGCAACAAAACAAATTAATCACATTGTATATTTATATACAAGACACATGATCTTTTTAGAAATGGACAGCTTAATGCTAACAGTCAGTGAAAAACCCAATTGATAGTCCAGTATTTTAGTTGCATCCAGATATTTCACCCAAAAGCCAAATATCCCAAGCTTTTTGTGAGTAATGTATGTTTTGAATGAGCAAGATTGTATGATGACTTATGACTTGCTTAACCCGAGTAATGACTTGACTTAGTGGGAACTCGACTTGGCTTTCTTGATATTTTTCCACAGTAACTTGGGACTTGCTTGAAATGTGAGGGTCAATACTTGAGATTTACTTATGACATTCCACTTACTGTATGTGACTTATTACGACCTCGAGGTAAGACAGAGTGGTCCGAAAGCAACCAGATTGCGGATCTGAGTACCTGCAGCCCGGCAAAGGCTTCCCCTTTCAGCTTCAGTCTGTTGCTCGACAAGCAAAACCTGGTCAGGCTGCCACAGGCCCTCACATCCTCCTCCTGGATGACGTGCACCTCGTTGTGGTCCACGTTGAGAGTCTGCAGCAGGGGCAGCGCCCGGCACAGCCCACCATCCAGGCTTTTGAGGCTGTTGAAGCTGACGTCCAGGTGCAGGAGATCTGCGTATGGGGCCAGGGAGGCAGGCGGAATCTGGCTCAGTCGGTTGTGGGACAGATCCAAGCTGGTGATATTGCCAGGGAGGTCGGGCGGCACAGCGGCCAGGCTCAGGCGGCTGCAGTCGGCTTTGGTGCCTCGGATGCGACAAGAGGTCATCTTCTGGGAGGCCTCAACGAGGAAAACCAGCATGAAGTGGTACAGAAGGGATGCCTGTAGGGATGACAAGGAAAAGATTTTCGAGTGTCTCTTGGGAAGAACTAAAAAAACATTCAAAAATCAGTGATCAGTGTCCCCTACAACTGTCTACAGCTGTAGGCCCCAAAAAGTTGGAAAAACATTGAGGTCAGCCAAAATGTTCAGGGAAAAATGTCAGCAAAATGTTTTTTTTCCCCTTAAAGCAGTGGTTCTAAAACTTACACCAAGTACGACCCCAAAAACCTATTTAGCTCTCCAAGTACCCCCATCATGACCAACATTAAAATACAGTAGTGTATAAGGGCTATGTGCTTATTAAAACAAGACAGAGGTTTTATTCCTAAAAAGTACATTTAATATTATTGTAAGCCACTGTCACATTATGCACAGCTTGGACATTAAGACTGTGTTTAAATTTAGGAAAATCCAAAAGGTGCACTTAAATAATCATGTAATTAAAATGTATTGTACATAAAAGTTAAAGATTGGATATAAATACTGTAAATATACTTAGGCGGTGATTCTTTTGCGCACCACTAGAGGTAGCCTGCGTACCATTAGTGTTGCCACATTTTGAGAAACACTGCCCTAAAAGATTAAGTCCTAAAGTGATGAAAGCATTTCACCAGTGATGTCAAAAAGGGTAATGCCGCCGACAACCGTGGATCAGGAACTGGAACATACCGTTAGGGAGGTGTCGTCCAGTCTCTGTTATGGCTCTGATGCTACCCCCAAATGTGGAAATTCCGTCACCCTATTCCATGTCAGTGCAGTTAATACAGATCAACCACAGGGGGGAAAAGGTGGAAAAATCCCAGCTACTGTCGCCAAATTTTTCATTATATATATATATAAGTCAAAGGGGGATATATTCTGAATATTCTGTTATGGCTTTCATAATGCATCTGAAGGTGAAATAGTGGGGGAAAAAAAGAAAAAAAAGAAAAAAGGGGCAATGTAAAAGGGGACAGCAGTCAGTGTGGAATGGTTTCAATAAGGTTAGTGTTGTCAAGACAAAGTATTGTACGGCAACACCCCATATACTGTATTTGCAGTTCTTGTTATTGGATAATAGTTGTTTTTCAAATATATATATATTTTTTTTAAATAAATAAACAGCTCGCTAACAAATACACTGTCCAACAGTTATTGTGGAATTGTTTCAATAAGTATATCATTGACAACATAAAGCAGGTATCTCAAAAAAAAAATTCATTTCCCCCCATTTTGTTATCCAAAACAAAACATTTTGGGATGTTTTTCATCTGCAGATTAAAAGACAACACAGCCTGCTTGTTAACAAACAGGCAAAAGTAACTTGAAAATATTTCAAAGAGCCTATCATCAACAAAAAGCATAGATCTTCACATTTTGAGTGTTTTTACAAAAAGAAAATGTGAGGTGTTTTTACACAGTGTGTCACCTAACAAAAGGACCATAAGACATAATTTCAATAAGCTTTTCATTTTCAACAAAAAGCATCTAACGCCACATTTTTCTCCGTTTTTAAAAATGTTGTCGTCGTTCTAAGAAGAATTTAAAACAACTTCAATAATGTTGCTATGAATTTCTTTTTTGGTGGTATTTGGGGGGAAAATGACACAATTTGGCTTTCAGTTTGCCAGTGATGCTGTACAAAGTCACACATGCAGTACAATCAATCCCCTTGTGTATTTTTGTGACGCATCACTTCATTATTTAACGCAATGCAAAATGAGCTACAACTTTTATGTTCGACATAAATATACTATTGTCATTTCCTCCGAGTTCTTACCAGGTTTTTCCAGTCTCCGCAGCTCATGGTTTCCAAATGGAGAAGTCTTATTTCCTCAACAGTGCGTAGATTTCAATTATCAACCTTTGTAAGAGCAAACAAATACGGACATGAGATTTTTAATTCCGCTTTCACTTCTTCTTTGGGAGGCACACAGACAGAAAACACTTACCAGTTTTCTTTTCAAGGACAAGGTGGCAAGAGGAAACTTGTCTGCTGGGCGTCCATTTTGACTCCTTCAGAAACCGTCATTTACAAAGACAGAATCCAGTTAAAACAAAAGTAAAAACTACTGCAGCTTCTTGAGTGGGCGGTGCTTTGACACACTTTGCCCTTGACACACACGCGCGGGCACACACACACAGTTGCGCGTGGGAGAACAACAAATAAAAACTGTTTTGACACACTTTAACTGCATGTGTGAATGAATGAATAGGGGACTACCCATACGGAAGGCGTGGGTGTTGCGTAACAATTTTTATTATGAGTTGTTTTCTTGAGCATTAATGTAAGTTTAGTTATTCATACTGTAGCCCTGATGTAAAGTTGTATTATTTTCATCTGTTATGGCTAAATCATAACAATTTGGTGTGTGTGTGTGACATATATGACGTATAAGGGAATTTTATTATTTAAATGTTTCCCCCCCTTTTAGCCCCTTGTGTCGCAGCCAGGTCAATACATTTACTATACCACGAATGAGGGAGTTTTTGCAAAATCAAAAAGACATTGACAAATCAGAATGATATTATACTGTCTATTTTATTACTATATTTTTATGTTATGGATTTTTTAAATACTTTTACATGATGCAGTTGGTGCAGTATACCAATTGTTTTTTTTTTTTCAGTCAGAAACAAATGATCATGCATTTACCGAAATCCATTGAGTTGTTCTTTTTTGTTTTCTTTACTTTTAATACTCAGTATTGAGCATAAGGGGAGTTTCTGCATTTGTTAGTTTTATGATAGTCTACAGATTGTATATACAGCATTTATGGGGTGGTGGTTTGTACCATTACATTATAAAAGCGTTTTTCTAGATTTAATTTATAAAAAAAATTTAAGTTTAAAACGAATTAGCCAAGTAATGCGCACATCCGCCTTAGAGGATTTCAGAGGTCTGGTGTTCAAATTCAGGCTTCAACCTTCCTGTGTGGTGTTTGAATGTTCTCCCCATGCTTGAGGGTGTTTTCTCATGCTACTCTGTCTTCCTCCCACATTTCAAAGGCATTCATTTGGTTCATTGAAGAGTCTAAATTTTCCTTTAGTGTGAACGTGAGTGTGGAATGGTTGGTTGTCTACATGTGCCATGCGATTGGCTGTCACCCAGTCCAAGGTGTACCCTGCCTCTCGCCAAAAGTCATGTGGGATCGGCTACAGTTTAACCGGGACCCTAATGACGATGGATAGATTAAACAGGCGAATTTGTTTGGAAACTCTGGCTGGGGTTGCTAAAAAAAAAAGGTAAAAAAAGTCCACTAGAGGTCAGCACAAATCCACAAATCATCTGCTACCTTCATGCTGTCTGCCATTGTTTTGTTTTGTTTTACATGGTTTACATGTTGTGGCTTGAAGGCTTCATGGTAGGAAATTTATTTTGGGTTTAATATCTTTTACTATTTACAGTGGTTAACCTATTTTTACACTTGTATGCAAATTAAGAATGCCAATAATGCTGTGTGTGTGTGTGTGAACCCTGCACAGTGCACAGCAGATCATTCTGTTTTGGCTCGTGTGCAGCAGCCCCGTACATAGATGGTTGCTTTTATGTCATGAAAGAAAAATATATTTTTTATTGAATTGGTAATATTTTTAAAGGAAACTTTTCAATCATACAGAGGAAATGTTCATTTTTAATATTTTGTTTTGTGAAAAAGGCATTGCCAAAAAAAAAAAAAAAAACATCACAAAAATGTAATTATCATACAAATTTTTAATCCCGCACACCCCCTGGAGGGCACTTGTGCTCAACAGGGGTGCGCCACACTCTGGTAATCCCTGACAACTAACATTTCTCCACTCTCCTCGGCCACACGCAAGACTGACTTATTGCATCAGTTCACCTTTTACCTATTTATCCTCCCTCCTGCAGATTAATAGAGCACAACCGTCCTGGGATAGAAGGCACCTGAATGGTTTAGTCCGCTTCTAAACTCAGGCGGATTACGCAGCCAGGGGCTTTGCTCCAGTGACTCGACTGCTGGAAACCTGTCAAAAGCAAACACGACAATGTGGTAAATAAATAATACTAAAGTAGACCCAAGCAGCAGACTAATAGGAGCTTCAGAGCATCTGTGTTTTGGTTGTTATTGAATCCAAAACTAACACAAATTAGGAATTCGGAGAACACTTGGAAGCAGCAGAGTAAGGGATAAATTTGGGCGGCAATTGCTGCATGTGTGTGTGTCTCTGGGAAGAGTTTATTATAATAAAAAGTGAGTCTACAGCTCTCTTCTTCTTCTTTGTATGCATATGTTCAATAACTGTCAGTGTCACTTCTGCATCTCTATAACGGGTGCCAAGTTAGTTCTATCCGGCCCACAGGATGAATTTGAAAGTAAGAAAATACTCCAGCAATTCTGCGGTAATTAGTTTTGGGAGTCAATTTAGGTTTTGAGAATTATTATGCATGTGGAAAATGGGTGTTAAAATAATCCATACCTCGTCATAAATTCATTTCATTTTAAAGTGAAATACTAAATATTTTTCGGTCCCCAATACCTGTGACTTAGACCTGCTGCAACGGAAAAACTGACCCTTGGGGCTCCACATACAATAAACTGTACTGTATTATTTTTCTTTGAACCACAAAAACATGGCATGGGTGTCAAAGAAGAAGTGTATGGCCACAAAGACGAGAAAACAGGCGACAACAAGGAGAGTGTGTGGATACTTTGAGAGGCTGTTCACAATTATCAATTGTCCCATTCACTGACTGCATGCTTGCATTTCAGCAACAGAGACTCTCCATGCTTTGCTTTCTAGCCACAAGTACATATGAAATTATATATATATATATATATGTGTGCGTGTGTGTGTGTGTGTGTGTGTGTAAACCCTGCACAGTGCACTTGTATTGCTTTGCAATAAAACAAAGGAAAAAACACCAATATATTGTTATTTCTGTTGATAAATGTTGAAAATGATGATTACTGGTCTGGCTCACTTCCATCAACCAATCAAACTTGGCTGTATGTGACCCCTTAACTACAATAGGTTTGACACCCCTGACTCAGTGTTCAGAGTGCTTTACTTTTCCGCATTTTGTTATATTATAGCCTTATCACAAAATGGATTAAGTTCATCATTCATCGGATGCAAGTCTGGGCTCAGTTTGGACCTTCATGGCAAGGGATGTGATTTTCTTTTATATTTTTTAATAAATTTCACACACACAAAAAAAAATAAAAATATCTTTTTGCATAACATATTTGCGGGGTCTTGGGCATAGAATTTTTAGGAATAAAATGAATTAAATCAATTTCTTAAGAAAACTGTAACATAACAAAATATTGAAAAAGTGAAACACTGAGAATACTTTCCACATGCCCTGTACTTAGCCTCTGGTTACTTTATTAGGCAGATAAAAAGAAAACTCACTTTTGATATCCAAATAAAATCATGTATTTTTATTTATGATTTAATTTCAATTTTCTGTTAAATATTTTCCAGTGCTAGCAGTTTTGACATAAGTGGATGTTTTGTTTCGACAAACAAAGTAAAAAGACCTTAACTTCCTTCATTGTTGATGTCTTCCTGGCTGAACAGACAGAGGTTCTTGTGGGTCATCATCGAAGTTATGTTTCCTAAAAAGGAACAGGGAAGATTCAGGGTCAAATTCGTCATCCTTAAAAATCCTGCAAAGACACAACAATGATGTAAGACGACAGGATCCTAAAAGCAGTCTGCTAACTCATTCACCCCAAATGTCTACATATATTTGGATTGTACCAATGCTTGCTGCACGAGGGTCTTTAATCTCCTTCTGTTGCTCTCCCCCCCTTCCCCCTTAATTAATTGGATTAATTGACCCATTTCTTGATTACAGAAGCCAAAAATCTACCAATAGGATTTGCAGCTTTACCTGAGCACAATCAGGGAAGGAATTCCAAACATTTGTTTTGATAAATATTTTCCTCTAGCAGGCTCATTAGTTACTAAATGCTAGTGATTTTAGCAACTACGCATAATTCAATGCATTGGGTGAGGGATTTAGCTCAGTTAGCATATAAATAATTTCTTCCAAAAGTGTTTTTAGTTTTTCTACACCTTATTTTACTTGGTTTATGAAGTCACAACAGAAGCGTACCAAAGAGTAAACATGTCATAACCTAACAGGATACACAGGAAAATCTGCCTGACTGTTGTTTTGCTAATATTGTTGTTTTTGTAACTACAGACAGCATTTAAAGAGTAGTGGCTGTAATTGGCTACAACAAAGTGAGGATAAGCATTCAAGAAAATTGATTGTTAAATCAATGTAAAATAGCTCTGATCAAAAATTTTAATAGTAATAAATATAGTAATGCTAAAATATAAAAATAAATAAAAAATAATAAAAATAAACACTGAATACAAATATAATTGAAACATTGAAATACAATAATGACAAAACAATAAAATAAAATTTTATAAAAAGGCATTTTGAAAATAATTTAATGAATAAAAGCGAGTGAATAAAACACAAATTAAACAAAATTTTTAAAAACATAGATTAGTTTAAAAATGAAAGAAAAACAAATAAAAATATAATATTAAAAATAAACAAAATACTAAAAAACAAAAAGCTGTCTGGCTGTTGTTTTGTTTTTCTTCGGATGTTTTATATATATTTTTTGTGACTTCACCATAGAAGGGTTCCAGTGAGGAAAAGTGGGATGATAACCATAAAACAGGAAAAGTATACAAAAAAAACCCCCATAAACACAGGAATTGTGGTTTTGAAAATGTTTTCACGACTTTAGGGAAAATATGTACTATTCCTAAAGACGAGTTATTTTTCTCATGTCGAAGCCTAATTGCCTAAGTAATTGTTTTTAACATTTTAGGAAAACAAGAAATACAAATTCAACAACCAAGGAGAATCCAGTTGGCTCGATTCAACCTTTGCAGATGCACCCTTCCAGCAAGGGCCCAAACAACACCTACAGTACAGCTTGGCAGCGGATTCAGCAGATGCCAGTCTTGGCCTAAAAGTGTAATCATAATAATAATAATAATAATAATATAATAGGGCACTGTCTATCGCTAGTTGTGCTTTGGCAGACGTTAAAAGGTGCATTGCATAACACACACCAGCTTCCCTGCTTCATGCCCTCAAAAGGAGAAAGAAGAGAGGTGCATGACAATCCTGGCTGCACAAGTGAGATGAAGTGCCAAAGAAGAAGCATGACAGGAAATACATCAATGAATGTGGATGCAGATGACAAAGGAAAACAATTTATAAACAATTTTCCCACAGGAAATCACGGCAATCGCAATTATAACACCCCGGTCACATGTTGTTAGGCAGAATTCGTAGGGCACAATTAAAACTGCCCATTAGCCAGTCGCTAGCCAAAGTTCACAGGACTCAATTATAACTGCCCACTCACTTACCACCAGGCAGACTTCGTAGGGCTCAAGTATAACTGCCCATTCTCTCTTGCTAGTTAGATTTAGTATTTTATTACAATTTCCTACCCACTTATCACTACGCAGAATTTATAGGGCATAATAACATGTGCGCGGCCACTTGTCGCTAGCCGGAATTCGCAGGATACAATTATAACTGCCCGGCTATCGACAAGCGTGCAGCCAGTTCTCATCGAGCCCTACGAATTCTGCCTGGTGTCAAGCAAGCGGGCAGTTATAACCAAGCCCTATGAATTCTGCATAGCGACAGGTTACAATAGAGCCTTATTAATTCTGCCTAGCAACAAGTGCCAATTAAGTGAGCCTTCAATGATTTGAGGCATTTGACTGATTGTTTCAAAATTTTGTGTTTGTGTTTTATTCCTACCTATCCCTACAAATTGCATACATGATAAGTCAGGGCTGTATTGCTAAAACAATTAGCTACATGCTAAACCAAAAGATTCACAAGGCAGCTGAACAGGTTGCTGGCCAGTGTTGGGAAAGTTCATTTTGTACAACAATGAGTTCAAAGTTCAGTTCACTGTTCTGAAAATGAAATAGTTCACTTTGTAGTTCATAATACAAACTTTTGAACTAAGTTTACCATTCCAAAAAAGTACCAGTTCATAGTTCTTTTTTGTTTTCTCTCAATATGTTGCCACCTATTCAGTCCACACGAGTAGCCAGCTGCAGCTTTCACCCTACAATCTCCAAAAACATGAGGAAAAACTTGTTGGTTGTATGGTGTTTTTTAAAGTGAGGAATTAAGACAAAAAAAGGACATTTGTCCTTAATGGGTAAACGAAGACATGCAACAATATGACAGGAACGAAACGTTTGGTGAAATTGATTATTGATAACTTTGCACTCCTCGAAGCTCTGGCTGGCTATATTAACAAAATATTAGATTTCATCGATTCTTACATTACAAAACAAAATAAATTCTGTATCATGACAGTGTGATCATACAGTCGTAACTAAAGCATTCTGATACAAACAATAATTTCCCTAGTAATAATTGGTCTCAGTTATCTACTGTATTACAAAAGAACCACCGAAGAACACGTGCACTCCCATTTAAGCAGTGGCCATGAACGCACTTCGCGTTCACACGAGGCTGTGATGTGCCTGCCATGAATGGCGCCGTGGCCAAACTGAATCGGTTGCCAAATACAGCGTTTATCCGCCAACATATGAAGGCTCGCCTTGAAATTCTGTCCATGTTATGAACAGAATCGGTGATAAAGGGCAGCCTTGGCAGAGTCCAACCCTCACCAAGAACGAGTCCGACTTACTGCCAGATATGCGGACCAAACTCTGACTCCGGTCATACAGGGACCGAACAGCCCGTATCAGGGTGTTCGGAACCCCATATTCCCGAAGCAACCCCCACGGGACTCCCCGAGGGACACGATTGAATGCCTTCTCCAAGTCTACAAAACACATGTAGACTGGTTGTGCGTACCCTGCCCGGCCGGGCCCCATGGGTGCAGGCCCGGCCACCAGGCGCTTGCCTTCGAGCCCCACTTCCAGGCTGGCCTGGCTCCAGAGGGAGGCCCCGGTGACCCGCGTCTGGGCAAGGGAAAACTGAGTCCATTGTTTGTCATCATCATAAGGGGTCTTTGAGCCCTGCTTTGTCTGGTCCCTCACCTAGGACCTGTTTGCCATGGGTGACCCTACCAGGGGCATAAAGCCCCAGAGAACTCCTAGGATCATTGGGACACACAAACCCCTCCACCACCATAAGGTGACGGCTCAAGGAGGGGAACAAGTCATCGGTAGTTAAAATTGTGCTCTATTAATCTAAAACCTAAAAACACCACTTCTTCTTCTTATTATTATTATTACTATTAATATATTAGTATTGTTATTATTATTAATGATAATATATTAATAATAATAATAATAACAATAACAATATTAATATATTAATAATAATAATAACACCAATGATTGTGTTATTAACTTATTATACTCAATAAAAGATGGAGACATGATACAAGTGCTGCAGACATGAGGCAGTTAACTTGCTCTTAAGACATTAAAGCGCACTAATAAATGGCGCTGATATGATATCATTGCCAGACCATAACATCATGTACTCATACCCCATTTAGGACCATCACGCCGCCTTCTAACACTGACCAGACTGCTGAACTTCACCATATCAGTTGTTCCAAATGTGGATCCCTTTGAGAGTGAAAAGATGTGAGGACGCTCCGATAAAAACAACACTGGTGTGCCGGGCTGCTGGTTTCACTTTATGGATGGCATCTATGCATGTGAAAAGAGCCAAGAGGGCTTTAATATGAGCTTGATGTGGATGAAGTTATAGCTGTGGTTGTAATAAAGTTCATTCAGTCATTCATCATCCGTTCCGCTTATCCTCACTAGGGTCGCGGGCGTGCTGGAGCCTATCCCAGCTATCTTCGGGCGGGAGGCGGGGTAAACCCTGAACCGGTCGCCAGCCAATCGCAGGGCACAACCATTCGCACTCACATTCACACCTAGGGACAATTTAGAGTCTTCAATCAACCTACCCTGCATGTTTTTGGGATGTGGGAGGAAACCGGAGTGCTCGGAGAAAACCCATCCAGGCACGTTGAGAACATGCAAACTCCACACAGGCGGGGGCGGGATTTGAACCCCGGACCTCAGAACTGTGAGGCAGATGTGTTAGCTGCTGGGTAAAATGAATGCATGCAACTGATATTGAAAGAATAGCCAGAACCTTACCTATGTCGCATTAAGTTAAATTTCTAGTGCTTCCATCATATTTTCCCTCTTTGCATTCATTGGTGATATAAAAAAAATCCAAAGAAAAAGAACAACACAATTTGGCAAGTTAACCAAATGCTGATTCTTATGCCAACATAGAATCTAGCTTTACAGATACCACGTCTGCTTTGAGGCAGCGTGTATTGCGGTAAAGAAGACATCTTAAAGAAGACAGGAAACCGGAGTACCCGGAGAAAACTCACACAGGCACGAGGAAAACATGTAAACTCCACACAGGCGAGGCCCGATTTGAACCCGGGTCCTCAGAACTGTGAGGCAGATGTGCTAACCAGTCGTCCACCGTACTGCCCCAACTATCAATAACGCTCTTAAATTTGAACCCCTTAAAAAAACACCATTCTTGGTTTCTGTGGCTGACAAAATATATTTTTTTTAGTTAACAAAAATAAAATGAAAAAGTCTTCCAGAAATGTCATTTTGGTTGAATAATGTAAGTTCTTTTTAGTCTTTGCTAATAAAAAAAACAACAACTATGAAATACACTTTGAGATGGTGGTGCTGCTATAATGATTGGCTTGTGAGGCCATCCAATGATTATCCTGTGCTTGAAATGCTGGCCAATCATGGCACAGGAAGGTGGGTCGTAAGGTAGCGATGTGATTGAAGAAACCTCTGGCTCTACTTAACCAATACGTTTACTAATTTCTAGATTAACTTTATTTAAATATATATGTAAATATGCAGATGATTTTCAAATACAATGGAACCTTACAAATTGTATTTGTTCCATGACCTGATCACAAACTGAAATGTTCTCAAACCAAGGTAATGTTTCTCATTTAAATGAATAGACTTAATCCATTCAAGTTATAAGAATATACAAAGTTATACCTACACCTGCGGCACGGTGGTCGGCTGGTTAGCACATCTGCCTCACAGTTCTGAGGACCGGGGTTCAAGGTTTGCATGTTTTCCCCGTACCTGCGTGGGTTTTCTCCGGGTACTCTGTTTTCCTCCCACATTTCAAAAGCATGAATAATTGATAATTGGAAGACACTAAATTGCCCTTAGGTGTGAATGTGAGTGCGAATGGTTGTTTCTTTATATGTGCCCTGCGATTGGCTGGCGACCAGCTCAGGGTGGGCCCCGCCGCTTGCCTGAAGATAGCTGGGATAGGCTCCAGCACACCTGCGACCCTAGTGAGGATAAGCGGTACAGAAAATGGATGGATATCTACACCTTTGTTTGAATTGGTGTGTGGTGAACAATAATGGGTAAAAACAAACTTTATTATGAAGAAACAACAAATTTGTTGCGTTTGCAAATAAACCACTAAGTAACATCTTAGCTTTCCAGCCTACAGTATTGTTTACCAGTGGGACAGCCAGAAAATATTCTGTGGGCTTATTTTAGGGTGGTCGCGGCCACTCCTGGCCACCCCATAGCTCCACTCCTGCTGTTTATGTTCGCCTGGCTACCGCTAACCCAAAATGACTGCCTTATCCCACAATGCAAAGTGAATGCAGTGTTACATTGTGGGATGTGGTGGGCTTGTGGTATCCATGGTGTATATAAACAAGGCTGTTTAGTCACACGAGTGAAAGACGGCATGTTAAAATGTAAGAAATGGAAGGGGATTTAAAGAAAGGGAATCATGTTGAATATGCTCTCATATGGAAATTATATTGCTGAAAAATGTAGAATATGTTGTTGAAAATGCTGAATTTTGAGGTGAAAAATGTGGAATTGTGAGAAATGTGGGACTTTTTGGAATGAGAAAAATAGCTTGGAACATGTTGAAGTTTGATTTTGAGAAATGTGGATGTAATCGTGAAAAACATGGAGGAATAATAATAAAATAGCAATAAAGAGGATAATAGGAATAACGTGTTCACAAAATAAGGGTTTTCACAACTCTTGGTGTTAGTAAAAAGTTGCTAACAGGCTAACTGTTGCCCGTTGCCATGGTTACAGCGCACCTTGCTTAGGCTCTTGATAGACAGTACAACATAGAGAAGCCATTTTGCGCAATATTGGTCAATACTCACACACACACGGAACATTGGGGCGGGGGGCGGCTGACGGTAGCGGTGTTCGTAAAAGGCCATGCTCTCGCATTCTCCTCCTCCCGTGAGGGTGCTTGCCCTCGTCGCCAGGGAGAGATAGAGACCAGGCAGGAGAAGAGTGGAAGCCGAAGGGCGAGCGAGGGAGCAACGGGCGGGGGCACCATACAATTTAGCCGCATTGCTATCCGACCACCCGGTGACTAACCCCCCTCTTCCTCCATTTGAGAGGTGGGAGTTGTCTCCCTCATTGAATCCACCAGGCAGGCTACTAGTCAGCAGGTGGACGGCCGCTTGCCTCGTTCGCTCCTCGCGGGTGTGCGGTGTTGTTTACGTGCGTGATTGAGTGTTAAAGTGAGGTCTTATTGTGTGACATGGAGAACGCCGACAAGCTAGCCAGGACAAGGCTGCTTTGCTAAGGTAGGCACCTTACCTTACCTCACCTCACCTCACCTCACCTATCGTCATCTTTTTTTGAATTTTTGTTTCTTCAACCACTATTCAAGCAAATTAATATGATTTCAATTTATTTGAATTTCTTTTTACGCGCGACTACTAGCCGAAGTGACCCTTGGATGTCCGCCCCAGAGACCGGGACAGACGAGCACAAGCAAGCCGGCCGAGGTCGCTTGTGTTGTCTACGCGGTGCGTTCAATTGAGCCGCTCTTTTTCCTCTTTTTTTTATTTTTTTATTTTTTTTTTACATTTATAGAAGAGAGATTATATATATATATATATATATATATATATATATATATATATATATATATATATATATATATATATATATATATATATATATATATACACACACACACACACACACACACACACACACGCACACGCACACATACATACATACACACATATACATACACTAAAAGGATCCGTCTGTTCTCTTCTTTAAGCACCGGAAGGATTAAGACGTGGAGTGATACCGTAAACAAAAGCCTACTAATGGTCAGATTGGCTGGTTTAATCCTTCAGTGTCGCATAATCGCTATAGTCATCAGGCTGCATACTGTAAAATACATCCATGCATTCAATATAAGGGTAATGATTCACAAGTTAAACATATGTGTATATACAGTGCCGTGAAAAAGTATTGGCCCCCGTCTCATATTCTTATACTTCTGCATATTTTCCACACTTTAATGTTTAAGATCATCAAACAAATGTAAATATCAGACAAATATAATCCAATGCAGACAAATATAATTAAATCCAAGTTTTTAATTTCCATCTATCCATTGGTTTGGTGTGTTTGTGTTATTGGCACGCAGGCCCTAATATGTAACTATTGTTTGTATGCTTTTGTTTAATGATTAAACGTAATACCGTATCTTAATGCAAATTATTTTGTAGAGCCACAAGTTTAGGCTCCGGGGACCCTACTTTAAGAACCACTAAACACCTCAGTGTGTTAAACAGATACATTGTGGTAATCTACCACTATGCTACTCGACTATTTACCCTCTGTTTAACCCTCTTATTTTTAATTGTTAAAGGAATTCCAACTTGGCTGTACAAAATAACACATTTCCTATGATATTTGGACCCTCATGACATCAATTGAAACTTACTGGTATAACTGGTATGAAGAGGTGTTGGTAAAACAAGAAGGTTTATCTGTCAGAGCCGTCTGAATGGTGGTGGTGGGAGGTGACGATCCGGGAGAGTGGGAAAAGTGTAACACTATCACTCCAGGAACGTCACGCCACTCCCATTGTGGCCTACCTGGTCTGTGTGCTATTCTGCAAAGTATCAGTGATGTAGTATTTAATGTAGTATAACTGTTTTATATCGCCTGGGCCGGCATTTATGCTAGTAAAATAACTTAAAGACAGATTTTATGCATTGTAGCCATTACAAGTCTTGCTTGTAAACAGAGGTGGACCTGCCAGTTTGTTTGGATTGAGTGTGTGAGTATGTGAGTTTGTGTGTGTGTGTGTGTGTGTGGTAACTGTTATAATTTAAGATTTTTACCATAAAAAATAATGGGGACAGCAATAATCTGGTCCTCGGTCACAATGTTGCCATCATCATGTTTTTATGGGAAATTACGTTTTAGTACGCTTTCGTGCAAAAATTGCAGAATCCAAGCCGTTAACAGGAGACATGACATTTAGCCGCCTTTGCCTTTTACACAGAAATCAACGAAGACAGGATATTAAGTAAATAGACTTGTTGGACAAAAGCTTTCAATGCATGGCAAAAGGGGTGAATGTTTGGTGTCAGACTTCACCTCTCTCCTGGCACTGTGCTATACTAGTGGTGTAACTAGTGGACGCTTCATCACCTTAAAATCTTAACACTCCAAGACACCAAATTGCTTGTAGTTACCTTAAAACCTCAACACTCAAAAAATGCTTATATTCACCTCAAAATGTTAAAGAAACTCAAAGACTAGTCCTGTCACGATAACAAATTGTGGAGGATGACATATTTTCACAAAAAACTGTGATGATTAATGATAAGGCCGTTGTTTTTTTTTTCCTGCCTCTGAAATCATGAAAAATAAGGCCCGCCCTCAAGTTGCAAGACTGTGTGGTTGGTTCTCTGAAGGCGCAGGAGACAAGCCCTTCACCTGTCAATCAAATACATTCGCTGTAGTCAACTACTGACTGAATAATCTGTGGGTTATCCTTAATAAACAGTGAACTTTCCTGTTTCTCTGTTAATTTGGGACTAACACACACAACAACTGACGCTGGCGCTGACGTATTAAATGACGTCGCTGCGATTGAGCGAGCTGTTTAGCTTCTTAATACGCTACCTTGTTAGCTCGTGGGCTAGCGAAAATGATAAACAGTCAACTTTCCCTTAAGTGTCTCTGTTGTGTGCTATGCGCTGCACATGGAGCATGGCTGTGGAGTATTGGACAGAGCTGCGTGAGCCGCCTGGGACACCACAACGATGACAATTTATCGAGTCTGGAAAAACTCGTGTCCGTTTTATTTATGAAACTATAAGTCGATATAGTTGTTATAGTGACAGGCCTATCAAAGACACTTAATAGTCATAATAACTCAAAATTCAAAGGCCACGCCAGTGACACTTCTAGTCGACGAATAAGTGCCAGGTCGACTTCGTGCCCCCATTTCTTGCTGTTAACCAGCGACAGTGGGTATCAAGGAGGGAAAAATGCCTTTTTTTAACTGGTACCATGAAAGGAGCTGTTATTTCACCAGTGTAAAAAAGTTCACCTAAAGAAATTTAACCAAAGAAGGTAAACGCAAAGAAACTGAGGTTGCTGAATGATGCCGTTTGAACGGCAAAGTTTTGTCACACTTTAGGGGAATATTTTTTTGGGGAAAATGTGGGCAGAATTCTGAATTTCAGACCCTCAAGTGTATTTTATTTTTTAAAAAAAATCCAGAAGCCGATATTACGGCTCAAGTTGCCCTTGAAAAGCTTACAGACTCACTGGTACAAATGATACCGCCTGAACTTTAGCTTTAATGACATAATCCTTTGGAGATTAGACTGCTGACTGTTGACAAAGTTTTTTATTTTTATTTATTTTGTATTTTTTCTGGTGCCTTAACGCACGCATGCTCTGTTTCATAGATAATATCCATTTGTTATTGCCATTTGGTAGAATTAATAGATTAAATTCAAGGAAAAAGGAAACCTCAAAGAAAAACACAAAGTGACACTACCAAAGGGGTTGACGCCACAGGAAGGCCGCTCTTAAATACCATATTTACGCAAATAGGTGCCAGGGAATGTTTATTTACTCAACTGCAGATGGGTAGATACATCAGTTTGGAGCTTGTGCAAGTGAAACGTGAGTTTAAAACAAGCTTAAAATGACTTATGTGAAGTACGGTAGCGAAACATGAAGAAACGAGGTTGACTGGGCCAAGCTAATAACATGAACACAACATCGTGGCTGGACCAGCTGTACGTGTCTACTGGAACTTTAATTAAAGAGACATAACATGAGATCATCTTTAATCCTGTGTGAGGAACTCTGTTTACAGCATGCAGTAAAGAAAAAGACCCTTAAAATGCTTAAAGTTGCCTTTAAAACTCAACACTCAAGGACACTCCAAGGCACTTTTAGTCACTTTAAAAACTAAACACTCAAAGAGATGTCTAAATGCTTATTCTACATTTTTATTCTCTTTTGAAGGACAGCCAGTGGGGGGAAAAGATGGATTCTTTGGAAGAGGCAATTGTTGGAAATTCCCCTATTATTATTATTATTGTTTTATTATTATTATTTCTTTTTTTGCATGCATTGCTTGGACGGTATGAATTTTGTTTCTTTTACGTCAGGCACCTTGTTGGGCAGCTAAGGCATCCTTGGGAAGATGTGTGTATTCCGTTTGTGGCAGACGGCTTTTTAAAAAATTGTTTTTTATTATTATTTTTTTTTTTAATCATCGATGATGTCTGCGTTTGTGATGAAATATCAGACAGAAATATCTCAGGCAGTATAATGCAGACAGAGTTAAGTCATTCCCTATTACTGCCGCAGTTTATCCCTTGCATGTATTTTACGTCAGGCACATGTCTGGGCAGCAAAGTGGTCCTTGGAAAGATGTTTTTTTTGCTCAACATATTCAAAACAGAGAAAGAGACATCCTCGAAAAGATTTGTGGAGTATGTTTGCGACGATTATTTTTCACTTTACACAATAATTATTGTATGATTATTTTCAGCTACAAAACATTAAAATAATATGTTATAACCCTGAGACAATGGGCTGCGCTCCACCAACTGCTTGGTAAAAGGTGTCATTTCCGCCACGTCATTTTTCGGTGCGCTACCAAGTGAGCCAGCGTGAGAATTAATACAGTAGTCACTAAATATATACGATAGAATACTAAAATCGTGTCATCTTTCATAGTGCCTTGGGTGAAAAGGACTTTGATTTAAACAAAAAACTACCGGTAGTTACATACTTTAGCTTTAAAGTTGCCTTAAAAACTAAACTCTCAGAGACACTTAGGCGTCTTAAAAATGCCACACTAAGTCACTTAGTCACCTACAAAACTCAACATTCAAAGACACTCCAAGACGGGTATAGTATGTAGCAGGATAGCTACTATTTGAGGAAATACGATGCATTGAAATACATGTATGTATTCAATTAAGTGGTCTTTGTCTTTGGTCCATAAACATTACTGGTGGGTATGGCTTAAAAATGATGTGTCATCACATCCTTTTGCTCAGCTAGCCGTCAATGCTAAGTCGTTAATGGGGGACTTTGGCCCCCTTTCTGTGTTTTATTGGTCCCCTGATAGCTCTGGAGGTTACATCATTAGCGCCCATCGCTTGTCAGCTTTTCGCCATTCCTCCGTGATCCCTGGCACGTGAGCAGGAGGTCTGGGAAACTGCAGCTGTTCTGGTCGTCACGTCCTGGCTGTTGCTGCCCGAGCGGCGCCAGGATCCCTTGGCCAAGTGTGCCTGTGTCGATTTGATTCCCCCGCATTACCGCTTTGTCACCAACACACTTGTCGAGCCACCAGTTTATTTTTTTTTTACTTTTTACCACTGTGTGGATGCCCTTTTTTTGACCTCTGTATGCCTGTGGCAACATGACTGATTTGCATATTAAGCCTAAGGTGATGTCGTTGCTTTGTCCTGTCTGATAAAGCTGGAGTCACATTTGCATCGCAGTTTAGCGCTACAGCTGACTGCAATAACCGGCTAACTAGGACATTCTGTCAATTTGTGTTAAACACCAACTAATGAAACCAGGGCTAGTACGAAAACACTATAGTAATTGCTATAGTTATAGAAATGATAAATGGTGGGTGTCTTGTACAACAGGGATGAGGCGTAGTCACCTTAAAAACTCAACATTAAAAGATGCTTGTTCTTGCGCTCTCTCTCTCTCTCTCTCTCTCTCTCTCTCTCTTCTCTCTCTCTCTCTCTCTCTCTCTCTATATATATATATATATACACACACACACACGCGTGTATGTATATATTTATATGGATTTGATTTCTTCCATAGTAGACAATACATTTACATATAAAAGTCTTTTTTAAATGTATAATGATTCAATGCAGATGTGTAATTGGTGCATGACTACTCGACTCTGCGCATCTCTAAAAAACACGATGGATTAATTGCCTGGTCAAATGCAACCTGTGGGGCACAAGTTTGCTTGCCACAATTTCCACTTTTATTTGAAGCTACTGTAAGTCGTTTAAAGCATCACATTAGCGAATGTAACTGGAGCCAGCAAGGCTGTGCAGATGTACGGTGTGAAACCTCACTCGTCTTCCAACCAGCGACACTGTGGCAGGCCCAGGTGTGACTGGACAGCCCAGGATTGCCAACGTTACACTAACCTGTCACTCTTTTAACTCTTTGACGATGCCATTCAGCGGGCTGTTTGGCCACACTGTATATTATATCAGGCTTTGCAGACATAGTTTATAGCATCTTTCAGCTTGCCCTAACTGTCGTCTATGTAAGCAACATGTTTCTACATCTCACTCAGTGGCTCTTTTTTCTTAACAAACTGTGGACAAGTGAGAACGCTTGTGGCCTTTTCTTTCTCTTCTCTGAGCACGCCTTTGGGAGTAACACTTTTTGGGAGGCACCGCCCACTACATATAGGACTGTGGCTGGCTGCAGACGCGCAGACTGTCGCCTGAAACCGGCTCAGTTACTTTCACTCTTAAAATACAGTTCTTAAAAGCCCTGAAATATTGCATTGTGAAATATAAGACTAAGCTATTTCTGTTCAATTTTGCTAAAGGTTTGTACCTCAGGATTATTTTGTCACGTGACTTTTTCAAAATTCTGAAAAATAATAAAATCTTACCTTTATTCAGCCGATATTGATCAACTTAAAATTGAATATGATTGGATTGAGACAACTCCTACTGAAAGACTGCTAGGCACCTTAAAAACAAAAAACTCAAAAGAAGCCTAATCGACTTAAAAGTCAACAATCAAAGACACTTAGTTATCACTCAGTCATTTTAGTCGCCTTACTCAACACTCAAAGACACTGAAACTTTGTTGCCTTAAAAACTAAACTCTCAGAGACACAAAAAATCTCCACTCCTAGATACTTATAGTCCTTTGCCTTAAAAACTCCAAGACACTCAAAGACGCTTAGTCGACTTAACAACTCAACTCTCAACGGCATTTGAAGATGTTTTAGTCACCTTAAAACTGCTACTGACACTCCAAGATGTGTAGTCACCTGAAAACCATACCACCCCAAGACGCTCATAGTAGCCCTATAAACTTAAACCTCAAAGATGCGTAGTCATCTTCAAAACTCAACTCTCAAAGACGCTTAGTCACCTTAAAAACTCAACACAAAAATACACCCAAAGACTATGGTGTTTTGGCTGGAGTTTTCCAAAAACTGACTTAACATCAAAATGCGTATTATTGACTATTTTATATTTCTACCCACCTGTATTCATGTTTTTGTCTTTTGCAGCTCTTGTTTTTAAAGTGATACGTACATGCTTCATTACTATACACTATCCATTTTCCCTCGCATTGTGCCTTCTCTGCACACATTGTTACTTCATTTTCTTTGGTCCAGTGCTGCGAAGGGACGAGGCGGTGGCTGCAGTCGCAGACGGTGCGCTGCACAGTAGCCGCTCGGATTGGTTTTAGGTGTCAGGGGTCTTAATATGAGATCCTAATAGCAGTCGTTACATCATCCTTCTGGGAATAGGACCCCGTCTTCAGGTCTGACTGTGTGTATAGTTGGCCTGCGTGTGGTCACGTCCAAATATATATGCTCCCGGATGACTTACACAGCAGTAAAATAATCAACGACGTGAGGCGAGTCGACGTATGAGCAAGTTAAATGTATCCGTAGTGAGACACAATCTGCATAGATACACTACCTCAGTAACTCCATCTCACATTTATTCAGATTTTGAAGCAGTTGCTGCTCCCTCTTTTGGAGTATGTTTCACAGGACAGCCAGAGAAAAAGCAAAACAATGTAATGTGGATTCCTTGCTTGACTTTATCTGTCGATCTGTTTGCATAAAGTATTGCAGAAAACCTACAAAAAAGCAAGCATCTGGCTCACAGTTCTGAGGACTGGGGTTCAAATTCCGGCCCCACCTGTGTGGAGTTTGCATGTTCTCCCCGTGCCTGCGTGGGTTTTCTCCGGGAACTCCGGTTTCCTCCCACATCCCAAAAACATGCATTGTAGGTAGATTGAAGACTCTAAATTGCCCGTAGGTGTGAATGTGAGTGCGAAGGGTCGTCTGTTTCTATGTGCCCTGCGATTGGCTGGCGAACAGTTCAGGGTGTACCCCGCCTCTCGCCCTGAAGATAGCTGTGATAGGCTCCAGCACGCCTGCGACCCTAGTGAGGAGAAGCGGTAAAGAAAATGGATGGATGGATGGATGGATGGATAGACTGAGCCTCAATTTATTCACAGATTTTTGCTAGGGTCCACTGCAGTTCGTTCTCATTTCTTACTTCCTTGTTTTCAACCAATGACACATCCTTCGGTAAGAGGTTAGTACAGATTGGTTTTGTTTGGGTTCTTCAAAGTAAATCTGGTGATGGGATTCTGATGCTGCTGAGCGTAGAGCTGTTCGAGTTGGATACGGGGCCTCAAGTCACCTCAAAATCCTGAAAAATAAACTGAAAACATTTGTATCTCCAATCATCTTTTCCTATTTAAATGAATGGAATGCCCTTAATCTGTTCCATTCTCCCCCCAAAAAAAATTTGTTTGTAATGTTTTTGTTTTATTCAGACAAATAGCACTCTGTAATAATATACTTTATTAAAAAAAACATCAAGTAATGACGTAGTATAGACATTTGTATCTCCAATCATCTTTTCCTATTTAAATGAATGGAAATGCCCTTAATCTGTTCCATTCTCCCAAAAAAACAATTTTTTTGTAATGTTTTTGTTTTATTCAGACAAATAGCACTCTGTAATAATATACTTTATTAAAAAAACATCAAGTAATGACGTAGTATAGACATTTGTAATTCCAATCATCTTTTCCTATTTAAATGAATGGAAATGCCCTTAATCTGTTCCATTCTCCCAAAAAAACAATTTTTTTTGTAATGTTTTTGTTTTATTCAGACAAATAGCACTCTGTAATAATATACTTTATTAAAAAAAACATCAAGTAATGACGTAATATAGAATTAAACAGGTTTTGTCACACATTCTTCTGCAATGCACACTGTGCTGCTCATTCTGGTCTGTGCGCTTTGGCCACCCGGGGGCAGTATGCGACAGACACACGGCTATGCTGTACTGGAGGCTCAGCTCCTCTCTCTGCTTTTCAGTATGGCAGTAAGATTAGTCGTTCTTCGCAGAGGATAAATAATAGGTACCTGTGAGTATTATATTATCTTTCTACATGTGTTGATCCACTGTTTGTGTTAAGATATCTGTTGCTTACAGCGTAACAACACTGCCACATGGATGCAAAGTTTTAGCCCGTATACCTATGGAGTTGCCCATTGTGTGTTAGCATTAAGGTAGCAGAGGCTATGTGTTTTTTTTTTTTTAAATACACATGTAATTCTCTGTTTTACGTTTAGTTTGAACGTAAACTTCAGCTGAGAGAGGCAATAACCAGCTTGAAGCCTCCTTTTTAAAGAATAATTACTAATTATATACGTATTATATCTTTCAAGCTGCCGCTTGTTGTGAAATGAGTTGAGTCTCCTGCCATCATACAGCGATCGTACCTCAAATTTGCGCTCACAAGTCAAAGCAAAGAAAATTGCCCCATTGACAGCTCATATCTTGAAAAACTCGTAAGCAGGATAGGGTACCTGAAAATGCAGTAAAAGAATGAAGTACAAATACTATGTAACTTCCCACAACTGCCGTTTTCCCCTCTTCTAATTTGCATTAGCAATTTACTATATGTTGTACATTGGCATAGGTCAGTGGCTAGCGTGACTGTATGGAATGTGATAAAATAAAGTGTGAGACCCTGACACAGTGTGTGGTGGTGGGGGGTAACGTTCCAATGTCACAGACAAGCACGCCTGTGTCTGTAAATAGCAGGATCTGATCACCGCTTCACCCAAACAGGGAACTCTCTTCTCACTCTCTCTCTCTCCTGTCCATTCCGAGCTTTTAACACATGTCTGAATACAGCCTGAACAGGACGGTAGACTCATTACAACCATCAGGAAGAAGGGAGGAAAACTAGAGTTACAAGGATACGTGTGGGACGTCTTTACATCATTAAAAGCCTCCCCTCTTTTTGGTTTTATGACGGTAAGAGTTTAAGCTTCTCCGGAATGTTGCACCTAGCCGGCCGGGTGGTCATCCCAGGGGTTAAATGTTTGAAAACAATACCCAGGCTTCTGGCTTTGGATTTAAGAGGTAATCATTTAGGAACATAATTGCCTTGATGACTCATGTAGCAAAAAAGTGGAATTCTATTCATCTCGTCTAACAATTTAGGATTTAAAAAGGAATCTGTCACAGGAGTGTCAAGATTGAAAGTTTTCCTGAAGAACTTCGCTCATTTGTTAAAGTCGTCATTGTAAATTCTCATGGTTGAATAAAGTTTAAATACAAATACAAATAAAAAGGCTTGCGAAGCAAAAAATACAGAAAATGTAAATCTCCAGTAAAGTGTTTTGATGTAAATCAATATCTTTATTAATTTTCTTTAGCATTTTCAAACAGTTTGCGATGTCAACTTGGCTCAAAAATATCTTTATTTTATTTTTATCGTTTAAAGTAGAGATTTGTTTGTTAACTCTCCTGTTATGTTGTTATTCAAATTGATCTTTTTAAAGTTCAGTAAAAATTAAATTCCCGTTTGTAATTATGAATGTATTAAAACAAAATGAACTTCTTGTGCCAACCTTATTTTTTTCTATTTTACAAGTTTAAAGAGACATGAAAAGTTGTATATTAAAAACGATACCCTTACCTTTTCATCTTGGAATCTTATTTTCTATCCCCTACTTCTGGCTTTTATTGCACAGTTTTTCATGCTCGACAAAAGCCATCGCAGCGATGCCTCCATTAGGAGTGCACTCTCAGGGGTGTTTAGGAATGTTACCTCAATCCCCCTGTAGATGTGTGCTGAGGGCTTGTTTTCATTTGGTTCGCACAGTGATATGCTATTCGCGCAAACATTCCTGACAAATCAATCGTTTGTCTCCCCTAAAACCTTTTATGCGACATTTTGCCTCTGTTTACGCAGCGATTCTGCAAAAGTGCTGCAACAGAAAGATCCTCTGTTGGCTTTTCAGTCTACCATTAAGAGGTTAACAAAAATTGCTGTAACTCAAGGATTTGCCTTTGCCATTTCATTTTTGTTAAAGGATCCTTGAAAAAGTTTCAAAAAATCTTCCATCCATTTTTTGAGCTAGGGTCGCGGGCGTGCTGGAGCCTATCCCAGCTATCATTGGGCAGGAGGTGGGGTATACCCTGAACTGGTTGCCAGCCAATCGCAGGGCACATACAAACAAACAAACGTCCGCACTCACATTCACACCTACGGGTAATTTAGAGTTGTCAATTAACCTACCATGCATGTTTTTGGAATGTGGGAGGAAACCGGAGTGCCCGGAGAAAACTCACACAGGCACGGGGAGAACATGCAAACTCCACACAGGCGGTACCGGGGATTGAATCCCGCTCCTCAGAACTGTGAGGCAGACGCTCTAACCAGTCGGCCACCGTGCCTCAAAAAATCTTAAATCGGTTTATCCTTCCATCCATTTTCTGTACCGCTGATACGAGGGTCACGGGCGTGCTTGGTGCCTATCTCAGCTAACTCTGGGCGTGAGGCGGGGTACACCTTGAACTGGTTGCCAGCCACTTGCAGGACAAACAACAATTCACACTCACATTCACACCTGCGTGCAATTCAGAGTTGTCAATTAACCTACCATGCATGTTTATGGAATGTGGGAGGTTTATGGAATGTGGGAGGAAACCAGTGTACCTATGCAGGCACGGGGAGGAAAAGTTCACCAGTGAACCCAGTCTTCAGAACTGTCAGGCAGATTTGGTAACCAGTCATCCACCATACCGCCCTGAAATTGGTTGATAATAAATCACTTTAATTCATCCATCCATCCATTTCCTTTACCGCTTATCCTCACTAGGGTCGCGGGCTGCTGGAGCCTCTCCCAGCTATCTTCGGGCGGGAGGTGGGGTACACCCTGAACCGGTCGCCAGCCAATAGCGGGGCACATAGAAACAAACAACAGTTCGCAGTCACATTCACACCTATGGGCAATTTTAGAGTCCTCAATCAACCTACCACGCATGTTTTTGGGATGTGGGAGGAAACCGGAGTGCCTAATTGTCGTGTTTACTGAATGTGATCCGTAAAAAAGGACCTAACCTGGTTTAAAACATTATCTGAAAAGTTTGTAAAACATTTGAAAGTTATGGATGTGATTTTTAACTTGTTTTGCCTAGTTCTAGTGTTTCTGTTTACTGAAGGAGTGGTCTTACATTTAGTTAGTTTAGTTAAGTTTGGAAAAAAAGTCAGTGAAAGATATTGCAATATTTTATTTTATTATATAAAAATGTGACTTTATAAAAAGAAATACACCCACTTTTAATCATCACATTTAATGATGGAGAGAACCCGTTTAATGGAAATGGCCTTAAAATAGTATTAAAAAAATCTTAACAGTCAAAAATATCACAAAACCTTAATTCATGAACAAATCCCACTCCTAATGGTTATATGTAGGAGTGGTCCTAAGTTTGATACAAGCGGTAGAAAAGGTCTTTAAAATATTAACTTAATCTTAAAAGATGATCTCAAGCGTTTCTTAAAAATGTTAAATTCTGGGATATAATTCTGTTCGCCAACACCCATGGTCATCATTGATCATACTTTGTGAAGGAGAGGTCTTAAATTTGATTTGAAGTAGCTTTGAAAAATTATTAAAACAAAAATCATAACTTCAAGCTTAAAGCTGCAAAACCTGATTTTACGCAGAAAAGTTCATATATTGCCAGGATGATGACTTTGTCCCACCAATCTGTGTCAGTGCCGTTTATACAGAACAGTGGCATAGGCGGAAAAATGTTGGCTTATACAGTCAGTCCAAAAGGAGCTTCAGAACCTCCTATACTATTGCACTGCCCTAGACAACCTTAAGAGGGCAAATGGTCTTATCTAACGGCAGTAAATATAGCAGCACTCCCTGCTAATCAAGTCACTCTTATCTCCGTGCCCGACACTTAACACCGGTACCTGAGGAATCTTGACTATGCATGCGGAATGCTGCTGATAGGTGTTCACTTTGAGTGGACTTCAAATGACAAACTGTTATTGGAATAGTTTGCTCACGTAAATAGAGCCAGGGTGAGAGAGCTATTTTCGCCTACACACACAAAAAAAAAAAAAAAAAGCTTTCTTGTTGCATTGCATACAGAGTAAAATATTAATTTCAGATTTGAGCTGGAAGAGCTTGGAGACCTGATTTTTCATGTATTACTTCAGTTGTTTGTTTCTGCTCTCAAATGGTTTACACGAGAAGCAATAACCTCATAAATAACAATGCATTATTTCCCTGCATAGTCACAGAGTCTCAGATTTTTTTTCCTGGGAAGCTGTACCTGTAGTTGTTTGCTAAAACACCTCTCCTTTTCATTGTCTAATAGCAAACGGATTGCTTTGGCGCTATCCGGTTGCATCTTGGTGCCAAGGAACTATGTTGAAGTGAGTTGAGGAGCTTTGTGTACAATAGTACTTTTTCACCATCTTGTGACATCTATAGGCACTTATAAACCTTTTGTGGAGGGGGTCAATTACTCGTGGATTTTCGCCATTCATGGCATTAGTTGGTCCCTATTGCCTGCGAAAAGCAGGGGAGCTCTGTACTGTACGTTATGCTGTTTGAAAACCGACCAAAAATACACAAGCGAGTCAAACGAGACTTCTGTATTTAAAATCCACAAGTGTGTTTGGAAAAGTGTGATGACCACCATAAAACTGGAAATGGACGTAGCGCTAACACAAAAAGCATTAAGGATGTCTAGTGGCATGTCTATTAATTAATTAATAATATTAATTGTTGTCTTTTGTAGCCATTTTAATACTTAAAGTATCTTGTTTTTTTTATATGTGGTGCTTCGTGCTATACAGTATGTACTGTACCTTACTTAGTTTGTCCTTTAGCTCGCTTTATCTGATCTTTGATACCATGTTGTTTGCAGCCCAGGGCTTTCTGACGCTGTAAACATTAGTCGTTGTGAAATATTGCTAGTGTATTGTTTCTAAAGAAAATATATATTTTTTTCTCTTAATTTTTTCCCCCCTCTTTTCCTTTCAGCAACGGGTGCTCGTTCTGTCTTATTGTACCAACAGATATGCTGTGCGACAAGCGAGTTTGTTTTGGAATTTATTTGGAATGTCGCCAGACAGTACATGGTTGATGGGGGACAGACAGAGAGAAAGGACAACAAACGCAATGAAAAGAGCACCAAGAGCAGCATCTGCTACTTTATTATTTTAGAGGGTACAGACATACACCACCTATATGAAAAAGCAATAGCAAAAGATAACAATAACAACCACAACACCTGCTTGAAGTAGTTGAAGAGTACAAGCAGATAAAAGAGAGACAAAAAGCAATAAAAAAGGACGGCAACAACTTCTGCTAGTATGTGGTTTCAGGCGAGGCTGACGGAGAAAAGAGACATTACAAAAAGCAGTAAAAGACAACTATAGCAATAACTCCTTGGATGTCGTTTCAGAGCAGACAGAAAGCAATGAGAGACAATGAAAAGCAAAAACAAAGGACAACAATAACAATACCACAGGTAACTTGTGAAGCGACAGATAGGGGAGAAGAAAAACAACAAAAAGCAATGGAAGACAACAATACCAATAACACCTGTTTTTATGTTATATGAGAGCAGACAGACAGGGAAAAGAGGGATAGCAGAAAGCAACAACAAAAGTCAATAACATCAACACCTGCTAATATTTTGCTTGAGAAGGGGCAGATATAGTGAAGCAGGGTTGGCACGGACGGGGTCATGAAACAGTATAAAGTCTCCTAGCCACACTTGTGTGTAGTTATCCACAACATCACGTGTGTTCATGTGGCTTAACCTTTAGCCACACTTAGCCAGGCCTCGTCACTGGGAACTAAGCCAAAAAGCTTTAAAGATGTGGGCCCAATTAAAACTACCTACTCATCAATCAGGAGTGTAGGCTGAACGATTTGGGAAAATACTCTTAATTGTGAGTGTTTTTTCTTGTTTCTTTTAAACAAATATTACGATTGCGATTTAGCAGGCGATTTTTTTGGGAGGAAGTTTATCTTCAAGATTATTCACTAAACACAAAAAAATAAATAATTCTATAGTATGACCAACACAACATCGTGGTTATAGCCAACAAATAACTCTTTCCTGTAGGCCAGACCTAAATGTTATGATAAATTTATATGAAGAGTACTGTAAAGCTTTATTATACTATTGAAATGTAAAAAGAAAAGCCGTCAATCACAGTAGAATATTGACTTTTTGATTTAACTTCATGCCTTGTAAAAATTTAATACTGTATAATGATGCTCTTGTCAGTAGCAGTAGCACTGCTGTCAGTGTCAGCCGAATATAGAGATAGTGGAGTGACACGAGTGACACATTTCATCACCAAGATGTGCATATAAAAGCGATTCAAATGGTAAACTATTAAATGTTAATTAATGTTCTTCAATTAAAGTAAATGTTGAAATTATTCACTTGTTTTTTGATAATCCTCAAGAAGGCTCTTAATGACTTCATATAAAATGTTCTCAAATCCAAACTTTTTAGTTAAAGATAAACAATATCTAAATCTTTGGTGGTATGTATTAGTAGGCTAACTTTAGCTGTCAGATAATTGTAACATATATATATATATATATATATTATATATACACACACACACACACACACACACAGTGCCACCACAAAGTATTCACACCCCTTCACATTTTCCACATTTTGCTATGTTACAGATTTATTCTAAAGCTGCTTTGAGTGTAGTTTTCTTTTAAAAAAACAAATCTACATAAAGTATCCCATAATGACAAAGTAAAAACATATTTTCAAACATTTGTGTAAATTTATTTAAAAAATGTAAACATTCAAACATAATAGTTACATATTTATACACACCCTTTACTATGACACTCAAACTTAAGCTCAGGTGTATCTGATTTCCACTGATCATCCTTGAGAGGCTTCTACAACTTGAATGGAGTCCACCTGTGGTAAAGTCAGTTTATTGTACATCATTTGGAATGGCACACACCTTTCTATATAAGGTCTCATAGTTGGTAGTGCATATCAGAGCAGAAACCAAGCAATGAAGTCTAAGAAATTGTATGCAGACCTCCAAGACCGGATTGTGTCAAGGCACAAATCTGGGGAAGGATACAAAAGAATTTCAGCAACATTGAAGGTCCCGAAAAGCACTGTAGTCTCGGTTATTCGGAAATGGAAGAAGTTTGGAACCACCGGGACCCTTCTTAAATCTTGCCGTCCAACCAAGCTGAGTAACTGGGGAAGAAGGGCCTTGGTCAGAGAGGTGAACAAGAACCCTATGGTCACTATGGCAGAGCTCCAGTGTTCCCTTGAGGGGATTGGAGAGCCATTCAGAAGGTCAACCTTTACTAACGCACGCCACCAATCAGGCCTTTATGGTAGCGACTGAAGCCACTTCTCACTAAAAGGCACATGGCAGCCCGCTTGGAGTTTGCCAAAAGGCACCTTAAGGATTCCCAGACCTGCAGAAACAAAATTCTCTGGTCTGATGAAACCAAAATAGAACTTTTTGGCCTGAATTGCAAGCGTCATATCTGGAGAAGAAGAGGCACTGCTCATCACCTGGCTAAACCATACCTACTGTGAAGCATGGTGGTGGCAGCATCATGCTGTGGGGCTGTTTTTCTTATGCAGGAACTGGGCGAGCAATCCGTAAATATAGAGAAATTCTTCAAGAGAACTTGTGCTCTGGAACTCAAACTCAGGTGTCGATTCACCTTGCGACATGAAATGACCCAAAGCACACAGCCGAGATGACAAAGGAGTGGCTTCAGGAGCAGCCTGTGAATGTCCTCGAGTGGCCCAGCCAGAGCCTGGACTTGAATCCAATCGAACATCCCTGGAAAGACCTAAAAATGGCTGTCCACCGACACTGCCCATCCAATCTGGCTGACCTTGAGAGGATCTGCAGAGAAGAACGGGAGAAAATGTCCCTTTATTTCTAAAGCAGGTGTGCCAAGCTCGTAGAGACATACGCAATACTTGAGGCTGTGATTGTTGCCAAAGGTGTTTCAACAAAATATTCAGCCAAGGGTGTGAATACTTATGTACCTATTATGTTTACATGTTTATATTTTCAATACATTTGCACAACTATCTGAAAATATGTTTTCACTTTGTCATTATGGGATATTTTATGAAGATTTAAAAAAAAAGAAAACTATACTCAAATCAGCTTTAGAATAAGTCTGTAACATAGCAAAATGTAGAAAAAGTGTAGGGGTGTGAATCTGGTG
Source organism: Phycodurus eques (assembly GCF_024500275.1). Taxonomy (NCBI): domain Eukaryota; kingdom Metazoa; phylum Chordata; class Actinopteri; order Syngnathiformes; family Syngnathidae; genus Phycodurus; species Phycodurus eques. Next base: position 21,223,516 of record NC_084530.1, read on the forward strand.
GCACTGTATATATAACCTTAACATCAGACAGACATCTTAAATTATCCTGGAAACTGTTATCTTCTATAGAAACTATGTGTTCCTTCTTTGCAATCTACTGTACATTCAATCCACTGGCACACTTGCTTTTTATGTTTTGCCCTCCACTCTCTCTGCTGCTGTCCAGAAGCCGTGTGTAGAAACGACAAGATGCCACAACTTGTCACATGTAATCCGTCTCCTTCCGCACCCTTAACTCCAGAGAGAGCGAGTCGCTGGGGTTGTCATTGCATAATTGCATTAGTGCTCCCTTTGCTCGTTAGCGGCTCTTGTGACGCAATCAGTCGAACACACGGCCTCTGTGTGGCTTGCGCCATAGACGGGTGGACCGGCGGGTAGGGGTCAGTGTATCGTCCTCCCCGGGGGGTCCGCTAATGAGTGGTGAGGTTGAACAAACAAGGCAGATAACAAGGACTTTGTTGAACGTGGCTGTTGTTCAGCTAGTGGCAGTAGTAGCTGATTAAAAACATCTAAAAACAAGCGGAGAAGATCATTGGATTGCTTTGGTTATACTGCCTTTAGATATACAGCATGCTGATTAAAAACCCGATCGACGACTAACGTTGTTTTTTGCATAGAAATTCTGTTTAGCATATCATTGGCACACCTACCCAAGCTGACCTCAAGAAACAAAAATGAATTCATTCACCAATAAGCTTTTTTTCAATATTGTTTTTTGTTATTTTATAGTTAGAGGCATCACAAAAGTAAAGAATATTAGCGTCAAAGTCACTCTTCTGCTTGACCTGTTTCTTTAAAAAAAAAAGAAGCTAGATTTTTCTGCTTTTTGGTCAGGAATCAATATTGTTGCCGGTGTAACCAACCCATGTTCTACTGCTGATTATTAAATAACGGGAAAAGCTAGAATCAAACTTTTTTTTTTTTTATTCTATGGCAGAACTTCGAAAATCAAACTAACTCCAACCCTGCAGTCAAATTTTCAAACAAAATTAACCTAAGAGGCTATTTAGATGCGTTTTGGTTAGCAACGGTTGTCAAATGGGCACAGCTGTTGAACACCACCAAAACCTCACAAAACCTCAACAAAATTCACAAGATTTCAGTCTATCCAGCATCAAAGGTTCAGGTTACTCCTGAACTTTAATATACTGACCTTATAATTTTAACAGTGGTAAACTTATGCGACTCACCACGTTATGTCCTTGCCATTAAAGTGACAGTTTCACTACTCTATTTTCACTGCACTGTTTGGTCAAAGACTGCAGTGTGTGCTCTAAATGCCAGCTCAGGTATCGCATACTTTCCATTGCATTGTGGTTGAACATTTACTATGTGGAATCATGGAGGGGGACAGAAAAAGCAAAACCTCAGTGAAATGTTTGACACTGGCTGAGCTACTTGGAGTGTGAAGTAGCAAATAAGGTCATGATTCTCCCTTCCCTTGCAATGATTATGCTTGGGTTAAGGTTCGGGTTAATCCTCCTGCCTCACAAGGGAATGTGATGGAGGACGCAGACATGTAAAATGCTAAAAACTCTCTATAACCAAGTGGAGTTCAAAGGATTAAAGGGGGGGTCTTTATTTCTAAAGCATTTTTGGAATAATATTCAACAATGTAAGTACTATAGCAATTTAGGTCAAGCAAAACTGGAGCATAAAACAAATTAAATAGGACTAGTATAAACAAGATTCCACAGAGACTGTTAATATGCTTCCTAGTGACTGCTGTTTTGGTTAGCAACTGAGTTCAAATGGGTTCTGCAGTTAACTGTTTGTTTAATGTTAGTGTGCTTCAACAATCGTATCTGTGAACTGACTTAATTGGTTAGTACCTGTTTAAGGGAGGCGTTTATTTGTCTTACTTTTTGTTTAACAATTTAACTTATGAAATTGTCATAAAAGTAAGGAGAAAATTGTATACTAATGTAAAATAAGCAAAATTTTGTGTGATTGATAAGCGGTTTTGAAAATGGATGGATGAATAAAAAATGGGAAATTGTAATTTTCAACTTTGCTTTGAACTCTTTCTTGTTCGCTGAGTAAGAGAGTTACTTTCGAGTCATCGAAAGGCCTGAATTTGCTGCGGTTTATCCAGCAAGTGCAATTTGGGCTCTGGTAGACCACAAAGAAGACCAGCATGCATAATCATATGCAAGTGTAATAACCGTGAGACTGTAAAATGAAAAAGTCACAGCTGCACGTGCTCAAAAACTTAGTGTGAATGAAAACCAGCCATGTGCAGTAGTTCACTTTATGAGGATTTTGACTGTATTATGTGACATTTTAGTTGTTCCGCTTTTGACAAAGCATCATTATAACGCCAGAACACCACTGAGACATCTTTGTTTTAATAACCGAGTGATGACGTCATCCTAGGATATTCAACTTTATGTTGACTTTGTTAGCCATTAACTATGACCGATTCTGAGTTCACTGACGAACAGGCCTCGCAGCCTGTTTTAGATGGTGAATCCAGGAAATGTCTAAATTTGACGCCATGCTCTGCCCACTTTACATCGATGCTCACAATTTAGCATCGCTCATCCATCGATATCTGCTTCCAATCGCTGCTCATTTGGTCAAATTCTTTAGTATGTCCAAAGGTAGAGCCCTGGAATTTGACAAAAATGGCTGCTTCAAACCACCTTTCTGTCAAATTTTGAGATTGGGCCCTTAAGTCATGTCTGTGGAACTACAGATTTGTTATGCTCTAGTTTTCATATGATTTTTATTTATTTATTTTCTGTTGAAATTTTGCCCCGGTTTTCATACATCGACTAAGTTTTTGTACAAAAACACACGACCCACCATATATTTCCTAGAATTGATGTGTATTCATGAGGTCATCGGAAGCAAAAAAAGAAAAAATATATATAAGGGATACAGACGGCAAGGCATATTCCACAATACAAGTTTTTATTAACAATGCAAAGAAATAACCCTTCTGGTCTGCTCTGCAAGACTCATACAATATCTGCATAACACATTCTGTCAGATAGGCTCCAGCACGCCTGCGACCCTTGTGAGGATAAGGCGGTACAGAAAATGGATGGATGGATGTTTTTGTAAGTAACGGTGTAGTTATTCTATCTAAATTGTATTTTTTGTTTCTATGTTTGGGTGTCTAGAACTGATTAATTTGATTTACATTATTTCCTCTGGGAAATACTGGTTTGGATTTCCTACGATTAAGTTTTAGTCAGACTTTCTATAACGTATTAATCATGAAAACCATGGTTCCACTGTACCTATATTTATATCAGGGTACAGGCCCTTTGCAAACAATTGGGGAGTTTTCAGGCACGTTGTTTATGTTGTGTACCATTTTCTTGTCAAAATGAGATTGGTCTCCACAAATTTCTTGCATGATGAAGGTCCCTCTCTGAAGAGATTTATATGTCAATCATAGGTAGTAAATGCACAATAAAGTGCCAACGTCAAAGGAAGTCTGCCGTTTTGGTTTGAATTGAGCATGGTCATTTTCAGGTGTTTTCAAAGAAAAACTTTTGTCCTATTGCTACCAAATTATAACCGTGTATACTTGACAAATGGGTGGATGTATTTATGTAAACGTAAAGAGGAGGCAAGAGTGAACATGAGAGATAAGCTATACAACCTCAAGGGTCCTGACCCCTGTGTGGTTCTGTGGACTGAGACATACCCAAAGGATGTCAACAGATTAAGCTCATTAGCAAATGTATTTTAAGACTGTGCCGACGAGGAACTCCAATGTTACACAGATGTTCCTGTGTTCTGTACTAAGTATGTCAGCTCGATATCACTGAAATCTTTGTGTAAAATCTTATATTTGGAATCCGTCAGGCCAATCATGTCCCCCAGGGATATGACATGGATGTCCTCAGAGACATGGCGGGTCTTCAAACTAGACGACAGGAAGAAAAACCTTTCCAAATAAGGCAAGAAGGCCTTCATTCTTTTAAATACGGCAATGCATCCCAGTTATTTTAGGGGATGCATTTTTGTGGTCAAAACAAAGCTAGGCCTGGGATTCAAAATAACTGGCAGATCTGAAAGTTATGTACACATAATAGATATGTTGGACGTGTAAAAAACAGAATACGTTTGCTCAAGCTATGACATGGTGGAGTTGAGTTATTGAGTTTTACGACAAGTTAAAAAAACTTACATCCTCATTCTCCGGCTACACACAATGCCGAAAACTAAAATTTGTCACAATTTAGCATCGCACATTTGTCTAGTATACGAGGTTCAACTTTGGTAGCAATCTGACAAACCTTTATATGGCATTGAGGGTTGAATTTTCAACAGAATTCCAATCATCAAGCCAATTGTTGAGTTCCTTGTTTTATAACAAGTCCTCAAACTTCGCCACCATGCTACGTCCACACGCAATAATGAACTCATCCATCGCAATTTATCATTGCCCCGCCATCTACTATATATAGTGCCTTGAAATACGAGTGACTTGACTTAAAACATTTTCTAGATACAAGCTGTCGTCGGCACGGTGAGCACTGCGTCCGCCTCACAGTTCTGAGGACCGGGGTTCAATCCCCGGCCCCGCCTGTGTGGAGTTTGCATGTTCTCCCCGTGCCTGCGTGGGTTTTCTCTGGGCACTCCGGTTTCCTCCCACATCCCAAAAACATGCTTGGTAGGTTAATTGACAATTCTAAATTGCCCGAAGGTGTGAATGTGAGTGCAAATGGTTGTTTGTTTGTATGTGCCCTGCGATTGGCTGGCAACCAGTTCAGGGTGTACCCCGCCTCCTGCCCGATGATGGCTGGGATGGGCTCCAGCACGCCCACGGCCATAGTGAGGAGAAGCGGCTCAGAAAATGGATGGATGGACAAGCTGTCGTTGGGGGGGCAAAACATTTTTTGCTTTGACTCAGACTTGATATACGAGCGCTGTATAATGGCAGTGAACTCAACTCAACTTCAAAATAAGTAGCACTTTGGCAAATAGTGAACAATTCTTCAGAAAAGAGGCTTCAAGCTATTGCCACTCCCAACTGAAGTTTACTGACAAACATAAAACAAAGAGAATTACACCTTGTGTATGTTTAAAAAAACACATAGCTTAGCCTTTTTATTCCGCTAGCTTAATGGTAATGCTAAATAGCATTAGCACCCCTAATAGAGCTCCAGTGGTGAAGCAACATGTAGACAGAAAATAGAACAGTACTCACAGTCATATTATTTATCCTCTGTGAAGAACAACTAATATTAGTGCAGTACTAATGAGCGGCAAGGATTTGAGACGTCTCAATGAACAGTATATCAGTTTGTCTGTCTGTCTGTCCAAGGCGGGCACACCAGAAAGAGCAGCACAATGGCCATTCACTTGACGCAGTGTGAGAAACTGTTGAATTCTAAGTAACTGTCATTACTGTATGTTTGAATGAAGTACAATATTATACAGTCCCATTTTTACTCATTAAAAAAATTTTAAAATCCTTTTGTTTTGGAGAGGGGGGGGGTAGGCTTGAACGGATTGGCATTTCGATTATTTCAAAGGGAAAAGATGATTTCAGATACAATGTTTACAGTGTACAGTACAAATTTAGTAGCAAATTTAGTAGTCTTTGAAGGGCCCTGGAAATGGCCAAAATTGCAGACTTCTTGTGTTTTTTCAGGCATGCGTTCTTGAGACTTTTTTGTGGGTCTGACACTCATGATAGACATGCTTATCATGTTTCATGATGCTAAGGGACACTTCAGGGGCTGGATTTTCAATTCCAAGGGTAGCTTCTGAACCATTTTTTTGGGGTTACAACTGCAACATTTTGACTCCAATGAATAAACAATGACAAACACACAAATCGTCCACTATTGAGGGTCTTCCATCTGTCCAGAATACCTTTACATGGTACAAATTTTTGTAGCAGACGGACAAAATGTCTTGAACAGCTTTGTTTTTGAAGGAGCCCTGGAAATGACCAAAATGAGCCGCTTCAAACCAAAATGGCAAAGTTGCTGTATTTTTTAGGCATGCCTTCCTGAGACTTTTTTTATGGGTCTTCTCGTGATACTCATGCCTGATAGATTTCATGTTCCTAAGTGAAACTGGCTTCGGGGGCTGAATTTTCCCAAAATTCCAAGGCGTGCTGCCGAGCAAATTTTTGCGTGTCAGACCCGCATACCCTAACCAAACCAGATTGCCATGGCTGCAAAATTTGGTGAGCTTCAGAAGGTGTGTTTAGGCTGTTCAATGGGTTTCCTCCAAGTCAGTCCAGCCATAACATTCACACCACAGACCCAGCTGCTGTGACGCCGCAGATCTGTCCCCAAGAAACACGATACTGTTTATAAGCTGACCATGATTTAGATTCCGACAGCTAGTGACGCCACCCTCATGATTTACCCAGTCCGTGTGTGTGTGTGCGTGTGTGTGGTGCTCAGAGATAGATTTACGAGGGACTGCGTGAGAAGGTGAAGATTGGGTCTCCAGAGGCTGAAAGTATCCCACAACACACGGCTTGATGTAGACTCAGCGTCTTATAAAATGTTCCGTACATTAAGTATTGATATTTTCTCCCCCTCTACTAGCATTTTATGTCCCGTCTCTTCATATAACTGACACTTCCTACAGAAAAAAAAACTACAAGGAGAGCCACCAAGGCTTAACAGTCCTGATTATAATCACAGTTAATTTTGCCACTACGAGTCATACCTTTGGATTGACAAATCAAAGAAAAAAATGTAAGCTAAAAAAATATTTTCTTTACAAAAGCAGAAAGAAAAAAATACTTTCCGGATCTGCATCTTTTTTTCGGATCCACACCACAATTTAATGGGTTCTTCCTCGCAGCTTTGCAAGTTTTGTGGAAATCGGTTATATAGCTACAATATCTCAGATTTGATTGTGCCTATTAAAACAAAATTCCCATTGGCAATAATGGAAATAGCATCAAATTGTTGCAATTCGTGTAAAACTAAGTACATTTTATATGAAGACGTTTCAAAAACAAAAGTGTAAAAGACTAAAAACGGCAACTGGCAAGGGGCTAATAAATTTTCTGCTATATTTTGGGAAAATATATGCGGTCTTAATATAGAGGATATATGAATGATGATGCTTCACACGGTATAAAAGTGCTGCTATTTGTGTTAGCGTGTGTAATGTGAATCTGCAACCGCGAGGTAGTCATTTGTGAATTCTGTGGCTGCTGGGGGAATGCTTTGTCACAGTCTATAGGCACCATGATGTTCTAATACGGTGGTCCTCTTAGCCATTTATACTCCTGTATGACGTTAGCCTCGATTTTTGTCTCAATCGAGGCTATAAATGTGTCAGCAAGCTTTACGATGTGCACGTTATCCCTTCAGTTGGTAACTGAGGCACTTAGCATTCATGTCGGAATACGGCCACATGCCTTTTCCCAAAATGAACCCCGTCGTAAGCCGACCTTTCAACATGTCAATCTGTAATGAGGCTAGCAGTTTATGTGCTGTACCATTTGGTAGCATTTTGGCTTGAAGTAGCCATTTTAGGTTCATTTTGGCCATTTACAGCTGTCTTTTAAAACAAAATTATTCTAGAGATTTCGTCCGATTCTGACCAAATTTGGACCACGTTGGCCGAACAGATAGCTGACGTTAAATAGCCGATTTGAGTTAAAAACTCAGTTCTACTAGATCAACTGTGTTTCCGTGTCGTCTTTGTTGCAGTTACATTCAAAATGGGCGGCACGGTGGCTGACTGGTTAGAGCGTCAGCCTCACAGTTCTGAGGACCGGGGTTCAATCCCCGGCCCCGCCTGTGTGGAGTTTGCATGTTCTCCCCGTGCCTGCATGGGTTTTCTCCGGGCACTACTCCCACATCCCAAAAACATGCATTAATTGGAGACTCTAAATTACCCATAGGTGTGACTTTGAGTGCGAATGGTTGTTTGTTTGTTTGTGCTCTGTGATTGGCTGGCGACCAGTTCAGGGTGATAGCTGGGATAGGCTCCAGGACGCCCGCGACCCTAGTGAGGAGAAGCGGCTCAGAAAATGGATTGATGGATGGACATTCAAAATGTACCCATATTTTATAGTCTAGTTCAGTGTTCCCCAACCTTCTTCGCACAACGGACCGGTTTAGAGTAAGCATTTTCTCCATTGTTGGCGCGATCGAGGAGTGGGAGTCAGAGTTGTTGTCGGCAGCCAGACCAGACTGCAGTTCCGTAGCTCCTCAATGAGAGTAG